>NC_134403.1:61214854-61814854 GCF_038048845.1 Mixophyes fleayi | reverse complement strand
CCACCTTATAATGTGCAGTCTTCTAAAATAGGACTGATTTAACCAGTTATTAATTTGTTCATTGTTCTGTTTTACAGTGTATTGTCTGCAAATCAGGAAGACACAGAACCGACGGATGTTGGAATTAGTAAGTTTAGTGTACAGATTGTATTCATTTAGTATTACCACCATTTCTCTTTTGGATGTAGTTTGTTATGTCCAATGTCTGTTTACAGATCAGAGCCACAAGTGCAGCCAATGACAGTTTGGTTCGGTTCTTAGCCCTCTTATAGCTGCAAATACTGCTCAAATATAAACCTTGGTTTGTACATATGACATCACTATGTAACATCACCAGGGACTACTGGAAGACAGGATTGGTCATTCACATGTAAGAGCTAGATCAGTATTCACATATAGAGCAGTAATGATTGATTCAACGGCTGTATATTTATTATCACCCTGAATCTTATTGCTGAAAATATTATAGACCTTTGGAATCCTTCAGAGTCTCAAGTGACTCCTCAATGTTACATTTTTTTATTTTATTTTTTAAGCATCAAAAAGTGAAAAATGAAAACAAACTTGTAGAGAGTTTTTGCCTCTATAACTGAAATTGATCGAGAGTAAAGTACATATAAGTAGCAAAGGAGCATACTGTATATGAATATAATATAATATATATATATATATATATATATATAATGTGTGTATGTATATATGTGTGTATGGATATAGATAGATAGATATATATATATATATATCTCTATCGTTTCCATTATATCTATTAGAAGAAGTTTGGAGACTCCATTAAGTACTCAAGGGCACCAAATGAGGAAAAAAATAGTTTAAGAAAATTTAATTTTCACCTTACTTTTGTCCTACACTGCAACAGACATCTGTTCTACACCTAGGGGTTAAATTTGGGGTCATTTTAAGGTTGTGGTAAGTAATTAATTTAATTTATCTATGGGAAGAATTAAGAATTTAAAGAAAAGTATATATTTTTTTAGGACTGTGACCGTTTGTTCTCTTTTTGTTGCCTATGAATGAACAAATACTTCTATTCCAATAAACTTACCAAAGCAAAGTCCTCAAGAATATTTTATTTGCTTGGGTAGACTAAGACATTAGACATCTATTCTCCGCAACATACAGAACGTACATTTCAACATTTGTGTTTCATTAGGCAATGCTTTTAAAACCATGAAAATGTGTTTTTCATCCTTAGACAGCCAGTCTGATGCTGACAGTGACATTGGTCATAGGTCCGACACCTCGGAGGGCTCACATGGGAAAACAGGGCAGGTAGGAGAAATGTGTTACAATGTGGACAGACATTTTCACTATTTTTTTCATCTCGGGGGTCTGCTTTGTAAAGATATGGCCAATTTACACAATTACCACATGGGACTGGAGGCTATTGCCACAAACTTCAGCAGTTTGTATCCAGCCAAATTTACCCTAGTTATGCTGGGAGAGCCAGTTTCTATGGACATCTTGCTTGCAGATATGTCGCAGACTTTCAGGGCTTTGGCTTCATGTTTAAAATGCAGGAGACGTTGTTTGCAATTGTCCCGAGTGCTGCCGGGGTTTTAAGTGTTGTGCAGAGAAGTACGGCTGACCTAGTAATGTGGGCACTGATGGAGCATGTGCATTGAGCAGAGAGACTTTGTAGGCTCAGCTCTTGCATAATAATTGGCGACTTTTACTGTTGTTCTCTGGCATTTCATTATTGTACTGAAGCTTTAGCATTAACTCTGACCATGGCAACAGATAATTCACTGGTCCCACTGTGTACTGAATATTTGGAATTAACTTTGACATTGGCTCCTGATTATCCTTTGGTTCTCCTGGATACAAAATCTCTGCCATTAACTTTGACCACAGTTGCTGATAACCTCTAGATGGTTTACTCATGTACAGAACTAATGCTTAGGTCTCTAACTGCTGTCTCTGATTATTATGTGGCCACCAGCTATTGGGTTCCACCTTTGTGCATCAGAATACTGTAAATAGGTTGTAGATATTGTGATAGCTATACTAAAACACGGTACTATATAAAAAATAAATAATGCCACAAAACACAATATTTAGGGAGGGCCACATCTTATTTGTTGAACAATCTACTCAGAACTAATGAACTCAAAATTGTTTCTATTTGCATACGTTTTTAACAGATTCAAAGGAATCCACTTAGTTTGGCTTTCTGATCCACTATCTTGGTCATTCATATTTCCATCCAGACTTTCCTGGCTTAACTAGCACATTGCAAAAAGTGTGTCTTGCTATTAATAAAGAAAATAAACATTTAAAAAGACATTAACCGCTTTAGAAAGATGAATATGTAGCTTGCCTGTGTTTTATGATGTATGGTTGTGTTCCATGCCCATTATGTACCCCATCCCCCCTGATCTATGTCTTCACCTTCCCTTCCCTTGGTTTTTTTTTCTGTACCCCCAGAAAATGTTATAAAACTCAATAATCTTATTTCCAGTTAAAAAAAAGACATTAACCATTGAAAAACATGTTTTGTTTTTTTATATAATTTTACTTACTATTTTTAATTCTTTTTTTAAGAAAAAGATAAAGAGAAGAGGAACTCCCAGTTCAGCAAGGTAAAATGACAGATTTCCTATGTATTCTTCCTGCCATCTCATTGTATCATGCTGATCCTTAGACAGAGTCTCTGCAGACAGACATTATGTGTCCCAGTGAGAAGCCTGCGAGCGATACTTGTGTGGCTTTTCCTTCTTTGACCAGGTATACACCACTTAGATAAAACACAAAACTGTTAGAAAATCCATGTCGCAATCCATGAACACAATTCTATCACCAACATAGCCGCATTGTATTACTAGTGAGGGCAAACTATTCACCCATACTTACTCTGTTATCATGAACACAAGACCTTACTTACAAATACAGTTTACACGCTACCTTAGAGAACCTGTTGACTTAGATATAAAGTCTTACATACAGTAGACCTATACAACAGTGCAGTTACAGTCAAGTGAATGGTGCTGGACACAGACCTGGTATATGCTATATATGATACACAAAAGTACATTCATGATGGAGACCACTGGCTTAAGCCTTGAGTTTTTAATCGCTAGTGACAGTGAACTCAGACAAGTTCATGTGAACTCAGTGGCGCCAGTCTCTCCCAATATGCAATATTCATTTATATTGGTGACCAGTAGGTGAAAATTATTCTATTCTTTTCCTTCATGAACAAAACCTTATTATAAACGGTAATACTTCTATGTATTCACTATTCTTAGGAAACTTTTATGTGATATTTTTGTTAGTTTTAATCACCTGGTATCAAGCCGAGTCTTTGTGGTTAAATTATGTAAGTGGTATCTCTCATTTAAATTATATGGGGCTTTATACAGTGTTTGTTTTCTGTTACAGGAAGAAAGTTACATTTGATGATACAAATGGTAAAGGTGAGAGATCCTCAAGTAACCGCACTTTTCACAGATATACATTTAATTTTTCTTTTTGCAATTATTATATTTGCTGTATCACCCAAATATCCGCAGGTATGAGAAATTATGATTTCGGACATTGTAATGACCTATAATAAGTGTAGCGACCCACAGTATATTTATTGTACAGATGTGCCCCCTGGTCCAGTTTGTTGAAGCAGCTCTGTGCCAATGTTCTGCATGGTCTTCTGTGACAGCGCAAGTTTATTCAAAGTGCTGCCTGCTATCACTCCTAAGGTACTTATAGTTAGGGACTCATATAAGTGCTTAATGATTTGTAAGAGGAATGTCTTTAAAAATGATATATGAAATATTGACTTTGGTTTTTGCATCCATATAGATGTGTTTTTCCTGTATAAAATGCATCTGAATGGCACAAAAGGCATTTAGCTGAAAGCGACACTCAGCCACTGACACCGCAGATGAGATATAAAAATAAATTTGTTTTGCAGGACTTAAAAGGCTCTGCGCATACCCTCTAAAGTGAAACATCATTCCACCGTGTCCACCCCATTATGTTTATATAATATCTAGTCCTGTAACTTCTTGTTTTCACATTGGAGTGAATAATCAGGAACATCGCAGGAGGGAATATCCCAAGCTACCCAGTTTATGAACTATTTCATCCTCATAATGGCTGCAATCTTGACAACCTAAACCATGTACAGGGAGCCCCTCATCCACCTCCACATCATAAAAGTATTTGACCAGCTTTACCTCATCCTGTTCTGCTGCATGCCCCCCGCTGCCTGTTCTCTGGCTAGCTGTTCCGTGAAACCTTATACATGAACATTAACTGATTTTTGTGTCATATATGTTGTATTTTATAAAATCATATTATATCTGGTATGTGGGACAAGAATATAAAAGTACGTTTCAGACCAGTGATGGGCAACCAGATATACTTCTAGGGCTGCATGTGCTGTTCTCCAACCTTCCAAAGGGCCGCACATTAACCTTAATTTCAAGAATGAAAAAAACAGTTGAAAACTGCCTCGGCAGTCATCATTCATCCCAAAATGTCCTCACATATGACCAAAGACTCCTACTTTCCACAAAATGCACCCACAAGCCCTAACATTCCACATGTACCCCAAAACTCCCCCACATTCCACTCACACCTACTAACATGTCAGTCAGACCTCCACACATGCCCCTCAAACCTCCACACATGCCCCCAGGCCTTTCCACATACCCCTCAGACCTCCATGTATGCGCCACACCTCCCCTATATGCCCCCAGGCCTCTCCACAAGTCTCTCACTCCTCACCCACTGCTACAACAGGAGCCCACAGTGTGGAAGGAGAGAGAGCACACTGCACTCCTCCTGTGGTGTGCTGTGTGACTTGCTGCCATGTGCATATAGAGTCTTGTGGCATGGAAGTCACTGCTCCCATTCAGTCTTATTCTCTGCTTTATAACAAAGCAAAGAATATGTCAGATTAGGAGCTGGGTGCTGCCACTGAGGGACACTGCTAGCATGGGGTAAAGTAGGTGGACTTGGAGCAGTGTCCCTCCCATCTGTAACCATCCTCTGTTTTTTAGTTAACGTGCCTTTGAAGTAGGGTGTTTTCCTTTTAAGGCTCTATGCCCTGTATTTTTATCCTTTTTTATTTTCATTTTCAAATTTTCTATTGCCATTACTCTATCGGCTACTCACTCTCTGAGTAGCAGGTCAGCTTCCATCACACCAAATATTAAGGCAGATGTCTCTTCTCAGTCCCTTCACTGTATGCGTTGTACAGAAGGCAGGGGATTTGTGGTATGGGTGTCCACAGTGGAAATATTAAAGTGTGGGGCGCCGGAGCGGCTTTCTGTCATCACCTTGGAAACGAGCAGATCTTGTATAAAGAGAACAGCTCAGCCATAGGACAACCGCCCAATAAGATCTTTGACGGAGAGTTCAGCTGCAGCGGCTACATTACTAGCACACAGTGAGTGTTTGATGGTATCCATAAGGGGAACTCAGGAAGCGCCTAAGTGTACACACTCTAGGGGGGCAGGGCTTCCTTTTTCCGCTGGCTTTCTCCACCACAGCTGCAGACATTTTCTCCAGTTTGTCTCCTTTCTGTGCACCATCTCATAGTGTGCTTTAGATAATACTTTTCCTTACACCTGAGGTGTAAAGGGAAAATTCCCTTTACAATGCAGCGCCGCTTTAAATTTAATCGCCGAAGACGCTGAACACGCCGGAGTTGAAGAATCCGGACATTAATACATTTACATTAATACATTTACCCCCTGGTGTACTAGTAGTGTGTTAAGGGTTCACTTTTTAGTGTTATCAACCCCTAGATTAGGAGACATGCAGTTTCCATTTGCATACATTTGTATGCTGAAGAGCTCAGTGACTTCAAGCGTGGTACTCAAGCATTCCACATTCAACTGTAAGTGAATGTGGAATGCTTGTATTCAATTAGAAAGTGGAAGACCACACAAAATTACAGAGCGGGGTCAAAAACTGTGCGACGGGAGCTTAATGGAATTCGTTTCCATGGCCAGAAGCTGCATGCAAGCCTTACATCACCAAGACCTAAGCCAAGCGTCGGATGGAGTGGTGTAAAGCACACCGACACTGTACTGTGGAGCAGTTCTGTGGAGTGATGAATCATGTCTCTCTGTTTGGCATTCAGATGGGCGAATATGGGTTTGGCGGATGCCGGGAGAACTTTACCTGTCTTTTCTCCTTCATCCACTCTGGGGGACACTGCTACCATGGGGGTTGTCTGAGGGCGTTGGAGTTGGCACTTAAACAGTTAACAACTAAGTTTGCTGCTGACTCCTCCCCTCTGCAATCCCACAGACCTCAGTTATGTCTAAGTGCCCAAGGAGTTGGGCTGCGTTTGGTACTGCTTAGCAATACCTGCTGTTTAGTGTTAGCTTTATTATTTCTTATTAGTTTTCAAATGAGTGTAGGTGAGGTTTTAATGTTAACATTTTTTTCCTCATCAATATCTATAATGGAACAAAGTTCCGTTCCTTTAAGAAGAAAGAAGGTTTTTTTAAATAAAAAAAAAAAAAAAAGAAACCACGATTTGTGTGGTATTTAGTGAGCGGTGACAGCGCTAAGCGCCTGTCATCACTGTCCCGGCGGGTCCGACACTGCCATAAGGCAGAGAGTGTTGCACTCCGTCTGAGGACCGGACAGGTTGGGAGATACCAAGTCCCCTGCTGAGGCGGAGGGGGGGCTTGGATTTCTATAGCCGCAGGAGGTGTTGTGGATGCGAAAGGACTCCCGAATGAGCAATAGGAGAGGCACAATATATGCTCACATGATTGAACTGTCCGAGGTTTTATTTATGACAAAGAAGACAGCCGGAAGTAGTTTAAGACTGCCGGCTGCTCAGTGGAAGATCCCGAGGATGGAGATTTTCCCGCCCTTTTCTTTCTATGGGCGTTTGAACCATCAGACAGCGGGGAGTGAGTGAGAGACTCTCCAGCTGTCAGTGGTATGCTCCGAGGCGGAAGATATTCGCACCTTTTCCTGTCATCGCAGTCGGACTTCAGAGGCACCTCAGAGAGTTCTACTGCTGCTGGCTTCTCACAATTCCTCCTTGTGTCAGCTAAGTACCCCATAGGGAATATATATTAAAAAAAGAAAACACCATTGCTGGTAGTGTAAAGGAGACCCCCCTGCTGATTGGTACGCTCCAAAGGCGGGAAAATTCAGCTAGAGTTTACCTCAAAGGGACTCCTGAATGAAATAATGGAGAATCCATCTGCTGCTGACTTCTCTTCATTGAGGAGGAGGCGCACAATAGTGTAGTATGGCGGGTTAATTAAGCCAAGTGGAAATATCCAAAGAAGGAACCAAACCACCAGAAATGGATAAGCCAGAGCTTCCCACCATGTGGATATCAACAATGTCTAGAGTAAATATGATTAGTTCATAAGATGATAGATCACACAAGGCCAGATAACATTCAGGAAGATATATACACAAACAGGTCACACCAATGAAGATGTATGCGTACCAGAAGCCAGAAGTTAAATGGCTTATCTGTAGGATTATCCTGTGGACTGTGAGGGTGTAGTCAATCTTCAACCAACCTTGATTATCCAAGTGGTTACCTCAATACACGAAAGGACACAGATGTAGTATCCAAAAAAGTCAAGTTTATTAAAAAAAGTAGTAACTTACACATCCAGAAGCAGATGACAAGCCTATCTGATCAGCGATGGTAGTGTAGCAGCAAATACTCAACGCGTTTCGTCTGTAAAACAGACTTCATCAGGAGCAAACACAGGTTTATCCCTGCTACACCGCTTGCTACAGAGGATTGGCAGCCGCCCGCACAGGGGAAGTGTTACTTAAGAAGGAATCATTTCAAGATATTGGACTCTAATATTAATCTACTGGTGCAGTGTCATAGCGCCACTTGTATCTATTTGTGATATATATATATATATATATATATATATATATATATATATATATATATATATATATATATATATATATATATATATATAATATGTGTTTACAAAAGGCATATAGGGTGATAACTAGACTATCTGCACTTAGGTGATTTTATACAATATCTTCCACTTTTACATTATTATTACCACAGATATTTATATTACTGTTTTGAGGCTGTTAGCCAGAGTCGGAACTAGTAATTATTTTACTGTATTTTTATCTGTGAAAGTTGCCTAATCTGTATTTCTTAAAAAAAAAAAAAAGAAATATATTGTCTTATAAGAACAAGAATTATTGTGCAGAATTTTATACCTGTTCGCAATACCTGTCAGATTATCTGTGGGGTAAAGAGACCAGGGGCCCGTTTGTGCTCAGTGTGACACTGTCCTCAGCAGCTAAGTGCCCCACTGGGGAATAACTAGTTAACGAGGCTCCTTGTGGTAATAGACTATAACTGTAATATATATCTACCTACAGTTTAGAGTTTTATTATAGAAGGATCTAAAGTTAATGGAGACAGTATTTTACATGAGTGTGTACTCAATGATTATGAGACATAATTTTATTATTCATGGATTATTTTCCATACTGTTTTGAGGCATTAGCCAGGATCAAAACAAACGTGGTTATACTATCTATTATCTCTGTGGTCTGATTGTTTATGACCTGTCTGTTTCTTTTTAAAAAAATAACATCTAAAAACTGAGGGGCATCATGCCATTTTCCTATAGTACTGCTCTCCATTCACACATTGGTCTGTTCCTTTAAGCCAATTCACGGACCTGGACAGTTGACAGTTGAACAAACTCCTGAGCAGTTTTACTTCACAAGCACTGATCAGCAGTATATACTGAGTGTGACTGACAGGCTGCTCTCCATCAGCAGTATATACTGAGTGTGACTGACAGGCTGCTCTCTATCAGCAGTATATACTGTGTGTGACTCATAGGCTGCTCTCTGTCTGTGGGTACTACAGGTATCCCTGCCACTGATCAGCAGTATTCTGTGTGTAACTGACAGGCTGCTCTCTATCAGCAGTAGACTGTGTCTGTCTGACAGGTTGTTCTCTATCTGCGGGTACTCTGCCCTAGAGATGGTTCTGGAGGGATGAGTACCTTACATCAGTTTTGCCTTACACATATCTGTACAAATAGATTTCTGTAGAATATTTACCAATTCCTTCACATAGTTATCAATTTATTGTTGAGATTCTCCTATTGTGAGGATTATTCTGTGTGTATGTGTGTGTGTATATATATATATATATATATATATTTATTTTGTGGCAAAAGCCTGCTACTGCTGAAGCACACGCGAACAACTTCTTCTTTTTATGCAGCTTTATTGTCAGGATGGTTAAAATGTTTTGACACCGTATGAATTTCACAGCAATTCTTGGAGACCCTAAACGCTAGCTAGACATAGACCAGCTATCTCAAAACCAGCCAGCTTCCCCAGCGTTGGTCTCAGTGAACAAATGACACAATCAAGCTTTTATACATGATACTCCTCCCCCAGCCTTAGCTTGATGGGCAGGTGACAAACACACCTTCTCTTTAAGAGGAAACGCCCATCACTGGCTCTGTTTGCACTAACAGACACACCCTGTCTGTTTGCTGAGTGGAAGGAGGTTTCAAATCATGTAAGTCAACCAAACTTTAAACTACACATAAGTTTTTACCTAGTTTAACCTCAATCTAGGTGCATAACTGCGCCAATGTTTTATTCTGCTTGTATACTTTCTCTGCATCTTGTCAGATAAATGCCTCCCTTTGTTACAATATGTATATATGTAAATATATATATATATATTCGAATTCTGGAGCAACACGGTTGGATAATTAATTATTCCAGATCCCAGTTGATGCCCTCACAGAGGATGAGGTTTCTAGGATTAATAATGGACACCACTTTTCAGAAGGTTTTTTTTTTTTTTTCAGAACCTTCTCTACAGATCCCTACAACTCTCTGTACGGTTAATCCTGAGTCACCGTGGTCCTTCCATGTGCTTGGGCATGGGGATTCTTAGGTTGATGTTCGAAACCATCCCATACAGTTGTTTCCACTCTCGCACATTCCAGTGGAATCTACTAAGACATTGGTCATGTCCCCCTTTTTCATCTGGTGACCCAACGAATCAGACTCTCCAGGGAGATTGTCAACCTCTGAAATGGTGGCCAGTTCAAGAGCTTCTGATGATGGGCCGATCTTTTGTCCTGTGGTCTTGGATTCTGGTGACCACAGATGCCAGTGTGAAGGGCTCGGGAGCTGTTGTTCTCCAGCTTCGTCTCCAGGGTCTTTGGAAAGACAGGGTGGCGCTTCGGCCCATAGATGTTCTCGAGCTAAGAGCCATGCTGTTAGCCCTCCAGGGAGCTCAGTCTCTCCTTCAAGGTAAAGCAGTCCGCCTCCAATCCTTCAATCTCACTGCAGTGGCATATGTAAATTACCAAGGAGGAACAAGAAGTGCAGAAGCTATGCAGGTAGCGGAACAGGTCTTCTTGTGGGTGGAGAAATTTGTTCCAGCGATTTCGGTAGTGTTTATTCCCGGAGTGAACAAATAGAAGCGGATTATCTCGGCAAGCATGCAATACTTCCGGGAGAATGAGAACTGCATTCTCAGGTGTTTCAGGAGTTAGTTTGGAAATGGGCCTGCCAGATCTGGATCACTAGGTTCCAGATTCTCTGGCTGTGGAGGTAATGTCTATGAGGTTGGACTTCTGTTTAGGATATCACTTTCCACCTATTCCGATGATTCCTCAGGTCCTAAGACGGGTACTATTGGAAAGTTTTCTGATCATTCTGGTGGCACCGAATTGACTTGGTTGGCTCTGATTCGCCAACATCTTGCTGCTAGTGGAAGAGTCAGGCTGGGGGTTTTTTCAGTCAAGAACCATTTACACCATCCGCACTTGCCTCGGCTGGCTTTAATGGCGTGGTTGTTGAAGCCAACTTCTGACGGTCGAGGAGGTTCTCTTCCAGGGTAGTGCAGACCCTCATAAAGGCTCGGAAGCCGGTATCGTCTAAGATCTATTACAGGGTGTGGAGGATCTATGTACTGTAGGGAAGAAGTGTCATAACCCTACCTTTTTCAGATTAGCCGTTTTCTGGTCTTTCTTCAGGATTGGACTAAGACTGAGTTCTTTAAAGGTGCAGGTCTCTGCGCTTTCTATTTTCTTTCAGCGCCAGTTGGCTTTCCTCCCTGACGTTTGTACTTTCCTTCAAGGGGTTATTCATGTTCATATAATCTAAACAAAATTGTGAACAGAAATGGCGCTATTGATAAACAATCCAGATACTGATATAAATGGAATTAAATGTCCATATATTTTCAGTCTTTGATAAATTCCATATCCTTGGTGTGTTCGCTCCTCTTTATCCAGTGTGCTCCTCTGTATTCACTCATCAAATGGATATGTAAAACAAATATAAAACAAACATAGTGCAACCTGTTTTTGCCATGTAATTTTAAAGGAATAGCACTATCCTTTTAAACCCGTGTGTAGATATAATGATGAGAACACCTCGTGAAAAAGAAGTATTCCTAAAACCCCCTTAAGGGTATGCACTTACTCGAACAAATAATATTTACAGCAGAAAAAACAAAACAGACATCATTTTTCCTTTATATGCCCTTGTAATCAGACAATATAATGCAAACACCTCGTGTAGAGAACTAAACAACTCTTCCTTTACCCCTTAAGGGTGTGCACTCACTAGAGCCAAATAATAATCAGGCGTGTCACGAAGTATCTAGATCTTCTTTTATAATCCTGATACGAACCATCAGATTCCACTCGTCCGTTATAAAAATAAGGAGAAAGAACAATGCTCCATAGTGTAAAATCCTCAGACAATTTATTATAAACACATAAAAACGAGGCCGTCATAAACAAGCTCCTACACCGAGGATGGGTGGCCTCTTACCCCTTTCCGGAAATCAGTGAGCGTGATGTTATATCACTCAGCATGGAGTGTCCCGGGCAAAACCCCTGAGATAGCTGACTTCCGAGGGAGCAGAGTCTTCACACCATACAGATCCCCGTTGGAGCGTCTGACGTCACTCACTGCCGACGCGTTTCGATTCAAAAATCTTTATCCAGGCATAGTGAGTTGACAAAGTGACAGTCCTTTATCCGGAGTACGGTCCAATCATATACATCTTTACAATATCCGCGGTTTGATCTCTCTAAACATTCATATCGCTAAACGGCAATACAAGATGTGACTTCAAAAAAAGGAATAAACAAACCCCATGGACATATCCTAAAACCAATGGTAAAGAAAGTAATAAAAAAAAATATATATATATACCAACAATATTCTTATGTTTAGAAGGTGCTGATTAAAGCACTCCTCATTAAGACTAGCAGGTGAGCATGAAACCCACATTCCTCCTTCATATACAAAGGACATAATTACATATTCCAATGGGTCAATTACCTAAAAATATATATATAAAACCCCCATTGATCTGCGTAAAACACTGGAATAAACAGAAAGATAGTATATTACCATGTATCCTCACAATAGGTGTCTGGTTCATTAGAACAAGAATAAAAAATAAAATATAAAAATTAATAATAAAAAAGCATAACAATCTCACATACTGAAATGCTCTTTTCCTTATTCAGCTCCAAAAAACAGGCAAATTTCATATCTACAGTCCTTACATTAAAACAACCAAATCACTCCGTAAATGGATGAAATATCACCATGTATTATTTGTTAAGGATAAATTCCCGTCCTATTATATCTAAGGAGTACGGAATAGGAAAAAAGGTCTCACATAATAAAATAACTTATTTCCTTATCCCTCCCAACAACAATCAGATGGACTTCCTTGATCTATATTAAAGCCATCACATCTCTATTCCTCTAAAAACCATTTCATCTCAAAATCAGTGTTTAGATCGTTAGGAACTAAAGTTCCCATGGTGTATATTAATTCCATTTCTGCTTTAGCTAAATCACTAAGGGATTCCTTCTTTCGCCAATGTCCCTCCACTCTTTTGAATCCGCAGAACATTTTGATGGAGCTGATGTTACATTGGTTGTGATCTTTTATATGGAGCGATAATGAATGATTTTCCTGACCTTTTTTAATGTTTCTCACATGTTCGCTCCATCTTTCTTTTAATCGCCGGCCCGTCCGGCCTATATATTGTTGGCCACATATGCATTCAACTAAATAAATACAATTTTTGGTGTTGCATGTGATGAAATCATTAATTTTGTGGATATATCCATTAGAGTTAGATACAACCTCTAAAAAATTTTTTGTAGAGTTCTTTGTATGTTTGCAGGCTACACACTGAAAAAAACCTCTATTTTTCTGAAGATTTTTTTGTGGTTGGGTGATCGTGCTTCTAACTAGAAGATTCTTCAATGTAGCTGCTTTTTTATATATGAACCTAGGGTGGGTCTGAATGAAATCTTTTAGATCCTCATCATTTCTCAAAATAGACCAATGGTGTTTCACAATCTTTTCAACTTCTCTATACTGTGTATTAAATTTCGTAATAAATGGTATGTTACAGTCTAAAGCACTAGAGAAACCCTTCTTGTTGACATTCTTTTCCCTAGGAATTAGTAGTTCTTCTCTATTCATCTCCTGAACTTTAACAACTATTCCATTGAGTTTTTCCTCTTGATATCCCTTTTCCAAAAATTTACCCTTTAGTATTTCTGCTTGTTCTTGGTAAGTATTGATTTCTGTACAATTTCATCTAACCCTCTGAAATTGACTTAAGGGAATATTTTCTATCCATCTTACATAATGATTGCTATTAGTGGGAATGAAGGAGTTGGCATCGTGGGGGTTTATTGTAGTTCTTGGTTAATAGTCTTCCCTCGTGAATATATATACTTAAATCCAAAAATTGTACTTCCTGTTTGCTAACATTAAAGGTCAGATTAATGTTAAGGGGATTATTGTTTAGTTGATTACAAAAATCCACTAAAGACGTATTGTCCCCCTTCCATATAAACAAAATGTCATTGATGAAACGATGCCAGGAAACCAGACTTGCCCCCGCTGTGGGATTTCTCCAAACATAATTTTCCTCCCACCAGCCCATAAAGATGTTAGCATAGCTGGGGGCGAATATGGTTCCCATGGCAGTCCCCTGTAGTTGCAAATAAAAGCAATCCTCATACCAAAAGAAATTGTTTTTCAATATCAATTGTATGCCCTCTATAATAAAATCCTGCTCATCCTGAGTCATATTGGAAGCATTTAAAAAATGTTTCACAGCTTCCACTCCCCTCTCATGATCTATAACAGTATACAATGAACCTACATCCGCAGTCACTAGCGTGTAGGTATCATCCCATATAACATTTTCGAGCTTCCTCAGAATATCCATAGTGTCTTTTAAGTATGCTTTAATAGAGGGCATAAACTTTTGTAAATAGCTATCCAACACCTCAGACAGATTGGAGGTAATGGAATTAATTCCTGCTACTATGGGTCTACCTGGAGGGCATGTTGCATTTTTATGCACCTTAGGTAGAGTATATATCACCGGAATTGAAGGGTTCTTGATGATAATATACTCTCTTATTTGGTTAGTCAAAATCCCTTTCTGAAGATATTTATCCACATATAAAAGTAACTTCTTCTGAATACTATCTGAGGGATTACCCCTTAATTTTTTATACGTTTTTTCCTCTCCTAACTGACGGTCTAATTCTTCTTGATATTTAATTTTGTCCTGTATTACCACGCTCCCCCCTTTATCCGCTGGTTTGATAACAATTTTTTCATTTGACCGAAGATCTTTTAAAGCCTTCCTTTCCTTATTGGTCACATTTAAATTCCTCCTGTGTGTATGAGTCTTCATTCCCACTTTTTGCAAGTCCCTTTGGACTAATTTTTCGAAGGTTTCTACCCACGGACCTTTACAATAAGTAGGAAAGAACGTGGATTTCTTTTTGAAGCTTGATATCTCCTTATTCTCCTGTATTTGATCAATCCCTATGTTTTCATTCCCTTTCTTCTTAAAAAAAAAATTCAAAGATAACTTTCTAACAAATTTTTGCAAATCTATAAACACGTCAAAAGGATTGGGTTTGCTATCAGGTGCAAATTTCAGTCCTTTTTTAAGGACACTACTTTCATCTGAAGTAAGGGTATGGGAACTAAGATTATATATTTTCACGTCCCCTTGGGATTCATTCTTATCCTTTTTATCTACCCTTTTTCTTTCGGTTTTCTTCACCGGACGTATCTTCCCCCCTCTTTTTCCCCTTTTTCTTTTTTGATTACCTTTTTTATTTATAGATCTGATTTTCCTAAAAAAAACCTTTGCCTTCCCAGGGTTTCATATCTATTTTGGTGGGTGAACCCCGACCTATCTCTAGATCTTTGTGCTTCATGTCTTCTTTCTACATTTCGAAATTCCCCATCCCGGACTGAATTTCTTCTATGTGTCTTTTCATTCGTTCTATACCTCCTACGTGTCTTCCCTACTGTTTGCCATTCATTTTCTCTTTCCTTCTGGCTCAGTCTAGATGGGGAATAATGTTCACGCCTAGGGGGAGATGACCTGTATGATGGTCTCACATACGGTGTCTTTTCATAAAAAGATTTATCCCAATTTTCTCTCCTATTTCTCCTATATACATTATCTTGACCTTCAACCTTCTGGGGAAAAAATGGGTACTCAATTCTCCCTCCTTGATCTTTTTTGGATTTTTTTCCTTCCCTAATATAAGCAGTTTTAAGATGGAGTGAATGTCCCATTTTGCCACTATCTTCCTTATCTCTCTTCAGTTTTTTAAATTTCCTTTCCATAATTTCCTTTTCCTGTTTTTTAATTCTAGGTACTATATTCTCTTCTAATTCTTTAAAATCCTCCAAATTGGAGAAATGAGAGATCTCAGTGTTTCAATTTCCTCATTCACTAATATTAACTCCTTTTTTCTCTCACAAATAATAAGTTCCATTAGTGAAACGGAACAATTAGTGAGGGTTCTATTCCATTTTTCTGTAAAATCTTCAGAATCACTATTGAATTATGGGGTTTTAATTAATCTCAAACCCCGGGGGATCATTTCTTCCGCTAGATATTTTTCTAATGTGATGATCTCCCACCACGTTTTGCTTTCTTTCATAAGTGATTTCTCCAACCTATGCATCATACCCTCCAGATCATCTTCAAAGTATTAGGAATCATCCCTACTCTTGTAGTGTTTGAGAAAATATTCTAGTTGAGATTTTCGGTTTTCTTTAAAACTAAACATATTGATTGCTGCAGAATAACCCAAAAGGGGAAAACAAACTAGAACACAATAAAATATTCAGGTAATCCGCGCAATCTATCCAATTGCAGCCCTTCAAATCACAGTGCACAATCCCCTCAGCGTGCCTATACAACATATAATCTAAACAAAATTGTGAACAGAAATGGCGCTATTGATAAACAATGCAGATACTGATATAAATGGAATTAAATGTCCATATATTTTCAGTCTTTGATAAATTCCATATCCTTGGTGTGTTTGCTCCTCTTTATCCAGTGTGCTCCTCTGTATTCACTCATCAAATGGATATGTAAAACAAATATAAAACAAACATAGTGCAACCTGTTTTTGCCATGTAATTTTAAAGGAATAGCACTATCCTTTTAAACCCGTGTGTAGATATAATGATGAGAACACCTCGTGAAAAAGAAGTATTCCTAAAACCCCCTTAAGGGTATACACTTACTCGAACAAATAATATTTACAGCAGAAAAAACAAAACAGACATCATTTTTCCTTATATGCCCTTGTGATCAGACAATATAATGCAAACACCTCGTGTAGAGAACTAAACAACTCTTCCTTTACCTTTTAAGGGTGTAAATTCCCGTCCTATTATATCTAAGGAGTACGGAATAGGAAAAAAGGTCTCACATAATAAAATAACTTATTTCCTTATCCCTCCCAATTTATCCTTAACAAATAATACATGGTGATATTTCATCCATTTACGGAGTGATTGGGTTGTTTTAATGTAAGGACTGTAGATATGAAATTTTCTTGTTTTTTGGAGCTGAATAAGGAAAAGAGCATTTCAGTATGTGAGATTGTTATGCTTTTTCTGTTCACAATTTTGTTTAGATTATATGTTGTATAGGCACGCTGAGGGGATTGTGCACTGTGATTTGAAGGGCTGCAATTGGATAGATTGCGCGGATTACCTGAATATTTTACTGTGTTATTCATGTTCAGTTTCCCAACGTTTCTCCATTGGCCCCGGGAGATTTGAACTTCGTTATTGAGGTTCTTCAGCGGCCTCCATTCGAACCCCTGGAGTCGACTGATCTGCGTTTCTTGATGTGGAAGGTGGTGTTTTTGCTGACAATTGCATCTACCAACGTGTGTCGGAGCTTGGAGCCTTGTCCCGTAGGGGTCTTTATCTGGTGTTCCATGAGAATAGGATGGTTCATAAGACTGTACCTACTGTCTTGCCTAGGGTGGTTCCTGGTTTTTATTTAAATCATGAGATAGTGGTTCCGGCCTTTTAAGAAAGGATTGCTCCTTCTGGGCCTTCTTCCTCTGTTAGTCTGGACGTGGTCTGGGCTTTATGGGGTTTATGTGGACAGGACTTCTGCTGGTTGCAGGACTGACTCTCTTTTTGTTCTTTACGAATTTCATAGGAGAGGTTGGCCGTCCACCAAGCAGGCCATTGCTCGTCGGATCAGATCTATGATCAAGCTTGCTTATGTGTAGAAATCTACCTGTGCCTCAGGTTCTTACGGTGCACTCTACTTGTGCGGTGTGGGCTTCCTGGGCTGCTCGCCATGGAGCATCTGCAGAGCAGCTGGGTAGGGTGGCGACCTGGTCTTCAGTTCATACCTTTACGAGGTTTTGCCAGTTCAAAATTTTTGCATCTGCGGGCGCCAATTTCGGCTGCAGTGTTTTGCGAGCTAGTAGACCAGAGAATTCCCTCCCTTAGGGGCTACTTTAGAAAGTCCCCATGGTAGCAGTGTCCCCCAGAGTGGATGAAGGAGAAAAGATTTTTGTACTTACGTTAAATCTCTTTCTCCGATTCCATCTCGGGGACACTGCGTTCCCTCCCTTTTGCTGTTCTACCTATTAGTTGTGTTGTTGAGCCTTTTTCTTGGGACTTTAGTATTACTGAGGTCTGTGGGATTGCAGAGGGGGCAGCAGCAAACTTAGTTGTTAACTGTTTAAGTGCCAGCTCCAACGCCCTCAGACAACCCCCATGGTAGCAGTGTCCCCCAGATGGAATCGAAGAAAGAGATTTAACGTAAGTACAAAAATCTTCTTTTCTGCATTATGTCAGCTTTCAGGTTTGGTGGAGGATGGATAGTTGCCTCTTCGTCCAGATCTTCTGATTAAGGGTCCTCATCAGTGCCATATTTTAAGTCATCTGGCTTTGGCGTAGCTACTGAAACTGATTTTTGTGCCATGGATTTTTCACACAAGGTTGCGCAGGCTATGATTAAGATGTGGAAAACCATCATCTTAGAGCAATCCTACCCTGAAGGGCAGCTTTGGAATGTCCCCGTGTTAGCAGTGTTCTCTAGTTTCAGGAAAGATTTTTACTCCCCGTAAAATCCATTCTTTTTGAGTCCGTTGGGGATTGCTGCACTTGCTTTCCTCGCTATGGCTGTTTGTTTATTTATGTTAAAGGTATTTTACTATTACACCTAGTTAGGCTCTGTCCTCTGTGCGTTGTTCTAAAACGGAGGATGGCTCCAGATTGGAGGGACATTGTATGGGAGGAGCTATCAACTTTATAAGTTAGCATTTAATGTGCCCTTGCTTCAAGTTCTCATTCTTTACACCATGGTCAAACAAAAATAATTTTTTACTCACCATAAAATCCATTTCTCTAACACAGCCTGTCTGTTTTGTACCTGAACATTTTGCATTATTATTTTAATGTATTTTAAATACTTAATAATATCACACCAGATAAGGACATTTTGTTTGCCCAAACATGGATATTGTTTTTGTTTATTTACAGAAAATTAGCATAAATTCTATTATTATTCTGACCCATAATCACATCAACCTGTGTATCTTTTGTTCTTCAATATTAAAGAAAAGCAAAAAAAAGCCAACCCAATAAACACTTTATGTACAAAGTGTAAAAGTGTTTTAATGTATCATTGTCTCCCACATTTCCATAGATGTCGAAGAAGAACAGGTTGCCGAGCTACCACCACCTGCAACCCTGAATGTTCCAATAGAATCGCCAGATGTTCCAGCACCTGAACAGACATCTTCAGTTGCAAAAATTGTCCAGGATCTGCAGTCTGACAGGGCTATAGCAATGGAGCTCAACCAAAAAGTTCTGGAGACTCAGCGGCAACAAATTGCACTGCAAGAGAAACAACTTGCAGAGCAAGAAAAACAAGTAAAAGCTCTGGCAGGTGTTGAGGAAACACTATCTAGATTGGCCTCTGCACAAGAAAGATTGGCCTCTGCCGAAGAGGCACAAAATGATATCATGCAAGCAGTGTTGCTTGAGCTGAAAAATATGAAAGCTGAAATGGTACAAGGCTTACAAAAAGTGGGGCATAGTGTCACATCTGACTCAGTTGAAGAGTCGCAGGAGTCAACTGCTCCCACGTCTCTAGCACCCATCGCTCAAACAATGCAAGGCCCACAAGAAATTTTGGATAGTGATGCATCTGACATTGGTGAACAAGAGCTACAGGAGTCTACTGCTCCCTCTGCTCTAGCACCTATAGATGAAGCGATCCAAGGCCCACAAGAAATTTTGGATAGTGACGCATCTGACACGGGTGAACAAGAGCTACAGGAGTCTACTGCTCCCTCTGCTCTAGCACCTATAGATGAAGCGATCCAAGGCCCAGTAGTAATTGGCCATAGTGACACATCTGGCACGGGTGATCAGGAGCCACAGAGGTCAAGTTCTCCCTCTGTTCTTCCACCCATTACTCCTCGGTCCACCCGTAGCCAGGTACGTTCCCAAGTGCCAAATCAAGGGCCTGGGGGCAAAAGGTTTAAAAAAACAAAATAATTTTCTAAAATGTATAGTTCACCTTAGCAAATATGTGATTAGGCTACATTATTTAAATGGCCATACTTTTTGAACTAAAGCATAGGGTATGATGTACACGTAATTTCATTTCAGTTTAATTTTTAAGGTATGATGGTAAACAATCATGTTATGCTGCAGGGGGACAAATGCAAAGAGTGCTTTGAAAGTTTGGAGGGTGGCTTCTTTTTATCCAATTAAGTAACAATGCAGATCAGTATTTGGATGCAGCATGTATAATATGGCCATTAACTATTATTTTTATCATTGTTAACCTTCACACTGCAACATATTTTATCATAGTCTAAAACCTCTGCAAGCAAATGTATTTGGTACAAACTCACTCTCATATTGTACACACATTGACTTTTTTAGTTACATGGACAACATAACAACTGTGAATGATAATCGCTGCAAATTTTGTGGCACATGGCTGCTGTGGGAGGAATTTAAAGAATCTGTTATTTGTGTTTTGATAAGAATAACTTACAATTGCGTTCATTGGTGTAAGGTCCGTTGCTGAGCATGTGTAGAGCGAATTCCAACAAGATACGGTACACAAATGGACGTACATCCGAACATGAAACAGGCCCTATATGATGGCATAACATTTGTGGAATTTGGGGTAGACTTGCAGTTTCTGTCTTTACTGATTATGGGATTTATGAGCAGACTTTCCCACCCCAAGCCCATTCCTCTAACACCCTCTTCTACCCTCAACTCTTATCTTTTTTCCTTGTCTGTTTTTTTAGGTTTTTCTAGAGGTTGTATAGTGTCGACTTTTGCTCTGTTATTTGCAATCCTCTTTTTGTCTTTTTATGAGGCTCAGTAATGCAGTCTCAGATTTCAGTTGTGAATTGGGAATGTACTTTATTTTGTTGTATTTTATATGCTTTATTCACAATAAAGACAAACAAGACACTGTCTGTATTTTGTACTGTTAAAAACTTTCAATAAAAACATTTAAAAAAAAACCTGAACTATTTTTGGATCGCATGATCCGTTATTCTCTGGCTATCTTTCATGTTCACAGAATCAGGATCTAAAACAAAGCATCCTCCTAAATGAAATGTTATGAAATATACCACACGGAGCAATTATCTTGTGCTTGGGTGGACATGTCAATGGCTGGCACGGGTTTGTGGGTGCACAAGTCGGGTGGGTATAGGCGCAAGGCTGCACAAGTAAAGGGTTGAGCACAGGTGTGTTAATGGATTAGGATGTGTGGACTATCCTACCCTTATTTAAACTGGAAACATGGTGTAACTATCATTGAAAAAGTCAGACTGAGGCAGACGAAACGCGTCAGGGCTTCTTCCTTTCAGGAGCATTACATACCCTGCAAGGTTTAAGTGACTCCTTAGAAGGAGCCATATATCCCCGTGGTTTGTGCTATATGTGACTACATCTGAATACGGACTATTTGATGGTAGAAATCACTGTGGTATAGAATCAAGGCTATATCATCCTATGACATGAGTGTCTAAAGGTACTAAGATCGGAATCTGCTACAATTACCAACAGTTTTCAATAGACGGAGCACTATTTTGGATGTAATATTACACACACAGGATTGTATATACAAATTAGTATGGAACTCTTCCTCATATGATGATTAAGTGGCTGAATAGTTCCTTGCAGTTTTGATAATTACAGTATTTCTGACTCCTGAACAAAAAGGTTTATACTGTGTAGATCTACAGTTCGGTTGTTTTAAAAGGGGTGGATTTTTTTTTTTTTTACGATTGCAGTTCTATAAGATTTATTTGTTTTAATAAATACATTTGAACTAATGAGCTGGTTCTTGGGTATTACATTAGTTATAATTTTGTTTATCGGAAGGTTTTAGAGTTTATACTGTTTTTTTATGCTTTTACATTTTTTTTCTGGGACTAGGCCAGTGGTTCCCAAACTTTTGCAGTTCGCGGCACCCTTAGAGTCTCCAAATAGCTATGCTCACCGAATTAGATATATCGTCAATAAGACTTCTATGATATTGGTAGCTGACGATTTACTGAGTTCCTCAATTTCGAGGAATAATAATGTTGTGTTCAGAAAATTCCGTAATTTGAAAGAATATTTGTCACCGAGTTTCTTTGACCCCAAAAGGTCAGGGAAACCCTCCACTAATGGTTTACTAATGAAGAATTGGCTGACCACGAGACCTAATGGCTTCTACCGGTGTGGTAGGAAAAAATGTTTGACATGCGGGTTTGCAGATCATAAATGTACTTCTTTTACTTCCCATGTTTCTGGGGAGAAATTTGTTATTGACAAAATATTGAACTGCCAATCCACATATGTTGTCTATCTGATAAATTGTTCATGTGGTTCACAATATGTGGGGCGGACTATCCGCTCTGTGGGAGTACGCTTCACAGAACATCGCAGAAATATTTTGAAAAATGTGAAAACTCATAGTTTGTCAATGTATGTATGAATGGTTCTCTGGATGGACTATAAATTAGGGCTATTGAACAAATTGACATCACTCCTAGGGGTGGTGTCAGATTCAATCTTTTATGTCGTAGAGAGGCATACTGGATATTTAGACTGAATTCCATGGTTCCTTACGGCCTAAATGAAAGTATAGAACTAAATAATATATGAATGAAGACCAGTCTAGTAGGAACATCTATGATATTTGTTATGTATTGTCTACTATGATTGATAGGGCTCTTGTTATACATCTTTTAGGGTTTTTGTTTTTAAGGTTATCTAATTAATTAATCTATATATATATTTAGTTTATTTGGCCGCATGTCAGCTTTTTATAGCTTAATCCGAAAGCTAAGCAGGATTAGGTGGGGCCAATAATTGGATGGGAGACCGCTTCCTCCATTAGATTTATTATTATTGTTATTTTTGGTGTTTAATTAAAGGAATTTTTTCTATTTTATACCTTATATGTTTAGGCAAGTTCTTTATGCCTTGTATATATATATATATCTTTTTGTCCCTGATTAGGATCATGCAGCTCAAGACCTATTTAGTTAATTATTTATTTAGATATAAGCGTATACTGGTTTATATAGTGCCGTTTATTACTTGGCACGAAGGGTTGTTACCATTGTATATGTTTGCCCTATATGCATATTATACTTGATTATATGTGTAATTGCTCCCCAGATAGTTCTATAGGGTTTGTTTTTGATACATGTGTACAGCCCGTATTGTACGCTAATTTAAAACACACTGACGATTGGAATCAAAACTCCTCAATTGGCTGGATGATGTCACGTGATATATACGGACCGGCCTTAAATGACATGTGGATACTCTGGTAATCTTATTCCTCTGATGAAACCGTGCTTGTCACGGAGAAACGCGTCAGGACAATTTGATTTGGCTTACTATCTATAGCCATTCAGGACACCTTCCTCCTATACCCCGGGGTATTCAGCTGGATCCAAGTAAGTAGAGCGCGGAATTTATGTTATATTGCCTCCGTTGTACAATCTGCATCGGCTACGCAAAGTGGAGTTTCAACTGGTCTAAGACTCTGTCATTATTGCTGCAGTTGTCTGCATGCTAATTCCAACCCACTCGGCTGCCGCTTGTTTGTGAAAACCAGGAGAGCTTTACATTTCTTCTTTCCTAGGCTGTTGCCTAGGCAACAGTCGGGACAATGAAAGAGAGCGTCCCGGCAAAGGAGAACTACTGGGCGCGTGCGCAACTAAGTAACTAGCCTGTGGGCTTTTTTTGTATAATTTATCCATTAGGCATAGGCTGGGGGCAGTTTCAGAGCTAGGCTCTGATTGGTCACACTGTATTTAAGGCAGGGAGGGCTTAGCCTCCCTGCCGATTATAGCTTGCTGCTATCTGTTTGCTGACCTGCTCTACCCTTTGTCCCTATTCTGTGATTCTCTGCCTGATTACCTGTGTATGACCCCTTGCCTGGATTTGGACCCTGCCTGTGTTTCTTGTGACCCCGACCTCTGGCGTGATTACCGACCTTCCTGTTTGCCCGTGACCCCTGACCTCGTTTTGGTTTATTGGATTTGCTGTCTGCTGCCAACCCTTGATCCGTGCCTGGACCTCACTCTGCTTTCCTGGGTTCTCCCCAGCCGGTACGCACTTCACAACCCTCTTGTCAGTCTGCGGCCAAGTCTGTCCCCACAACTAGGGGCTCCAGTGAACACCTGACTGGCAGAGCAGACTCTGGGTTGTGCAGTATCTGCTAGGGGGTTCCTAACACCCCATCGCAAAATGCCTTTGGACATGCGTGACCGAAGATTGCCAAGGGTCAGAACCTGGAGTTGACAGGTCAGTAAAGTAAACACTGGGAAAGCCTCCTATTGGATGCGCTGGGATAATTTTTTAATAAATGCCCGAGAAATATCATCCCTTATCATTGCAATTCGGGATAATATTTAACTGGAAGCATCTGCGATCATTAATAATTAGGCCCCAAAGTCACTCTACACAATTTTCAAAGATTCGGAGATGACCTCAGGTGGGAATCTGGACCGGGTTCTGACCTCTGTGTCATCTCCAAGACGCTTATGCATGATGTATAAACTCCATTTTCCACTACAAATAAACTGATGCCAAAGTTTCAAATGAATAATATAGCTAGACTCTCAAACAATAGTACGGCTATAATGAACAGACAGCTACGAAATACTGTATCGTACCGAATGCAGTCAAGTTAAAGCATGGTCCATTTTTTTTTTTTTATAAAAAAACATTTTACATAGTTCAAAAAAGGTGAATTACACAAGTGTGTCATATTCATGAGGCAGTATATTGCATATACAATGTTGTTGCAAAATGTGGCAGTGGTATACAGAATTTTTTCCATTCTCGGACCAATATTTTTTTCAAAAATGATCTTTCATGAGATGTAGGCAATTGCAGTTATCATTTATTGTAGTTAATTAAAAACACCCCACACCCAAAGTTTACCCCTCTGCAAATCCAATAGGAATGTTTTTTTTCCCAGCAATGATTGTTGAAATTACAAATAGGAAACTAGCCAAGCTTCTGATATGCTAAGTACAGAGAATAGAAATTATTACATTTTTAGGGTCATTTACGAAGCTGCTAAAGATGCTCCCAGCAGCGCAAACACAAAGAAAAAAACTGGATTAGAACCTTCTTTGCTGCATATGAATGTGAGATTGAGGAATTTTATAATGGTTGTTATGGTGAGATTAACATAAAATAAAGCTATATAGATATTATGAAATGTACGCTTTTTGCATAATATACTACGTATCTAAAGATATGTGCAGCAATGCGTATTAGGTAAATTATGTGGGTTTAACAGATTTAATTTACTACCGTTTTGCTGTAAATTACATCTGACTCTACATTAGCTCCTACTAAAGCTGGGTACACACTACACGGTTTTCGTCCAATAATCGTCTCAATCAGCCGACACACGACCGCTCGTTCAAAGTTCGGGTCAGTGTGTGCAGTGACACGATGGTCGAAAGTCTGCCCAAATGGACGATTGTCGCCTCATTTGGTTGGTCGTACCATTTAATATTTTCGTTCCAATCTCGTTTCCGCTGTGTAGTGTGTATAAACTTCCGACCGATCCACGACAATCCTCCGATACTTCCTCGACCTGGTACTGCTCACAGAGAACTTCGATGATAGCATCACAGGTGTCAGGTATTATCATGCCAAGAGCTTGAGGTCAAATAGCCGTGCTGTATTTAAGATCTGAAAGTAATCTCCCTGTTGCCAAAAATCTTAGTGTTGCCACCAGTCTTTGCTCTGGCGGTATGGTTCTCCTTAATTGGGTGTTCTCCCTCTGGATGAGAGGGGTTACTAGTTGGAGCAGTTCCTGAAAAGTTGAATCATTCATACGAAGAAAATTCTTAAAGTCATCTGGGTTGTTGTCCCGTATCTCCTGTAGCAGGGGCATATGAGAGAACGTGTCTCTCCTCTTGAACCAATCTTTGCTCCAACACGATCTACTCTTTCTCCTTCTTTCTCTTTGGTTCCATACCTGCAGTCTTCTTGCCACAGCAAGCAGGAAAAGTACAGTTGCTTGTTCTTGTACTACTGTAGCCATTGTAGGTTTACAAATAGGAATGAATGAACAGACAGTGTAGCCTTCTGTTTTTATGCTGTTGTGGGAGTTAACTATAGCGAAAGCTCTGCCCCTTTATGCTAATGTATTTGGTATCTCGTTAAATTTCCTGCAAATGTCGCTGCAGTGTGTACGACATTAAAATCCTTGCTCACGACAACATGGCTGTAAAAAGTTGCTAAAGGGACGTCTGCTCTTCCCTTTATCGTCCTAAACAAGGCTAGTGTGTATGCAGTCCATGGACCGAGCCATCGATCGCATGTAAAATCGCTCGGCATAAAAAGTTGGTTGCAATTTCTGTAGTGTGTACCCAGCTTTAGCGACCGGATGTTTTGATTTAAAGAGCAGAAAGGCAAATGGTTGTGCATCTCTCTGCTGTGACTACAATCTGTGAAGTACAGCTCTCCCCCTAACACTTCCACAGGTTCAGGAGGAAACTATATAACATGGATTACAGAGTTTGAAGGAACATTTCTACATTTATTTTTTTTTGCAAACAATGCTGTTTTCTAGGTGTACATTTATCATGTAAAATGTGATTCACTTCACCACAGACACTAAACTGACACTTTATATACATGAAAAAACAATTGGTTTTACAAATGGTTATGTTTTAAAAAATAAATAATTTTGAAATTGGTATAATAACTTTTATTTTGGTAGTACCAAATTATTTCCCAATGCTTTTATAATCAGAGATTGTTCTTCAAGAAGCCAGTTTTCCTACCATTATGATTTGGGGCTGCGAGAAGAAACCAGAACTCCTGGAAGAAATCCATCGTTCATTTTTCATAAATGGTCATTTGAAAATATTTGTGAAAAAAATATTTATCTTGAGTGTGCCACTTGTAATGATACTTGTAAGATCTCCATGAATATGATCGTATGGTGAAAATAAATCATTGAGTGGGCTCGAATCCTAGACCCCATCATTGCATGAAAACAAACCCCTCTGCCAAATGTCTCTTTTCTCTCCACACTGACCCTCTTTTGTAAGTGATATATTCATTTTTATGTATATAAATAAAGGTTAATAATAAAGATTAATAAGCAATTCCTCTGTTGCCTCACACAAATGTCTGCTTGGCTCATACATTGAAAATAGCAAGCACCTATTATCATAGATCTGTGCTGTTCATACTAATCCCATCCAGTCCTGGGATATATTTTCTGGCATTCTATAAAAGCAGCATTCATGTGATCTCACTGGGATTTCTAGACAGAGTACAAAGACCTCAAAGAACCAAGTCAGTCCGACCTCCCACACCAGGCATTTCTAGTAGATCCATACCAAGTCAGTCTAAAAGGGACTGTTCTACTAATGGCTAATACTGTACTAAATTGCATTGCACATATTAGTGTCTATTGAAGTCTCAGGTGATTCTTCAAGATGTCCCCTGATAAGAAAAAATAAAACTAGAAATTTAACAGGAAAAATAGAAACAAAATATATTTATCACACTATTGTTCCTGCAACTGTAACTCACACCTTGAGAACATATATATAATTAGACATTATATATATATATATATATATATAATATAAATGGCTAGTGGCGTGTGTTAGTCTGGCTGTGTGTGGAAAAAAAAGCTGCAGCGCCACCTGCTGGGCGGAGTTATACAGTGACCTACTAAATTCTTAGTGTGTGTGGAAAAAAAAATTCAGAAAGGGCTGAAATTTGGTATACTAAGATGTTTTTAATTTGTTAATTTAATTTGTTAATTGTTAAAAGTGTTTATAAAGATTTTAAAAAAATATATATATACTTCTTGAAGTAGAAGTGACAGTGGGGAGTGGTTGGTGGTTGCCGGGGGTGACAGTGGGGAGTGGTTGGTGGTTGCCAGGGGTGACAGTGGGGAGTGGTTGGTGGTTGCCAGGGGTGACAGAGCGAGAGGAGTGTGATACTCAGGACCGCTGAGAGAGATCCCCCTGTGTCTGGATAGACATCTGGATAGATATAGCGATGAAAATGAAGGATGAGGTGATGGAGAAGAATGATGAGGTGGTGACATGTGGACAAAACCATGTTAAAAAAGGGCGCTTGCGTCGGGTAGTAACGCTCTTCCCCTGAGGAGGCCCAAATGCATGACGAGAACCTTTTTAACACCTTAAGTAGCTTGATTTGACTAGAATGCATGAGTATCATGCACGGGTTAACTTGTGTGTGTATATATATATATATATATATATATATATATATATATATATATAACCGCATACTTGGTAGAATGAGGTGATCAAAATCTGGGGTCATTTTCTCTGGTTGCACTAGTTGTGTAACAGTAAGGATGGAACCATCATCGTCATTTATTTATATAGCGCCATTAATTCCGCAGCGCTGTACAGAGAACTCATTCACATCAGTCCCTGCCCCATTGCCCCATTGGAGCTTACAGTCTAAATTTCCTAACATACACATACAAAGACAGACAGACTAAGGACAATTTAGTAGCAGCCAATTAACCTACCCGTATGTTTTTGGAGTGTGGGAGGAAACCGGAGCACCCGGAGGAAACCCACGCAAACACGGGGAGAACATACAAACTCCATACAGATAAGGCCATGGTCGGGAATCGAGCTCATGACCCCAGCACTGTGAGGCAGAAGTGCTAACCACGAAGCCACCATGCTGCCCATGAACCAGGAAAAGTTTCTTTTTGTGGTTTTGCCCATATTTCCACATACAGTCAAGTCCATAAATAATGGGACATCGACACAAATCTCATATTTTGAGCTCTATACACCACAATGGATTTGAAATGAAACTAACAAGATGTGCTTTAACTGCAGACTTTCAGCTTTAATTTGAGAGTATTTACAGCCAAATCAGGTGAACGGTGTAGGAATTACAACGGTTTCTATATGTGCCTCCCACTTTTTAAGGGACCAAAAGTAATGGGACAATCGACTCAAAAGCTATTTCATGGACATGTGTGGGCTAGTCCCTCGTTATGTCATCATCAATTAAGCAGGTAAAAGGTCTGGAGTTGATTCTAGGTGTGACATTTGCATTTGGAATCTGTTGCTGTCAAAAGAGCTGTCACTATCAGTGAAGCAAGCCATCATTAGGCTGAAAAATCAAAACAAACCCATCAGAGAGATAGCAAAAACATTAGGTGTGGCCAAATTAACTGTTTGGAACATTCTTTAAAAGAAAGAACGCACCAGAGAGCTCAGCAACACCAAAAGACCCGGAAGACCACAGAAAACAACTGTGGTGGATGACAGAAGAATTTTTTCCCTGTTGAAGAAAAACCCCTTCACAACAGTTGGCCAAATCAAGAACACTCTCCAGGAGGTCAGTGTATTAGTGTCAAAGTCAACAATCAAGAGAAGACTTCACAAGAGTGAATATAGAGGGTTCACCACAAGATGTAAACCATTTGTGAGCCACAAAATAGGAAGACCAGATTAGAGTTTGGCAAACAACATCTAAAAAAGCCATTACAGTTCTGCAACAACATCCTATGGACAGATGAGACAAAGATCAACTTGTACCAGAGTGATAAGAAGAGAAGAGTATGGAGAATGAAAAACTGCTCATGATCCAAAACATACCACCTGATCAGTGAAGCATGGTGGTGGTAGTGTCATGGCGTGGGCATGTATGGCTGTCAATGGAACTGGTTCCCTTGTATTTATTGATGAAGTGACTGCTGACAAAAGCAGCAGGATGAATTCTGAAGTGTTTAGGGCAATATTATCTGCTCATATTCAGTCATATGCTTCAGAACTCATTGGACGGCGCTTCACAGTACAGATGGACAATGACCTGAAGAATACTGCACAAGCAATCAAAGAGTTTTTTAAGGCTAACAAGTGGAATGTTATGCAATGGCCAAGTCAATCACCTGACCTGAATCCGATTGAGCATGCATTTCACTTGATGAAGACAAAACTGAAGGGAAAATGCCCCAAGAACAACAAGAACTGAAGACATTTGCAGTAGAGGCCTGTTAGAGCATCACCAGGGATGAAACCCAGCATCTGGTGATGTCTATGCGTTCCAGACTTGAGGCTGTAATTGGTCCCTTAAAAAATGGGAGGCACACATGCATACTGCGCAATACCTCTAAATCATTCAACAAAGTCTGGGAGCCGTGGATGTCATTTTTTCAAATCCAAATTCCTTTTGCTCTATGACTCCTCTAAAACACTCCACTTGATATCCCCCCTCAACCTGCTACCATCCCCCGCCCCCCCTGCCTCCCCCCCCCACTTCTCTTCTACCTCTTGCTTTGCTTTCTTTTTCTTTTCTTCTTTTGGCGGCCTGCCACACCGCCTCCTAATCTATCTTGCCCACTTTTCTCTGACTAGCCTCTCTTTTCTGTCTCTTCTTTCTTCTATTCTTATAGTTAAAACTTGGTCAATATCAAAACTCTTTTTATTATGATATACAATGATTGTATTAGTCCCTGAACATGCATAACCTGATTGTAACAGATTTTGTCTTGGACTGATGCTCATTGTTTACCTTCTCAAAAATAAAACTTTAAAAAAAAAAAAAAAAAATGGGAGGCACATATATAAACCGTTATAATTCCTACACTGTTCCCCTCATTTGGATGTAAATTCTCTCAAATTAAAGCTGAAAGTCTGCAGTTAAAGCACATCTTGTTAGTTTCATTTCAAATCCATTGTGGTGGTGTATAAAGCCCAAAATATGAGAATTGTGTCGATGTCCCAATATTTATGGACTTGACTGTATAAAGCCTATAAAATGCAAAGATAATTAATCCCATATGCTGCCAAATATAATCCCTATTGCTTCTGAAAAAAACAAGTTGGACATACAAATAAAAGTATTCTCTAAAAAGCCAACGAAGCACATAAAAATCTTCTGTTCGTTTGGTGTAAACTACTACTGGTGAGGAAGAGGTTAAGGCCGAGTGATTCCCAAACTGTGTACCTAGGCTCCCTGAGGTGCCAGTGGTCAGCAAGGTGGGGGCTACTTGGTAATTATTTTGGCTTAGGGCTGCCTTGAAAAAATTATGAAAACCCTAAGGATGCCTTGACCTGAAAAAGTTTGGGATTCACTGGGTTAAGCTGTACTTTATCTGAAACTCTGCCAAGGTGTGTGGGTATTAATTTGTCTGCGAACATAACACTTTATTTTATAAATAACAAATATTTGGGACATGAAGTTATTTGACAGTGTTGAGGGCACATTCTCACTGGCTGGGTTCTTGAGTCTGGGGGATGGAGGTGTAAAAAAAAGAGGAATAGTTTAATATGCATTTCCTTTCATAATAATTTGATGGTTTTTATATTGACATGAATACCTAAATATGAATTGCTTGATATTAGTATTAATTGTGGGTGTGACTGGATCACTATTAAATAACTTTTGGTAAAAATGTATTTAAAGCAAATAGCGCAGGGCACTTATTTATGTAATTGCACGTGCACTATTTTTTGATATTGTGAGATAGGAAATCGTTATTTCTGAGACCAGGGGAAGAAATTCGTCTCTTGTTTAACCTTGCTATAGGATATGCCTATTTCTGATGTATATATCTGATACAATGAGCCTGTGTTTACCAAGCCTTTGGTGTATTGTGATGTGGGGAAGTAGCTTGTTTTTATGGTTTTTTTGTTGTTGTTCTGTGGGAATGGGTATTCGGCGACTGTCTGAAGTATTCATGCCAGTCAGACCTTTTGACTTGCTAGTGGGTCTCCTGCTTCTGAAATAAGATCCAGGAAATCACAGCAAGGGTTTTAAGAATTTCATAGCTAAGTATAAATATTAGTGGCTTTACAATGCATGTAAATCAATATTTGTGTAAATAGAGTATCCTGATGCTAAAAATAGCATGTGTCTGAAAGGAATAAATGCACTAACTTGTACACTGAAATGTATCATTCTGATTTTCCATCTGACCTGACCACTGATACCTTAAATCAGTGGGACTGTCCTTGTCAGGACACTTGAGCAGTAAACATCACTCTGCTTCAAAGACCTGCTTGACAACTTCTTCAATATTGCTGTGACCTGCCGATTAGACCCTAAATCTAATACGTTCTCCGGCTGATTCTGAGGTTTGGACCCAAGCTTTTCCAGTACCATCGCTCTGCCTGCTACCTGCAGCTCTGGTCAGTGTGATAGGCCAGGGAGGATCCATCCACAGCAACCCGGATCCATAGTAGGAGGTCCGGAGTTACCAGCCCAAGTGTACCAGCACAGGAGTGCACCAGCAGTGACTGTCAACCAGAAGGAACGTGGTTCTGAGAACCATAAAGGAGTTCAGAAGTGGCAACATTATAAGCCCCTCCTACTGCAGCAAGAGGGCGCATTTGGGATAACGAAAAGGAACGGTGGCAAAGTAAGCCCAGCCGGTTCCCAGCAACAACAGACAGGGTGGCATAAGCGGTCTATCCTGTCACAGTGGGATATTAACTTTGAGCGTTTCATATTCATTTCCTAGGCTTTAAAATAAGTGTGGGAAGGGATTATCTGATACTTACATTCCCAACACATTCCATTAGTCGGTGTGCTCCTATTCTGAACGTTTACCGTGCATAAAAGGACACGATTATTAGTCAAAGATTACCAGCGAAATAAGTGTTTTACTATAGCTTTTAGAATCCTCCACATATAGCTGACAACGCTCTCCCCTCCTCCTACAGCCCATCCCATAACCAGATTAATGATTCTGATCTATAATATCAAGAATCGAAACTGAAAGTGGACATCAGCCTAGTGTAGTTTCTCCAGTGCTAGGAAGTGAGGGCAGTAGTGGCATCTTGTGTCCTGCTCGGTACCATGTCTTCACGGTCGCTGGGGCTCTGCGCTTTCTGCCGTAAGGGAGAAGAGGAGAAGAAAGCCGGGGAGATGCTGACGGTACCGGGCGAGAATATAATGGCTCATAACAACTGCATGGTAAGACTGGCGGGTGATCTAGTTACAGACAGATCACCGATCCACTGAGGATCCCTGTCTAACATTGCAAGTTTTATCTGTCAGTTTCAAGTAGTCAGATGCATGGATAAGTGTACGATATAGGGACCGCTTTTGCATTAGGACTACTATAATTTGAATATACTCCGCCAGTGTCGCATAAATCGCTTTTCTATTTGCATAGTTTACACTTGTCAATTAACAGCGGTGATTGAACGCGTTCAGCAACCAGGCCACGGCTCACTTATAACAAGAAGCCTGAGCGCTGGAGACACAGAGGTGAATGACAGCTCCAGGCTATAAAAACAGCAGCCATCCCGCCTCACGTCATCTGTGTATGAGGAATAGGTAGCGTGTGGGAGAAACGGGTCTTCTCGGGAAACAAACGCAGCTATTCATTGAGATGTTTGTGTTGTTGTGTCCTGGAAAACAACTCCCATTCCTTGTCATTTCAAATGTTAAACATTACAGAGTATCTTATGTATGTGTGGATTTATTTATTTTTGAAATATACATTTAAGTTTAATTTGCTATCATTAAATTCAATTGGCATTCTCTTTAGCAGACATGAGTTGTTATTCCTTTTAAGTTTCCTATTAGCGCTCTGATGTCCACTGAAGTCCACGGGGGTACATGGGCTCTGCGCTGATTTGTATATAGAGGTTAGAGCTACTCTGTACTTGAGAAGGAAAGTTTAGAAGAAAACATACACCCAGAGAAGTCGGAGAGCTGTACAAGCTGAATAGTATAGATGGGATGTTGTAGAAAGTGTGGGGGGTTTTGTCTGCCAGAATAAGTATCTATGGGTCAAGGGCACTGCTGAAAATCTAATAAGTTAAAGATAATGGCAGTACTTGGCAGACAAATTTATTTTTTCATCAATAGACAAGTCATATATACATAAAAACTATCTAAATAAAGCAAATACTTTAAAATGATTAGTCTAGGAACATACCAAATATTTATTATTGTATGTCTTTAATGAATTCAACACACATTATCCTTTTTTGGAGAATCAATGTGAATTAGGATGCCATCATCCATAAGAGTGTTATCCATCATCAGCAGCAGCAATTTATATAGCCCCACTAATTCCGCAGCACTGTAGAGAGAACTCACATCAGTCCCTGCCCCATTGGAGCTTACAGTCTAAATTCCCTAACAGACACAGACCAAGAGAGACTAGGGTCAATATGACAGCAGCCAATTAACCAGTATGTTTTTGAAGTGTGGGAGGAAACTGGAGCACCAGGATAAAACCCACGCAAAGATGGGTAGAACATTCAAACTCCACACCAGCGCTGTGAGGCAGAAGTCTTAACCACTAAGCCACCATGCTGCCCCACCGAGCCTGTATATTTTCATTTATTATGGTGAAAAAAATGGCAAAACACTAATTTTACTCCTCTTTGGGAACTTATCTGTCCCAATTTGTCTGTAGAGGTTTGCCAGAAAAATAATAATTAGCTCACCACTCCAGTGAAGATGGATATTACATTAGACTGTATACCACTGTACCCGCTATGTTTCAAGAATGCTCAAAATATGATGTTAATGTAGAGCTGTGTCCAGGGCCTCTTATAGTTTTAATTGAATTAGTTGAGTCCTGAGAAAAGGAAACTTATTTCCTGGTGCACCAGAGGCATGGTGATGATTGTTACCAAATCCTACTGAAATCTCCAGCTTCCAATTAGAATTCTTCATTAATTATTCCCTTACTGTGTTTTGTGATATCAGGTATTTTTCAACCACATAAAAATTGCAAATCTGACTTGTCTATTATTACACTTATGTATAAATTGCCAATACCAAAATAATAATATATAATTATAGTGAGAACAATAAAAAATAATTACATTGTCGCAAGTGTTCACTTCACATAAACACAAAAAAATCATTATTTTGTAAAATACTACATTATACAACATAATCTTTGTATATGGTGAGAGATATTACATTTACGATTAAAGGTTAGGCAACTTTCGTAATATCAAGTAACAAACATAACAAAAGATGTGATTGCATATTCATTTTTTACACAGGCACAAATATACATATACTAATTTTCTTTTTATAGACAACAGAGATACCGGTCATATGCAAGCAACTTACTAGTCATATAAAACTGCAAATAGGTGTTTGCAATTTAATTCCCAGTTTTAGCTTTGTGTGGCTCACAGTAACTCTATTTCCGATCATGAGTTAAAACCTGAGATTGGCAGACTAAAGGATGTTGGGCCTGATTCATTAAGGATCTTAACTGAAGAAACTTCTTATTTCAGTCTCCTGGACAAAACCATGTTACAATGCAAGGGGTGCAAATTAGCATTCTGTTTTGCACATATGTTAAATACTGACTGTTTTTTCATGTAGCATACAAATACTTGATAGCATATTTGTACACTGAAATTTAAAGTTGATATTTGTGTGCTACATGAAAAAACAGTCAGTATTTAACTTGTGTGCAAAACAGAATGCTAATTTGCACCCCTTGCATTGTAACATGGTTTTGTCCAGGAGACTGAAATAAGAAGTTTCTTCAGTTAAGATCCTTAATGAATCAGACCCGTTGTTATCGCATTGATTATCAAAATTCTTGTGCTGTACACATGATCAGAGAGATCCAGATGTGTGTGTGTGTGTGTGTGTTTGTGTGTGTGTGTATATATGTGTGGTGGTCGAGTACTGATGGGAATCCTTCCCTTACCTTGGCCTCCAGACACGAGTCAGGTTCTTTTCTGTTCGGATATCCGTTGGTCGGGAGATAAATACGTCAATGAAAGGGACAAGGATTGGTCAAACAACTTGGGTTTATTGAGAATGCGGTTAGGATAGTTTCGGTAAGTCACCGCGCCACTGACCCCTTCAGCTCAATAGTAATGACAAAATAATGCGTCTGATCAGCATAGAGCACAATAGCATTTAACATATGACATACACCTGGTGAGTAAAAGGCAGAATAACGATAACATCTTCAATGCACATTGTCTAATAAGGCACACTGGTAATCACAGTTACTACTTTCAAGTTAGCAATATCTGACTGGGGATGATGCAAGAACCATCAGTAATAACCCATCAAGACTCTTACGGTCACTACCGCGCCCCTTCTTATTCAGGTGTTCGGGGTGCTGTGCTATTCCCTATGGGTCAGGCGCCCCACTTTTAGCATCTACTGCTGAGTTAACTTGAATTGCAGCGGTACCACTAACACTGAATGTCACACCTTCAATATTAATAAATCAATTCTTAGGTAAATCACATAACATTAACATCATCTAAAACATTTGGTGCACCAATATTATCCCCGGTAACGTTACCATATTTTCCATTCAGTCCTGGGCTGACCTGTGCACAGGAATTTGGTAGTGTTCCAATGTCCTGCAGAGGTTTCCATCAAGAGTTAAGTATTATAGTAGAAAGCAGGGCTGTTGCTCATTTCGGCCACAAGATGGCGCTGTTCTCTCAACAGTCAATGAATCTCTATCAGCACATGTGCTCTGCAACAGGGTATAATGTCCAGATATCAGCACACACACATAGGATATAGCTGAAACGATCGTCTTAATTGTTCCCTGCAGCCTGTGTAAGGGTATGATCTGGGGAAAAGCTCTCACACTCCTTCCTTGTACAAGAATGCAATGTCAGTTTTGGATAGATTCTCTCATCACTCTTCCCTCTGATACTGGGGTGTGTGCAGTACACTGCAGGCTAGGGTTTTACCTGGAGACGGTTCTGTAGTTAGTGGAGACTGTCTTTGGCGCCCCGCTGCGTGTCCCCAGCTGTTCTCTGTCCGCTTTGCTGGCAATGTCACAGTTCTGGCATCAGCTTATCTTCTCTCTGCTCGGCTGCACATCTTCCCCCTTGTTCCTTCTACCATGCTGCTCTCTCTCTCTCCTCCTTCCTGCACATCCTCTTCCTGTTACTCCCCTAGCCAATGAGGGCCTTCATCCTCCTCCTGTCAATCACTCCTGGGCACAAGTTTTCAGGAGCACAATTAACCCCTTGTAGCCCTGCGTTTTAAAAGCGTTTATGCACTCCTCTGTGCTGTTCAACAGGGCTTTGGGGTACCACATGTGTTCTTAGCTACAGATGAGTGCCAATACCAATTTATGGCACAGGTTGTAAAAGCTAAAACCTCTGTGAATCTCTCTTTAAGGTTATATCACTGTCATCAATAACATCCAACAGACCCCTCACATTCTTTGTGGTTCTCCTCTCAGGACATCTCAACTAGGTCACAGGAGCCTAAGCAGCTGGGATGTGTTTAAATGAAGAGAAATATGGACACGTATGACATATTTTTTCAAATATCATACAGGAGTCATGTCTGATATGTAAATGAAGGAAAACTTATGACCTGTTGTGTGCTTGTATCCTTGTAGGGAAGTTCTTGCGGGACTTTACAGGATTAATGTATCTCTTATCCTTGTCAAATTCTTCTTTATGTGATGGTTTAAGCTCTTTTGCCCACCATATATTACTCGCAATGTTTATAGCTGATATGGTTTGTAGCTCTTATGCAAAAATGTATATGGATCATAATGTAAATAGCTTGTAGTAATATAAGGTTTAAGCTCTTTTTTTTTTAAAATTTATTTTAAAACTGCAAAAACAGATAAGATGAGTTATAAGCTTACAGTTGGTTCAGCATCAGGTTGCTATTGGTACAGAATTTCAGCATAACAATATAGCAAGGTGTATAGTAAACCAAAGAAGAAGGAGGAGAGTAGACACTTGAGCGATAGTTAGATGGGACAGTTAGGGTGGAGTGGTGGTTTTATGTTTTTTCGGGAGGAAAGCGTGGGAAGGGGGGTCAGGGGGTGGTCTGGGTTGCTCAGGGACAGGGTAGGGGGGGGAGAGTAAGTTTTTTGTTCAGGTACTTCCGGGCACAGTAGAATGATGCGTGTTGAACCATGGTGTCCACACCTCACGAAATTTGGGTACAGCGTTGTTCAAGAGAGCGGTAATATGTTCCATAAAGGAGATAAACCAAATGCAATTAAGTAGTTCTGTCTTGGAAGGTGAAGTGGGTTGCTTCCATGCCCGTGCATTAAGTAATTTGGACGCCTGGCATATATGTGCTACTAAACGGTTGGCGGCCTTACTTATGCCAGGGATGAATTGGTTAAGTAATATCTGGGCAGGTACCTTGGGGACTCCAATGCCAATTACCAGGCGTGCTATGTCCAGGGTAAGTTCCCAGAAGGTTTGAATGATAGGGCATTCCCACCAAAGATGTAGGGAAGTGTCTTGGGCGCCGCAAAGACTCCACCTCGGTCTGATACTGATGGGTACATACGATGAAGTGTTGGGACCAGGTACCAATGTGAATATATTTTGTAACAGTATACCTGCATTGATGGAGACTTTAGCTGATCGTGCGCGGATGATGGTCCACTCCTCGCTGTCCAGTGAACCCCCAGGTCACGTTGCCATGCCTCTTCGTGAGGCTCAAGTGTTTGGTCAGGTGAGGCTGTAAGGGTGTAAGCTCTTTTTTTATTGGTCTCTAGCTATTTCGCACACTGTGTATAGCTCACAATATTTATGGCTGTTAGCTTATAGCTTGCAGGGTTTATAGAGGGCAGTGTTTGCAGTTATTTTGCAGAATGTCTCTAGCTCACAATGTTAATAGCTTGTAGCAGGGGAATGCAGTTTAGCGAACACTTACTTGCACCTGGTTTTTAAGGTGTGCAATGTTTAGTGCTCATAAAAGAGACTTGTTTTTCAAATGTGATGTAATTTGCTTCATTGTAAGTTAACCAGTAAAAAGGCAGTGTTTCCAGGTGCAATGCTATTTAAATGTATTTAATGGGTTTTGCAGTGTTATCTATTCAAGGTGAAGGTGTCTGTGAGATACTGATATTTGTTTCTGTAGTAGGTGGAAAGAGTAGGCAAAATGGTTAAGACACCAAGTACTATGCCACCATTGCGCTATGGAAACATTTAATAGGTAATATCATCTTTGAAAGACATTCTGGTAAGAAGTTAGGCCAATGTAAAGAATCCCTGACCTGAAAAGTGTTTTGAAAAGACAGCCGTAAAACTCATTTTCATGCACACAGACTTTCTGGTACTAGCATCACATTGAAAGATGGCTGTGGGCACCTGAAGTATGTTTAAAATGTCCTGTAAATCTAACAGAGTTGTTAACTTTTGGGAGTCAATTTTATATTGAGAAGTGTTTCAGCAGCAATATGTAAACGTAATTTAAATCATGGACTGAACCTCACCGCACACAAACTCGCTCACAGACATTTGGTTCAAGCCCTGCAGAACTGTACACAAGGTAGGTTTTATTGTTATAATGAGCCTGGCATATAAAATAAAAATGCGTGCTTGTTTGCTTTTCGATGTTGCGACAATGCTGGAAACAATAAACAAGAGAAAAAGTAGTAGCAAAAATCACAATGTCAGGCGCCGTCCCCGCTGTCCCACTGTCAGACGGGGATGGAAGCCTGTCTCCTAGCCAAGTGCTCTGTTGCTTAGCAACAGATGAGCTGTGGCTTTCCGGTCAGCCTGCCTGTCGGGCGCATTCGACCTACCTCCATCCCGTTGCCTAGCAACGGGACGCTGCTTTTCTTTAGCGTGCCGCCCCCTGGCTCTTCCTATCAGCAGCTGCCTGCCTCTATTTAAACCTGGCTCTGGCGCCTTTAGGGTACCAGAGTAACAAGTCCCAGTACCTAGTATCCTGATTTTCCCTGCTATACCCAGCTACCCTGATTGTTCCTCTTGTGTTCCTGCTCTCCCGTTGTGACCCGGCTTTGGCGACCATTTCTGTTTCTGTGTGACCCATATTGTTCTTGCGACCTCGGCTTGTTGACCATTCCTCTGGATTCTCCCTGGTACCTTGCATTCCCGATTGGTTTGACCCAGACCGTCTGACCCTTCTACACTACACCGGCAGCTGGCTAGTAGGACCGCAACCTGCGTGCCCTGTGCAGCGAAGTCCGAACCTCCTTGCGGGGGTCCCTGGAGAATACCAGGGGTACGTTAGACTCCGCACCTGCTAGTTCAGTGGCGCTAATACCGGTTAGTGTTTGCTCCTTTGTAGCCCTCAGTAGGCCTACGGCCTGACACACAATTGTTGGACCACGGTCTGGTTGCTTGGTTGCTGAGGAGAGAGTCATTTTCACATATGCCACTGCTACAGGATATACAGGAGAATAATACTGATGACTTCAGGAATTTCATGCAGATGAATAAACCTACTTTCCAGGAGCTGCTGGCTGCAATGGTCACCCCACTCATACAAAAGGAGGACATATTTAAGGAGACCCATATTTGCAGAGCGGAGACTGGTTGCTACAATGAGATTTTTGACAAGCTCTGGGTCTGATCATACCTGAAACCTGTGAGGCCATCATACAAACTCTTTAGGGACAATATATGAAGGTTTGTGAAAGAGATACACATATTGTCACTCACCGGACCGTGAGTGCCTCTTCCCGGACATTTAGGAACCGTGGCCGTCCACCATCCTGAGGGTCTGCGCATGCGCAGCCCTTTTCTATACTTCAGTGTATACCCCTTTAACTTAATTGGCAGATCAGGCAACCTCCCTATATTAAGCACCTGTGGTCACTACCACGTTGCCTGATCTTGGAGTCTCATTCCTCATGAGTCTCTGAAGGTGTTCCTGTATTACTTGTGTATTCAGTGCTGCTTATTCCTGTGGTTTCCAAACCACTTCTACTACTGTGGTTCCATACCACTTCTACCATCAACTTTATCATCATGACTGTTTGCTGATTCCTATCCGCTGCCTCCGTGCACTACAGTCTTCTACACCACTTCAACGTTATTTTATATCAATGTGACTGTTTGCTCATTGCTATCCGCTGCCTCCGTGCACTCCAGCTTTTACCTCACTCACCTGCTTCTCATCAAGTCTGTTTGCTGATTTCTATCCGCTGCCTCTGTGCACTACAGTCTCCTGCTTGCAACTCGCCTGTGTTCAACATCGTGACTGCCAGCTGACTACTATCCGCTGCCTCTGTGCACTACAGTCTCCTGCTTGCAACTCGCCTGTGTTCAACATCGTGACTGCCAGCTGACTGCTATCCGCTGCCTCTGTGCACTACAGTCTCCTGCTTGCAACTCGCCTGTGTTCAACATCGTGACTGCCAGCTGATTACTATCCGCTGCCTCCGTGCACTACACTCTCATCTCATCTTTGCTGTGACTTCCTCGAGACTGCCGCTTTTCATTACCATCTGCTACACTTCGTGATCTACAGCTCCTGCCCTGCGCTGCACTCCTGTTTCCCATCGCTGTTGGTTCCTGTGGTTGCTACTGGTTACCTCCGTGTGCCGCTGAGTCCTGCCGCTGTGGTCAGCGCTATCGTCCATCTCCTGCTGATCCACTCTCCACGCCTTCACGTGTTCCACTGGCCTCTACCCTCCTGTCAGCATTGGATTTGTATCTCTTCTACTACCCTCTGCTGGATCATCTCCATTCTCCTGGGTTTCCTATGAGTCCAGTTCCACGTGTTGCTGACTCCTGTGGATTCGTGTCCCTGTCGGTCTACTCACCTGTGCGCTGCACCTGCTAGACCGCTGCTTCACCTATCCAGGGACTTCCTATCCAGTCGGCCTCCAGCCGCTCAGGTACCGCTGCAATCCCATCTGACTGCTACTGCTGAACCACGGTATGCATACTTCTCATTGACTGTGCTGTGTATTGCATATCTTGCTGGACTGTGTTTGGTTCTCTCTGGAGTTTGCTGTCCGCTGAGTCTATTGCCATCATTGACTGTGTTATCATTGTGCTGGACTACTTCAAGAGACTTTCTAGATTGCAGACCTGATCAGTCATTTATATATATTTATATCCATATTGTGCATATTACTGTGGATCGTGTATAAGGTGCCTGTGTATATCCTGTGTTGCAGTCTTCCCCCGTGCACCTCCTCACATATATATTCAGTGGTACAACTTGCTGATGTCAGACCACTGATCCCTGTTTCCGGTATCACCTGTTCCATTATCCTCTCACATAGCAGTGGTACAACTTGCTACCGCAGACCACTGACTACCTGGATACCTCCACTTGGATTCCATTCCTTCACTCAGACAGCGGTACAACTTGCTACCCGCAGACCGCTGACTCTCATCACCTCCTTGTTTCTGTTGGACATTCCTCCTCACTATAGCAGTGGTACAACTTGCTATCGCAGACCACTGACTACCTTCACGTGTCCTTGTCCATACAGTTCCTTGTGTATCATTACCTCATTATTACCAGTGTTGCTAGTCATCGACTTTCCTGAGCATCTCATCGGCCATCATTTCATGTTCCGTGATCACCCAGCTACCAGAGTACCCTATTACCATCTACATTGCTCTGGTAAGCCTACCATCTGGTGATCCCTGGGTAAAGACTCCTAGTGCCCGTGACAGTAAGATCAGGCGATGACAGACCCAGATACGGAACCTACCGCTAAAGAGATGCTGCAGCATCTGGTCAGCCGTGTGGAGCAACAGGATGCTCGCCAACAGCTGTTACTTCAATGTTACCAATCATTAACCTCCCAAGGAACATCTGGACAGACTGTTACAGCTAATATTGAAGCTCCTGTGCTTTCCTCCGTTTCCCCAGTGCCATCCCAGGTGTCTACAGCTCCTACGCTTCACCTGCCTACTCCGTCAAAATATGACGGGGACCCCAAAACTTGTAGAGGTTTCCTTAACCAATGTTCAGTCCATTTTGAACTCCAACCTCAAAATTTTTCTACCCATCGTTCCAGAGTGGCCTATCTTATCTCATTGTTTTCGGGTCAAGCCCTGGCTTGGGCCTCCCCCCTGTGGGAAAGAAACGATCCAATTCTACAAGATAGTGCCAAATTCATTTCCACATTCCGAAGTGTGTTCGATGAACCAGGTCGTGTGACCTCCGCTGCTTCCAGCATCCTCCGTCTGCGACAAGGATCTCATACTGTAGGCCAGTACGTCATTCAATTTAGGATCTTAGCCTCTGAACTTCAGTGGAACACTGAAGCCCTAGTTGCCGCCTTCTGGCAGGGGCTTTCCGATAAAATTAAAGATGCACTGACTACCCAAGAGCTTCCTTCGTCACTTGAAGATTTGATCTCTCTTTGCCATCGTGTTGATATGAGATTTCGTGAAAGAGAGGCTGAGAAAACGACTTCTGCTAAAGCACCTTTTCGCTCTAACCCTCAATTTCGTCCAGTGTCACCCGCTGTGATTCCCATGGAGATTGGACGTTCCAAGTTATCTTCTGAGGAGAGGAAACGAAGAGTCAAGAATAGACTCTGTATCTATTGTGCTGATTCCACTCATGTCCTCAGCTCCTGCCCTAAGAGATCGGGAAATGCCAGGCCCTAACTAGTTCTGGAGAGGTGAAGTTAGGGTCCCTGGAGTCCTCTCCATCGTCTATGAAATCTAAAGTCTGCGCTTTTGATGTGACTATTTCCTTTGCTACCAAGACCTTTGAGTCACAGGCATTGATTGATTCCGGAGCAGCAGGAAATTTTATTTCCAAATCGTTAGTTAATCAATGGTCTCTACCAATGATTACCTTAAAAACTCCCATTACTGTGACGGCTATCGATGGATCACGTCTCATCAACGGTCTCATCACCCAGAGTACGTCTCCAGTAACCCTTCAGATTGGTGCTCTGCATCATGAAGAGATATCGTTTTTAATTCTTCCTGTTACGACAAGTCCGATTGTCCTAGGCCTTCCATGGCTTCAGTGTCACTCTCCCCAGATTGACTGGCGCACCCCTCAAGTCACGTCTTGGGGGCCTGAATGTCACCATCATTGCCTTTCCCAAGTCATTCCTCTCAAGGTACAGCAAGCTTCCATTTCAGCTATTTCACCGGGACTCCCTCCTCAATATGCTTCATTTACCGATGTTTTTGATAAAGCTCAGTCTGAACGTCTTCCTCCTCATCGTTCTTGGGATTGTCCGATTGATCTTCTTCCTGGCAAGACTCCTCCCAGAGGCCGGGTCTATCCACTCTCGTTACCTGAAACTCAAGCTACATCTGAATATATACGGGAGAACCTCCAGCGTGGGTTCATTCGACCTTCCACCTCGCCCGCTGGAGCTGGGTTCTTCTTTGTCAAAAAGAAGGATGGATCATTACGCCCTTGTATAGATTTTCGTGGACTCAATGCCATTACTATCAAGAACCGGTATCCCATTCCGTTGATCACTGAGCTATTTGACCGCATTAAGGGAGCCCGTATTTTTACTAAGTTGGATCTTCGTGGTGCTTACAATTTAATCAGAATCCGTTCCGGTGACGAATGGAAGACGGCGTTTAACACCAGAGACGGGCATTACGAATATCTGGTAATGCCTTTCGGGCTATGTAATGCCCCCGCTGTTTTTCAGGGCTTCATCAATGAGATTTTTCGGGACTTATTATATGTATGTGTCGTCGTCTACCTGGACGACATATTGATTTTTTCACAGGACCTGCCTTCTCACCACCAACATGTGGCAGAAGTCCTCTCCAGGCTACGGAAAAATTCATTGTTCTGTAAATTAGAAAAATGTTCATTCGAATTACCCCAGATTCCATTCTTGGGGTATATTGTTTCCGGAGTTGGTCTGAAGATGGATCCTGACAAAGTAAATGCTGTACTACATTGGCCCCAGCCAACTACTCTTCGTGCCATCCAGCGTTTTTTAGGTTTTGCCAATTACTATAGACGCTTCATTCAAGACTTTTCTTCCATTGCATCTCCTATTGTGGCCCTGACTCGTAAAGGGGCTAATCCTAAGCAATGGTCTACTGAGGCTATTCAAGCCTTTCAAACATTAAAAGAGTCCTTCTCTTCGGCTCCAATCCTTCGTCAGCCTGATGTGACACTCCCTTTTTTCCTAGAAGTAGATGCCTCTAATGTGGGCTTAGGAGCTATTCTCTCCCAACGCTCGGAACAGCAAAAATTCCACCCTTGTGCCTTCTATTCTCGGGGTCTCCTACCCGCAGAGAAGAATTATACCATCGGAGACAAGGAATTACTGGCTATCAAAGCCGCATTAGAGGAATGGAGATACTTGTTGGAGGGAGCTCGCCATCCGGTGACGATCTTCACGGATCATAAGAACTTGTCATATCTCCAGTCTGCCCAATGCTTGAACCCTCGTCAAGCAAGATGGTCTCTTTTCTTTTCCCGTTTTGAATTAATAATTACCTTCAAACCAGCTGCCAAGAACAAAAAAGCTGATGCCTTATCTAGAGCCTTTGCTACGTCCTCTGATATAGAAGAGGTTTCCAACCATACCATTCTAGACCCCAAATGTATCTCACTGGCTGCTTCATCCACCAAAACGCTACCATTTGGGAAGACCCTCGTGCCTCCTACTCTAAGGAGGAAAATCCTTTCGTGGTTCCATGCCTCTCGTTTTTCTGGACACGCCGGTGAACACAAGACTTTTGAGATCCTCTCTCGAAGTTACTGGTGGCCTTCAATGAGGAGAGACGTCAAAGAGTTCATTGCTTCCTGTGAATTATGTTCGCAATTCAAATCCTCCCGCAGAACCCCAGCAGGGTTGCTGCGACCACTACCCATTCCGTCCAAACCATGGACCCATATTAGTATGGATTTCGTTACTGACTTACCACCTAGTAAGAACCATAACACTATTTGGGTCGTAGTGGACAGATTTTCGAAGATGGCTCATTTCATCCCTCTGTCTGGTTTGCCTTCCTCGTCTATCCTGGCTGAACATTTCATTAAAGAGATCTTCCGTATCCATGGATGTCCATCTGAGATTGTGTCTGATAGAGGAGTACAATTCGTGTCCAGATTCTGGCGAGCCCTTTGTAAAACCTTGGGCATACGATTAGCACTCTCATCTTCTTACCATCCACAATCCAATGGACAAACCGAACGTGTCAATCAAGATCTTGAGACTTTTATAAGGATATTTTCATCAGCCAATCAAGACAACTGGGTAGAGTTACTCCCTTGGGCTGAGTTCGCCCATAACAACATGTACCATGAGTCATCATCCAAAACTCCATTCTTTGTGGTCTACGGTCACCATCCGTCTTTTCCGGAATTTCCTGCCCTCCCGCCCACCCAAGTTCCTGCGGTGGAGACTGTTTGTCAGACCTTTAAAAATATCTGGTCTCAGGTTAGAACCTGTTTGAAGAAGACATCTGTCAAATATAAATCTTTCGCTGATAAGAAGAGGCGGGCTATTCCACCACTAAAAATTGGAGATCGTGTCTGGTTATCCACAAAAAATATTCGTTTGAAGGTTCCATCCATGAAATTCGCCCCTCGTTTTATTGGTCCATATAGGATCATTCAAGTTATCAATCCAGTATGTGTGAAACTCCTTCTTCCTAAGAGTCTTCGGATTTCTAATGCCTTCCATGTATCTTTGCTCAAACCTCTTATTATCAACCGTTTTTCAACTCCTCCCTCAGCTCCGCAGCCAGTTCAAGTCCATCAGGAGGAGGATTTTGAGATTACCGAGGTACTAGATGCAAAAATTTCGCGAGGAGTCCTCCACTTCCTCGTTCATTGGAAGGGCTTTGGTCCTGAGGAGCGCTCTTGGATCAAAGCTGAAGATCTTAATGCTCCTGCCCTTTTGAAGAAGTTTTACTCCAAAAATCCGGACAAGCCCGGTTCCAGGCGTTCTGTGCCCACCTTTAAAAGGGGGGGTACTGTCACTCACCGGACCGTGAGTGCCTCTTCCCGGACATTTAGGAACCGTGGCCGTCCACCATCCTGAGGGTCTGCGCATGCGCAGCCCTTTTCTATACTTCAGTGTATACCCCTTTAACTTAATTGGCAGATCAGGCAACCTCCCTATATTAAGCACCTGTGGTCACTACCACGTTGCCTGATCTTGGAGTCTCATTCCTCATGAGTCTCTGAAGGTGTTCCTGTATTACTTGTGTATTCAGTGCTGCTTATTCCTGTGGTTTCCAAACCACTTCTACTACTGTGGTTCCATACCACTTCTACCATCAACTTTATCATCATGACTGTTTGCTGATTCCTATCCGCTGCCTCCGTGCACTACAGTCTTCTACACCACTTCAACGTTATTTTATATCAATGTGACTGTTTGCTCATTGCTATCCGCTGCCTCCGTGCACTCCAGCTTTTACCTCACTCACCTGCTTCTCATCAAGTCTGTTTGCTGATTTCTATCCGCTGCCTCTGTGCACTACAGTCTCCTGCTTGCAACTCGCCTGTGTTCAACATCGTGACTGCCAGCTGACTACTATCCGCTGCCTCTGTGCACTACAGTCTCCTGCTTGCAACTCGCCTGTGTTCAACATCGTGACTGCCAGCTGACTGCTATCCGCTGCCTCTGTGCACTACAGTCTCCTGCTTGCAACTCGCCTGTGTTCAACATCGTGACTGCCAGCTGATTACTATCCGCTGCCTCCGTGCACTACACTCTCATCTCATCTTTGCTGTGACTTCCTCGAGACTGCCGCTTTTCATTACCATCTGCTACACTTCGTGATCTACAGCTCCTGCCCTGCGCTGCACTCCTGTTTCCCATCGCTGTTGGTTCCTGTGGTTGCTACTGGTTACCTCCGTGTGCCGCTGAGTCCTGCCGCTGTGGTCAGCGCTATCGTCCATCTCCTGCTGATCCACTCTCCACGCCTTCACGTGTTCCACTGGCCTCTACCCTCCTGTCAGCATTGGATTTGTATCTCTTCTACTACCCTCTGCTGGATCATCTCCATTCTCCTGGGTTTCCTATGAGTCCAGTTCCACGTGTTGCTGACTCCTGTGGATTCGTGTCCCTGTCGGTCTACTCACCTGTGCGCTGCACCTGCTAGACCGCTGCTTCACCTATCCAGGGACTTCCTATCCAGTCGGCCTCCAGCCGCTCAGGTACCGCTGCAATCCCATCTGACTGCTACTGCTGAACCACGGTATGCATACTTCTCATTGACTGTGCTGTGTATTGCATATCTTGCTGGACTGTGTTTGGTTCTCTCTGGAGTTTGCTGTCCGCTGAGTCTATTGCCATCATTGACTGTGTTATCATTGTGCTGGACTACTTCAAGAGACTTTCTAGATTGCAGACCTGATCAGTCATTTATATATATTTATATCCATATTGTGCATATTACTGTGGATCGTGTATAAGGTGCCTGTGTATATCCTGTGTTGCAGTCTTCCCCCGTGCACCTCCTCACATATATATTCAGTGGTACAACTTGCTGATGTCAGACCACTGATCCCTGTTTCCGGTATCACCTGTTCCATTATCCTCTCACATAGCAGTGGTACAACTTGCTACCGCAGACCACTGACTACCTGGATACCTCCACTTGGATTCCATTCCTTCACTCAGACAGCGGTACAACTTGCTACCCGCAGACCGCTGACTCTCATCACCTCCTTGTTTCTGTTGGACATTCCTCCTCACTATAGCAGTGGTACAACTTGCTATCGCAGACCACTGACTACCTTCACGTGTCCTTGTCCATACAGTTCCTTGTGTATCATTACCTCATTATTACCAGTGTTGCTAGTCATAGACTTTCCTGAGCATCTCATCGGCCATCATTTCATGTTCCGTGATCACCCAGCTACCAGAGTACCCTATTACCATCTACATTGCTCTGGTAAGCCTACCATCTGGTGATCCCTGGGTAAAGACTCCTAGTGCCCGTGACACATATTTAAAAAATAAAATTAAAAAAATTAAAGTATAAACTGATCTTATTAACGTAATAAAGAAAACACACATACTTACTCACGTGTGTGTGTGTGTGTGTGTGTGTGTGTGTGTGTGTGTGTGTGTGTATGGGTGTTTTCTTTATTACGTTATAAAGCTCAGTTTATTTTCTCGCTTAATAAAATTGGATGAGGCTAGTTATATCCAAAGCCTTGGAGTTATGTGATCTCTCAGCTGCTACACACTACTGTCTACCCCAGGAGATGACACCTGTTCCCATAACCTCTATCTATCCTATAAATAAACCAAACTCGAACTTTAAAAGCAAAATAAAAAGGTAAAAAGTCAAAGGTGCTGATATCAAAATTTTCCAATGAGGAAGGACTCCAAAAACATACTGGTTAATTGGCTGATATCATGTTGACCCTAGTCTCTCTTGGTCTGTGGCTGTTAGGGAATTTGGACTGTAAGCTCCAATGGGGCAGGGACTGATGTGAGTTCTCTGTACAGCGCTGTGGAATTAGTGGCGCTATATAAATAAATAGATGAAGATATATAATACAAAATAAAAATCATATATATTTAAGGCATACATATAGGACCACAGTAGAGAATACATGTTGTATCCTTTGTACATCATATGTACTTGAAATGTTAATATATGTATGCCTTTTGTTAAATGATTATTTTGAGATACCAGATAACGATATCTGGATGCTGTCTAGCTTTGCTTATTGAGATATTTATTGTGAGCAGTTCATATACGTATATCTTGTTGTGTATCAATCATTGCATGCTATATATTCTATGTTCTGAAGAAGTTTGAAAGCCAATTTAAAACAATCATCATCAGAGTGGAAATCTATAGTGTGTGCATATATATATATATATATATATATATATATATATATATATATATATATATATATATATATAAAACACACATATATAACCCTGTGGGACAGGAAAAATAACTAGGGATTGTAAAGAACATTTAGTATTGGTTCACTATGAAAACATCACTGTATTTTCATGTGATTGTATGTTTACACAACAGAGCACGTAGGATACAAAATTATATATATTTAAATATGCACACCCCCAAAGGCGTCACTGTTGGAGGAACTATTGGCAGGATTGTTGGACTGATGGTCGCGAGTGCATACAGACTGTCAAATTTGCACACCATCGTTTCATCATTGAACGTGATTTTTAGGCAGTTTAGCAAACCAAAAGAAACTATACAATGTGCTTTGGTATGATAAAACTTGATCGTGGGAGCGTGCACACTCTTGCAATATGTGACCAGATCGTCATTTATTGTGTGATCTGCACGATAAGTGCATAAGTGTGTACACAACTTACGATTAAATTTAGAACATAGGTGGGTGCATGAGCTTTGAAATAGAAAGTCATAGTTCACATATACTGACCATCAGTTTTGATAGTAGTGTAGGAAATAAGAAAAAAGTTACTTTTTGTCAGTAATGCTGGTTCTTCTTTTTTTTCAGCTCTTCTCTCCTCGCGTGGTTTCAAAGGACTCAGAATCCCAAGATCTCTTTGGTGGATTTAATATTGAATCTGTGAAAAAGGAGATAGATAGAGCAAGAAATCTGGTAAGAGCTTATTTTTATTTATTTACACAATGCAAAGACAATAGACCATTGTTTTTTTTTTTTTTCCAACATTGACTGGTAAACATAGACTTCCTCTTGCACTATTAAAACGATTATCCCAATTCATTCTATCTAGCCTGTTGTACTATAATTTCAGAATGGATCATTAAATAAAGTAGTTGATATATGAACAATTCCAGGATAATTTAATCCATTAGACATACAGTGGTCGATGCGACAATTTAGAAGCGGCAGTATAGACAATGTAAATGAATGTAATATTATAGTTTTACAGTGAAGGCAGTAGGAGAAGTGGCGGTATGGCATATTAGCCCACGAGAACTGAATATATAAATAAATCTTTAGTGTTTCTCACTAACTACAGATGCAGTGGTCGGCAATGGGGAGATATTAATCACAATTGGCTTGGAAAATTGGCAGCAGGACTCAATGTGATTGCTACAAAGAAGTGAAATGTTTACACCAGTGATCTAGAGAAAATTGTTTACTCCTTTCAAGTGGTCAGTAAAGCATTTAGAAAGATTCCCACATTCGGAGAAGCCATCATTTTAGTTTGTGCCACCATATATCAGTCAGATGGAGCCCTCAACCAGGATTACCACACTCCACATCCGCAAGTGCCTCGGTCTTCTGAAAGAGAGTTGCAGACTTTAACTTGAGATTTTTCAAAATGAAAAGTCATTGGACAAAAACTGTGTCAGCTGTAATTCCCTGGAATCATACATAGGCTTCACAGTGGCTTAACGGGGTGTCACTAACTAGGGCGAGGGGATTCCTGAAGGTGAAGACCCTCTTAAGGTGCAAAGACACGATTTGATTTTAAAACAAGAAAGAAACTTAAAAAGAAACTAAAGGCACTGTCCTTGCAGACTAGTTACAAGATCTTATGCACAACATGACAAATCGGTTGGATTACAAATAGTAATTTTACCTTACACCAAACATAAAGTTTATACCACTAAGGCCAGTTCATCAATATAAAAGAGCACACAGCATAGGAGATGTACTTAATACCAGTCACATATATGATCAGCAACAGGTGAGTATTGTAAATGTATAGTTGCCTTTCAAATTCAAACTAACTTTTCAAATCCCAATTCTGGTGACTAGTGTACAAAGCACATCCTATTCCTGGTGGGTAGTATAGACACAATGGCTAATATACAAAGCCAGTCCCTATAAATGATTTACATCTCTGCTGCTACATAGTCGATTTGACCTGCCATCAAGTGCAATAATTCCTCCTGGACAACTGACCATCCTCCAGCAATTTACACTTGAGTGATTGTGATCACCACAGAAGAGGCGACTGAGCTCTGTCCACAATTATACTGCAGGTTATTTATGCACCTGATAGTGGAAGCACATAGTAACTGTTCTGAGAACAGGACTCGGATGCTGTCAGAACTCATTCATGGACATCCTGTATCTAAGGATAGAGCTGTGCAAACAGGGACTACCTTGGATATTGGGGATGTCTGGTCACCTTCTTACAGCTCTGTACATTTCAGAGGAAGACTCTGCCTCTCTTCTTTCCTGGAAACACCCCTGTAAAATTATTCCTTGTTTTACTGGTTGACAGATGCTCTAGAAAATGTTTATTTATTCATTTGAACCTTTCAGTTTGGCCTCCTAGAATACTATTTAGCTTTGTTTATTTCTTAAATAATGAGAGTGAGGGGACATTGTTATAATTTTATTACAGATGCCACTTTTATGTGTTCTAAGGGGGTGGAGAATTGAAGGCCTTTTGTAGGGAGAAAAAGACTGTATGCCTTCCCACACAATGGAATTCCCTGTAAAAGTGCCCTCACCACCCCTTTATCTCATTTAAATAACCCTATCCCACACAATTAAATTTAGTTTTTGTACTTTAGTTGTGCATCTAATCTGAGATCACTGCCTGCAAATCCATGTGTAAATTTGTGTGCTTCCCTGTAAAACACTGGTTCCCAACTCCAGTCCTCAGGGACCCCTAACAGTGCATGTTTTCCATATCTCTTTGCTGGAGCACAGGTGTAATCATTACTAACTGACACATTTTGAAAGATCCACATTGAATTATTTCACTTGTGACCTGCAAAACCTGCACTGTTAGGGGTCCCTGAGGACTGGAGTTGGGAAACACTGCTGTAAAACATGGTGCAATTGCACAAAAGTAGATACGAGACATAGCAGAAGAGCATTTGCCATGCACCTTTACAATTTGGAAGTTCATGAATGAACCCTCACACGGTGTGAGCCGCTTTATGGTTTGAACCTGTATTCATGAAAATGTAGCTCTATTTAATAGGAACTAGTGACTCACTGAGGCACAGGGCATACAATCACTTCTTTCGTTGTCTATAGCAGGGTTTCCCAAACCCAGTCCTCAGGTACCCCTAACAGTGCAGGTTTTCCATATCTCCTTGCTGGAGCACAGGTGTATTCATTACTGACTGACACATTGTAACAGATCCACAGGTGGTCCTAATTATGTCACAAGTGATCTGGAAAACCTGCACTGTTAGGGAGCTCTGAGGACTGGGTTTGGGAAACCCTGCTATAGGCTTCATGATCACTTTAAATGCACCGTGTATTGGATAAACATTTTTTCTGTTGATGGCAGACAGTTGGTAACTATGCAAAATTTTGAGGGATTTGAACTTGTGTCTTACTTAATTTTCAGTGTGTTTTTTTACTATTTATTGTTGACTTTTAACTCTTATGATAAATAATAACAGTAAATCTATGTGGTTTTTTTTCCAATGGCAGAAGTGTTCTCAATGTAAATTAACAGGAGCGTCTATTGGCTGTGATATCAAAAGATGCAGGAGAACATATCACTATTTGTGCATAAAAAAAGCGAAGGGTAAACGCATTAATGATCGTAGAAAGGAAAAATATATGTAAGTTACATTTCTTTTGTGTTTGTCTACTAACTTATACAAGTTTTCCAAATGCGTACAGGGCCCAGTTAAAAGATACATGAGAGATTTTAAACTCAGCACATATTATTATAACATATATTTTGTTTTATTTAATACGTAATTAATACTTTTATTTATAGAACTACTCTACAAAAGCCCCATAACCCGTGTCCAGAGCCCATGCAAATCCCACTATAATCACCCCTGTTTCGCTGCCACAACGGTTCTCCAGGAATCTGCACCCTGGAAAATTTTGGTGCTGTTGTATAGAGAATGCTGATTGGGTGGTACAGCAGCCAATCTGATCAGTGTCCTCAATACTATTACACTACTCACTGTGTTCCTTGCAAGTTCTTCAGGGTGTCAGCCTGATCCAGCTGTTAGCTGGCAAGGAAGGCGTGAGTACAAGCGGGTTTTTTGATCATCATCATCATCACCATTTATTTATATAGCGCCACCAATTCTGCAGCGCTGTACAGGAAATATTTGACATTCACGTTGGTCCCTGCCCCTCTGGAGCTTACAGTCTAACTTGCCTAACCTACCAACATGTTTTTGGAATGTGGGAGGAAACCCACACAAACACAGGGAGAACATACAAACTGTACACAGATAAGGCCCTGTTCGGGAATTGAATGATCCCAGGGATGTGAGGCAGAAGTGCTAACCACTGAGCCACCATGGTCCCAAACAAGTTATGCTAGTTGAAGGGAAGGAGTTATTTATTAAGTTAGTTAGTCAACATGGAACTCTTTAAGTTGTGCTTTGGCATAATTCAATTGCACTAAAATAATTGGATGTTTTTTAGTACAAGTCCTCAGGGCCGGATTAAGGGAATGGTGTCCCTGGGCTAAGGGGGCCTCCATTCCCCCGTGAAGGCCCCCCCCCGGTGAGCCGAGCCGCCCCCAAGGCACTTACCTCCTTCTCCTGGCATTGCGGTCCTTCCCCCGTGCGCTGTACGCTCTTTACTGAGGAGATCTCGTCAAGGAGACTACAGCGCGCCGGGGAAGGACCGCAGTGAAAGTGCTCAGCAGCATTGATCGCGCCGAGGGGCCCCCGCCCTATCAATACTGCTGATGAGCACTTTCAAGGGCCCCCTGGATGCCTGAGGTCCCTGGGCTGTAGCCCAGTTAGCCCTAGGGTTAATCCGGCCCTGCAAGTCCTCCATAAAACAAAATGGGTGATTTTTATTAGGGAAATGTAAGGAAAGGTGGAAATAAATTAAGGATAATAACACTGAGTACTAATATGAATTATAATAGTAAACGAAAGGCAATACCCATTATTTCCTATACGGCCTTCGCTATTTAAACTTTTTTAAAAAAATCTGTTTATTTTCAGCAATAACAGGTACATAAAGTAAGAAACTGTTAGCAGTGGGTTTTGGACAACAAAATGCGAAATCCAATACAACTTATGTAAGAAATAAAATAGCATGAACATGTGCTACAAAGTATCGTTCTGAAAGTAGGAAACATGGTCCAGAGTAGCTTGTAGCAATAATTAAATACAGTTGTCCGGCTTCTTCCAGGTAGCAACTGGTCCTGAGTCTAACCCCGGAAATCAGGCTGGGGAAGGTACCATGATGTTGGTTTTTTTTGTTTTGGAATAGGAAGGGATAAGGGGAAGGTTAGGGAGAGGGCTTGGGAATGGGGGGGGGGGGGGAAGGACTGAGATTGTAGAGGAGAATAAGAAAGGCGATTAAATTTCAAGCGGCGCTGCATTGTAAAGGGAAGTTAACCCTTTACAATGCAGCGCCGCTTGAAATTTAATTGCGGAAGAGGCTGAACACGCGGGTGTTGAAGAACCCGCATATTGATACATTTACCCCCAGATCTTCTCTCATTGGTTTCCAGTGGCTGGCTGAACCACTTGAGCTGACCGTGGTGGTTGTCTTTTAGTGTCTAATAGCTCAGAGTTAATTGATCCTTAGTGGGGGAGAGTCTTTCTCTCTGTCTTAAATAGTGATTCACCGCTATTCAGCTTTTTATAGTTACAATTACAGTCTTTAACAGAAATACCATATGTAATACACTATATGGCCTGACAACCACTGAACTGTTATTTATATTTCTGGTTAGTAATCTACTCTATTTTATCACTTTTTAAGGAACTATATAATGCACTACAATGTAATAATGAACATACATGCAATCAGAGTTGCATGCAATCAACATCAGGGGGTAAATGTATCAAGCATCAGATTCTAGCTATCGTTTATGTAGTACATTCTACAAAATGATAGCTAGAATTTGATTGGTTGCTATAGGCAACATCTCCATTTTTCAAACCAGACAGAAATCTCTCAGCTTGATACATTTACCCCCTGATAGCCAGAGTGTCTGAAATGGTGCTACTAATGTCTAAGTATTTTCTTAAATCTCTTTCTTGGCTCCTAATAACAAATTATACTGATTGCTTGATTTTTTTTGACTTGATGGCTATATTTTACATTGTTTAATCTACCTGCTCATAATATACCCTTATTTAAAATTGTACTTATTTAAACAGTGGTATTTATTTGTTCATTGTTGCTGTCCTTTTTCAGAGCTTATTGTGCAAAGCATAAAAATACAGAACAAGCGATTGTTGCAAACCGTAAGTATATAACCGCATGCAGGGCTCATCAGGGGGCCCGGTACAACAGCTTAGCACAGACTTACCTGGGGCCCGCCGCTGGTCTCCGCTATTCTGTCTTCAGCCTGGCTGTCTGTGACAGATCACATGATCGCAGGGAGAATGATTCCTCCACCCCTGCGATCGGATCCTGGTGCCTGGCTGTCACGGTGACAGAATAGCGGAGACCAGCGGCGGGCCCCAGGTAAGTATGTGTTCCTAATGGGGGGGGGCCCGCTCATGGGGGTGGGGGGGGGGCCGGGTGGCACGGGGGCCCGTACTGAAAGCGGCCCTGACCGCATGTATATACTTAATGCCGCCACCATTTTTCCTATATATGTAGTTTAAATGTATTGCCAGCCACAGTTTCCCTGTCTGTTTATATGTCAGAGCCACAGGCGCAGTCAATGACATTTTTGTTTGTTTCTTTGCCCTCTTATAGCTGCAAATAGGGGGGAATTCAATTCCCCCCAAAGTACCGCCGTGTTAAACGTATTACCGTTATTACGGTAATATTAACCCGGCTTTATGCTCAGGGAGCTGCGAGCAAAAAGCCGGCATTAAAACTACCGTAATAACGGTATTTACGCGCACTATTATCGTATTTTCAAGTAACGCGGCCAATTGAATTCCCCCCCATAGAGCGCAATCATAAACCGTGTTAGCTCAATGACCTTAAAGGGGGCTCGATATGACATCACTATGTAACATCACCAGGTGGCGGTTCAGGACAGTAACAAGTAAGACCAGTGCAGTGCGTTAGTAATAGATTCACCTGCTGTATTACTCTGGATCTATTATTGCTGGAAATAGGGAAGCATGTTATAATCCTTCAGAGTCTATATAAAAAAAAAAAAGACAAAAAGTGAAAAATAAAAAGGAAAATAAATTTGTATAATTTTTCTACCTCTATAACTGCAGCAGGCCTAGAATAAAGTACATGTAAGTAACATAAATACTACACACAGTGTATGGTACTATTATATCATCTTTCCATTGTATCTATTTTTGCTATATATAAGGTAGACGTATGGAGAATCCATTAACTCCTCAAGGACTCTGCATTAAAAAAATAAAGTTGACACAAGTAAAGGTTAAATTTAGGTGTATTTCTTGGAATGTGCTATGTAAATTAAATTATGTATGGAAATAATTAAAGGGGATGTGTAGTTTTTTTTGCACTGTATATGTTTTTGCCTTTCCGTTGCCTGTAAAATAAAAATAAAAAATATCTATTCCAATAGATTACCAAAACAAAGTCCACAAAAATATAATGTTTGCTTGGAAAAGTTATTCATAGCAACTTGCAGAATGTATGTGTGTCATTAACATTCCAAACGTCACCGTTCATGAAGGAGCAAATGTGCACAAAAAATTACTCCCTCGTGGATTTCTGCACATCGCTACTGAACTCAACTATACTGGACAATAATCATAGCTTAGACCCTAGGTTCCCAAACTGTGCGCTGTCACAGGGGTGTCATGGACAGGAAGAAGAGGAAGGAAAAACAAAAAAACCCCAAAAAAACTACGATTGGTAAGTAGTTTTTTTTTTGGGTTGTTTCTTCTTTCTGTCCATGGCGGGATACAGAGGGGGCACAGCGAGGGGCAGAGCGCAGAGGCTGAGGGGGCAGAGCGCGGAGGCTGAGGGGGCAGAGCGCGGAGGCTGAGGGGGCAGAGCGCGGAGGCTGAGGGGGCAGAGCGCAGATGCTGAGGGGGCAGAGCGCAGATGCTGAGGGGGCACAGTGTGTGTGTATGAAGTTGGCACAGTGTGTGTGGATGCAGGGGGCACAGTGTGTGTGGATGCAGGGGGCACAGTGTGTGTGTGGATGTAGGGGGCACTGAGTGTGTGGATGAGTGTGTGGATGCGGGGGGCACAGAGTGTGTGGGTGCATGGGGTACAGTGTGTGTGGGTGCAGGGGGTACAGTGTGTGTGGATGCAGGGGGTACAGTGTGTGTGGATATAGGGGGCACAGAGTGTGTGGATGCAGGGGGCACAGTGTGTGTGGATGCAGGGGGCACAGAGTGTATGAGCTGAAATTATTCTTTGACAGAAATATAATTGAAAAAAATATACATAAATAAATTCTTTTCCCTTGGATTTATGTGTATTATTTTTGCATACAACTAAATAAGTATTTTTGTTCTGACCTAAATACTTATTATGTCTTTTTGACTACTTATAAAACGGGACTGATCGGTACTTATTTTGGAGGGGTGCCTTGAAAAAATTATGGAGACTCTAAGGGTGCCGCGAACTGCAAAAGTTTGGGAACCTCTGGCTTAGACTATTTATCCATCAGTTGTAAAGTATTCTTGTTTTCTCAACCTCAAGATAAATATCTAAATACTTACATTTCACCATTAGTGCTTCATTGGACAATGCTTTTGAAGAAATTGAAGTGTGTTTTTCATCCCTACAGATGACCAATCTGATGATGACACTGACACTAATGACATATCTGACACATTGGACAACTCCCATGGAAAAAGAGGGCGGGTAGGAGAAATGATTTACAATGTGGCCAAAGATGTTTCTATTTTTTAAACATTTTTTATCAGAGGAATCTTTGAAAGATAAAAGGTATAGCCCAAATTCTACAAACTCTTATGCAATTTTTGCCAGAAAGTTTACCTTTTATAAGTTAGCACTGTTAGATAGTAAGATGAGTTGACTTGCTTATTATCTTATTGAATCAGCAAAAACATTACTTTTGTTCCCTTAATCCAGTCATAGGAACCTGATACACTTCAGGAGCTGCTCGTAGTGCGGCCCTCTAACCTTCTAAAAGCCACACATTACCCTTAATCACAATAATATGTTAAAACAATGCATTTAATCAAAGAAAGCGACACCTCTCTGTAATAACATACGTGCAGTCATTTTAAACAAGTGTTACAAGTTATAACAAGGAGGAGGGAAGATAATGATAATGTTTTGGAATTGTGAGATAGCGGACAGACGGTTGGATACCCAGGATAAAAGAAAAGAGGGCTCTGGGGAGATGACACAGAAGGTGGAGCCTACTCTATCACCTTGCCGATCACCAAGTTGAGGAGTAAGGATGAGAGAGAGACACCCATAGGAGAACGGTGCAGGTGAAACATTGACACAGGTGGAAAGTCTATTTTCAGTAATGGCATGGAAGCTGAGGGAACTAGAGAGGAGTAGGTTGTGGGTGGATGTGAGTTTGTTGCAGTCAGATCTAGTGTTCCAGAGTGTGCAGGAAAAGGAAGGATAGGAGAGAGAGCTTGGGAGAGATGTTTCCAGCAGTAATAAATGTATGTAATACAATTCTTAAAACAATCAGTGCATATAAATCAGCACACCATTGAATTAATACAAATTGCACACCTGAAAGCTGGCTAATTAACTGGTGCAGAGATGGTATGACTGCTGTGTTAGAAATACAGAATGTAGCATCTTTCAATGTCCAGAGATCTCTTGGTTACCATCCTACTTTAAGATAATTTCTGTGCCTACTATATCATCATCATCATTTATTTATATAGCGCCACTAATTCCGGAGCGCTGTACAGAGAACTAACTCACATCATTGGGGCTTACAGTCTAAATTCCTTAACACACACACTAGGGTCAATTTGTTAGCAGACAATTAACCTACCAGTATGTTTTTTTTTTTTGGAGTGTGGGAGGAAACCGGAGCACCCGGAGGAAACCCACGCGGGGAGAACATACAAACTCCTCACAGATAAGACCATGGTCAGGAATTGAACTTATGACCCCAGTGCTGTAAGGCAGAAGTGCTAACCACTAGGCCACCGTGCTGCCGTACTATATTTGATCAATGCTTTCTCTATATTGCAAAATTTTATATTTATATTAGCCAGATTATTCTTGCTAAAACGTACGGTTTTATAAAATATTTTATAGCATAAATCCAAGCATCTAGTACCTACATCATGAGCTCTGATGAGTTCTGATCCTCTTTGTCTAACAGTCTTTTATCACATGGGGCTGGAGGCTATACTAATACACTGAACTGTAACATGGTATATCACATAGTACTATAAAAACAAAATATCACACCAAAAACAATATTAGCGGAGACGGGCCATATCTCATTGGTTGAATGATTTGCTTAACAATTAACTCAAAAATGTTAGTATTTGCATAAGTTATTACCAAATTCAAAAGCAGTCAGCTCGAATGCACTTTCTGAGCCACTAATTTCGATATTCACATTTGCTTCCGGACTTCTTTTGGGTTAAAGCTAAAATAGCTACTTTTAATCTACATTTTTCTACTGAGAATTTCCTTTTTAATGTTTGTAGAAGGATTTATTCATTGCAAAACATGTATTTTTGTTATGTTTTTTTTAAGAAAAAGAAGAGAAGGAAACAGGGAACGACAAATGCAGTAAGGTAAAATGGAATTGAAACAATTCTACAAAAATTGTTTTATCTCTAATGGTAATATAATACTAAGGAACTGTTCATTTTCACTTAAAGGTGCACTACAACTTCTGGAAGTTACAGGATATTTTCACTTTTATTAATGTATGTACATCTGTTATACCGCTTTCATACTGCCGCCGCGGCAATATCCCGGGTTTTTCAAGCCGAGTTTTTGCCGGGGCTCGGAGCGTCCCAGCTCAGAAACACCATTCATACTGCACCTCGGACCCGGGAATTTCCTGGGTTGACCCCATTCATACTGCACAAGTCTGTGCCCTGGCAATTTGTGGGAGTCATCACCAGAGCAGTTTTCATTGGCTGAAAAATGGTGATGTCATTGAAAGGTGACTGTTTTTTTTTTCTTCCACGGGCTCCCATCAATGACATCATCCTCCAGAGACAGGCAGACAGCCAATCAGCTTGTTTTCTCTGCAACCCGGGTTGAAAAACCCGGGTGGCACCATTCATAGTGCAGGCAACCTGGGTTCGACCCGGGAATTACTCCTCGATAAATCCCGGGTTGAAGACCCAGGTTTTTAGACCTGGGATTTTTGACTTGTACCATTCATACTGCACCAAGACACGGGTCGTTTGAGCTCGCCCCGGCAAAAACCCGGGATTTTGGTGCAGTATGAATGGGGTATTATTAATGCCATGAAGATTAATTTTCCTAATAAAACAGACTATATCACTCAGGCAGGGATATTAGGGATTGCAGACTGCCAGCATGGAGAGCTTCCTACACAATGAACCTCAGTCGTTCCAAAGTGCCAATTGTAGTTTCTTTTGGTTGGTCGTACTGTTTAATAATCTTGTTCTAATCACCTTCCGATCATGTAGTGTGTATGCACTCACAATCACGAACTTCATAGAGTTTACAGAGTCATGGGGGTATATTATTTACTAAACTGCGGGTTTGAAAAAGGTGGAGATGTTGCCTATAGCAACCAATCAGATTCTAGTTATCATTTATTTACTACATTCTACAAAATGACAGCTAGAAACTGATTGGTTGCTATAGGCAATATCTCCACTTTTTCAAACGTTTAAATTTAGCCCATGGTCTTTTCAGCCGATGCCGGCAATGAAGATGTCCCGGTGACTAAATGTAGAGAGTGCTGTAGATGGAATAGTTTGTCCGGTTTGACCTTCAGCCATAGATACAATCATTGTAGATAACAGATTGGTCAATGTGTACCTAGTCTTATGAACAAAGCCTTATCTAAAATGGTAGTACTGATATATATGGACAGTTCACAGGAAACTTCTTTGTGATATTACTTTTAGCTTTATTCACATTCTTAGACTTCCATGGTATCAAGCCAAGTCTTTTTGTTTTAGATATGTTAGTGTTAACTCGTGCTTAAGTTTATAGGGCTTTACACAGTGTGCTTATGTCTTCTGTTACAGGAATAAGAAGAAAAAAAAAGAGCCATATGTTACTGGTGAGATGTCCTCTAGTAAACACTCTTCTTGCAGATATAAAATTGCAATAAGAAAGATGAAATGCACCTAAATAACAGCAGATAACATGCAGAACAGCTGATCTTTAATTGGGATTAATTACAATCACTTTCATTGCTGGCAGGTGTATGCTAGTTACCTTTGAACATGATTTTGAATGGGATTGGTTACCTATAAACACAGCTACAGACCCATTATGCAAGGTTGTGCACACTTATGCATCCAGGGTATTGTAGATTATTTTATTTTCACTTATTTTTCCTAAAAATATAAAATTTTGTTGATTGCAAGGTCGCATTAAAGGTGGAAAAATGTCTGATGGTAATTATCTTATTTCAGGCTACAAATACCTTCAATTATAATAAGGGTGTGTAGACATTTTATATTCACTCTATTTTATTTCATTACTCCTGTTTCTAAATGTAATGAAAAGACAGTCCCATATGGACGAAAGCACTTAAACGCATGCATGGGGAGTGTAAGTGAAATTAACTGTACCTGCTGGAGTTATATGTCCACATCCCAGGCCGACCAATGAGGGACGAAGGGGAGTGCCTGGAGTAGTTATATAAGTTCTAGCATGTCACATGCCCTTTCTCATTCACTGCTTGAGATCCCAGGAGAAGAGCTGCTGTGAAGGATATGTATATAATCAGTTGTTATAAGCTTGTTGTTGCTGTATTCACTTACCTGCGCCTCTCTCTGCCCTTTATTCTACCTCCTCCCTTCCATCCTGCAGCTAGCCTCCGCTTCCTCAGCGTTTGAGGCCCCCTCCACTCCATCGACACCTCCACAGTTCCTTGCGTTCCCAGTCCCCCTTAGCCCCCCATTATTCAGCATGCCCCATTCTAAGCGTTCCGTTTTGCACCCGGTCAGACTTCTGGACCCCCCCTCTTCCCCATGCGGAGGCGGCCATCTTCCAAATGTAGTTTTGCAGAGTGGCGCTAGCGGAGCCCCTTCTTCCCACAGCCGGCTCCCCAGCAGTACTCCTAGGTCTGAGGACCAGTTACCTGCCCCGATTCAGCCGAGCAGGAAGAGGAATATGCAGTCACGCAGCCCGGCGGTTCACAATAAACTGCCGGAGGCTGTGCACATGCGCAGTGCCCGCACTCCAGAACGAGCGTCGTTGATGCACCGTTCTGGTCCTCCTGGCAGCAATACCCGAGTTTGCAGGGGTAGGGGCAGATCCTCAGCCCGCCAGGCTGCCCTTCAAGTCTACGGACAGGGACCCAGCATGCCCCCTGAAGCCGGACAGGCATCAGGGCTGCACCACACTTGCCCAGCAGGAGGACGTGAGACAAGTGCAGGATGCCAACCAGTCATTACTGACATTAACCCTCCACTTCCAGTGCCCAGGAGTGAGATGTTTTGTCCAGCCCCACATCAGCTTTATTTCCCTCCTAGCCCCTTTTTGGCTAACAATCCCAGAGGTTCTGTCTGAGGGGCGCAGCTCCATAGAACCCTTTCCGCGGCGTGACGATCCCTTTACGAACAGCATCCCCTCTCGGATATAGATAGCACCCGGTCTGCAGCTGATGGCAATATACCTAGTTGGAGCTATATGTGGACATCTCTTGGCAATTCCCCACCGTCCAACCGGCCCTTCCCCCTTATGAGCTTTTCACTTGGCACCTACGGTTCACAGCACGTCAGCTCCCACTACGCCCCGGCTTTTGAGAGTTTGGGCAGCTACAGGAACGTCGATGTCCAGAACTTTTCCCCACTGCTATTTCCAAGCTCACCAATAGGGCGTGCGTCAATATGACCGCATTTCAGTTCACTGGTGCAGCCTGTCTCTCAGTCCCCCCCCCCCCTATTACTCCGCTAGGTTTGAATTAACTTCTGGCCACCCCAATACCAGAGTGATAGATTATCATGATGGTGGCACCAATAGCGTGTCAGAGTTACCGTTCCCCCCACCCATATTTAGGAGCGGAGCGCAGCAAGCGGATCGGGATGTTTTGTTCAGGGTCAGATTTCCCACCAAGCCAGGGATTTTGGGGTAGGGACCACAGGGCCCCAGACCCTCTTCCTACAGCTGGTTACACTAGGAGTCAGCTTAGCCCCCCTACTGGAAAAATTGGCCCGTCTCTTCACCGGTATTGTTGTAGACTAGAGGAGGGATTGTTTAGGCCAAGTACCTCCGTCCATCACTCTTCTCAGCGGGGGGAATGTGCTAGATCCTATCCTGTTATCCCAAACCCCACCCTTTCTTCTCTAACCTAACGTTTATTTGGTTGCAGATTCACGGAGACAGCTTAACATCATGGTGGACAGTAACGCCGCCAGACCTACCGATGACGACAACCAGGCCAGCAGTGCAGTCGTTTTGTTGATGGGCCCCCCGTCGGCTGGGACTACCCAGGAGGCAGGAGCCGCCTCCACCTCCGGTGAGAATTTTTTGGTTAGAACACACAAGATCGGTCACCCCAGCCCACCTCTAGCTAGCACTAACAATGACTCTTCGGACAACGAGCAGGGTCCACGCCAGTTTTTGAAGCTGTTACAGTCATTATTAGGCGAACCGCAATTAAAATCAGGTAGGCGAGCGAGCAAACGACACTGGCCATTGTGATCACAGGTTCCATACGTTTGTTGTCAGGCCTAGTGTCAGGGACAGGATAAGAAAATGTATATTTGTCAATATGTTTGCAATCATGTATTTGAGCAAAAACAGTTTGGCAAGATCTCTATATATAGAAATAGGGATAAGCACTCCAATCCAATTATTGCACTTAGCCTGCTACAAGCAGCATGTAGGGAGACTCTCCCAAGGTCTCAATGCTGTATAGGTAATTCAATCCTACAGCGCTCAGTATCAGGACATGAACAATACAAACTTATACACATATAAACACAAGAGTACAAAAACAAATACGCACTCGTACACGCATCTAAAGATATATAGGCAATAATGAACTCTGATTGCATTTACTCCTATATCGATGGTTATAGAATGTAGTGTGAGAGCGCAAAAAAGTTGCCATTTTATAAATCAACTGTCATTATTCAAAATACTACTGAAAGGACTCTGTTAATATATATATATATATATATATATATATAAAGGAATAAAGGAAACACGGCGCCACATGGTGTATTACCACAATATATTAATGTAATAAGAGAGAGTAAAGTGGAGGAGTCAGATGTGTACTCAAGGATAATAACTTCTCTCCGATAGGGCTAATGAAACCAAAAGGGTGAATAGATATATACAAAAGTGACAGCACACTGTGTTCAATGCCACCAATGTAATCACCAATAAACATAAAACTGCGTACCAGATACTAGAACCAGAAGATATATGAATCAGTTCAATGGAAAACTCCAAATCTGAGCAGCTGTTACCAGTAACGTCACTCATCCAAGTGTACAATTCTGTTAGGACTGTAACTTCAGCATCATAGGAGCAATATAAAAAAACTCATATAGTGTAATATTGTAAAAACTCAGATTTTACTAATAAAATAGTAAGTATCACACTTACATAAAAACACAAGGTAACAAACATATATTGGTATCTTTAGGTACTCATCTGGGATGTAATCAGAGATGTATGCATAGATATCAATCAGCTCATATATAAATCTCTGCAGCGCTCCCACCACACTAGTACCACGATATCCAAACAGATGATGGAAAGGTCCTTAGACACTCCTCAACGCGTTTCGTCTGGTTAGATGTTCAGACTTCATCAGGAGGAAAAAATACTATTTGCCTCCTGTACATTGGACTTTGGGTGTAATTATCCCGCCTAGTGACTGTATACTGAATAGGGTTACGCACCCCCTTTTATGTGGTATCTGTTATCTGCACAAACATATATATATAATATATATATATATATATATATATAGATAAGCACACCTATACTCCTCAATAGAGGGATTGATATGTACAATGTCCTTTCCGATTGTAGTCACTGAAATGTACCGTAAGGTTGATCTCCAATCGATGATCCCTGATAACGACTGATGACTCAAATGCAAATCGCGTTCTCTGGCGTGATTTGGAATCGTTATATATCCAAGATAATGTTGTAAATAATATATTTCATGCCCAAGATAAAGAATATTCCTTCCGATGTTTATCGCCAATTAGGGTATCATTCCCCGGTGAGATTCCTCCGGTCCGTGAATCAAACCCAAAAGGAGGCCAAGGGATGTGGTTAGTTTCATAAAACTTTATTTTACACATACAAATCTCTCAGTATTTACACTGAAGTTATTGTCAATAAGCCTGCATACTCCCCTACGCGTTTCGTTCCAAAACGGAGTTTTCTCAAGGGGAGAAAGTTCTGTTTTTCTCATCATCTGTCCCCCTAGTTCCCCTCAGTGTGGCGACATCTTATATGCAGCCCAGTCCTTGTTTACAGTATTGGGTGTACCCATAGCCCACGATAAAACAGAGGGTCTTGTTTCCTGTCTGTCCTTCTTAGGAATAGAAATTGATACAGCAGCGGGTTGATTAATAAACGATGACCTTCTTTTGCCACTTTCATAAGTCACACTGTGGTTATTCTTTAGATAAGTTAAGTAAGTGGTATATGTTTTAGGAGGTTATGGTTAAGTGAAACACATCCAGGTTATGCAGTTTATGCCCTCACTCACATTCTGAAATCTCCTATATAACACTCCCTGTTATCTATCCTACCTTGTACCAGACGTCCCTCTGTGCTACAGAGACACTATTCCTACCTCTCTTGAGAAACATACTGCCTAGTGGCTATCCCAGCCGGTTAAATGTTATTCCTTGAAAGAATAAATACTCCAGCGTACCTACACAGGCCTATCACATGTAATAACATATGCTTCCTCCCATATGGCTTAGATCTGTTCCAAAAATCAACTTTCAGGTCCTATAATTGTCATAGCTTATCTCCATCAAGTGCAACTTTCAGAGCGCCTTGTCCACTTCTTATGCAGGCTTATCGACAATGTTTCACACAATGATGCTCTCATCCATATAATAAAACCATATTATATGTCAAGAAAACAATTTGCGTTCAACTTAACATAAACCCCTCAGTCCGCCTTTACACCTCCTTTTAGTGGGTGCAAAATACACATCTGAAAACAATCGTACTTACAACAAACACAGGTTTTGAATTTGCTGCATCTTTGGCGGAACGCCTATACTGTACATGGCCTACGTTAGTCTGCCAGTTCCCTCCCCTGTTCTGCATCTTAAGTAAGGGTGCGCATCGGGCACTTTTGGTGTTTTGGATTTTGGGTTCTGATTAGCTTGAGGTTTTAGGTTCTGATTTGTTTTGCCAAAACACCCCACGAAAGGTTTTTTTAAAAAGCATAAAAAGTGCTAAAATCCATATTTCGGTTTTTTTTTTTTCACTCCTACACTATTATTAACCTCAATAACATTCATTTCCACTAATTTCCATTCTATTGTGAACACCTCACACCTCACAATATTGTTTTTAGTCCAAAAGGTTGCACCGAGGTAGCTGGATGTCTAAGCAAAGCGACACAAGTCGGCGGCACAAACACGTGGCCCATCGTAGATGGCTGTGTAGGCTTGAATGGCCTTTTTCTGCTCCTCCATCCTCTGCAGCATATAGAGGGTGGAGTTCTAGCGCGTCACTACCTCTTGTTTTCGTTGATGACAGGGCATTTTCATTATTTTTTTATTTGGCAGGAACATTGAACGTAGTTTAATATCTGATACGAAGCTTTATGGACTGCGTAGTGGAGTGGCCCCGATACCCAATTTGGTACCGGGGCCACAATACCTCCGCCTCCAACTAGTCTCAATTCCACTGCACAGATGGCGGACACCAGATGCACGTCTAACACCAACATAGCTGTTAAGGCCGCAGTTATCCGCTTTGCCATAGGATGACTAGTGTCGTACTTGGTGCTCATGGCAAACGACTATTGGACGGTCAATTGTTTGGTGAAAGACGTAGCGGTCTTACGACTTCCCCTCTGGGAAGATGACCGACTACCAGCAGCAACAGCAGTTGTGGCAGTAGTAGGCGTACCGCTGCAGGATTCCTCGGATGAATCACGGATTGAAGAGGACTCAGTCTGGCTGGTGACATGGCCTGCAGGACTAAATCTGATGGAGATCGTGGAGGAAGTTGACGAGGAGGGTGTTGGTGGTGTGTATCCAACAGGACCAAGGGATTTAGGTGTCCCTGGACTGATGACGGTCCTAGCCACCGTTCCTGAACTAATCACTGAACTATGAAGGTTATTCAGGTGACGTATAAGGGAGGATGTCCCTAGGTGCCCAAGATCCTTACCCCTGCTTATTTGAGCTTTACATAAGCTACATATGGCCATACATTTGTTGTCCGGATAGGGATAAAAATAACTCCAGACCGAAGAGGTGGATTTTTTGGTCTTCTGACCAGGCATGACGATGGGCTTTTTCATCTCATGGACAACAACTGATTCCCCCCCTGGTGCCTCATTTAAGATAACCACATCAGCATCCTCCTCGTCAAGTTCCTCCTCAGCGCCAGCTACATCAATATCCTCCTCCCGGTGTACAACATTCACACCTTCATTAGCCAAATCTGTAACTGGACTGTGGGTGATCCTTCCAGCATATGCAAAGGGCGTGCTGCAAATGGTGGAAGGAGCCACCTCTTCCCGTACAGTGATGGGAAGGTCAGGCTTCGCAACCACCAACACCCTTGGACTCGCCTTGGGGATTTGTGATGCCATCTCTGTAGAAGGCAGAGTTGTTTGCTGTGTTGTTGATGACAGCTTAAGTCTCTTAAATTTTTTAGAGGGGGGGAGGAGGAGGGCTTAGATCCTTGGGTGAAGCTGAACCACTAGTCCTAAACACGGGCCAGGGCCTAAGCCGTTCCTTGCCACTCCGTGTCGTAAATGGCATATTGACAAGTTTTCGTTTCTCCTCAGATGTTTTTAATTTCCTTTTTTGGTAATTTTATTGAACTTTGGGTTTTTGGATTTTACATGCCCTCTACTAGGAGATTGGGCATCGGCCTTGGCAGACGACGTTGATGGCATTTCATCGTCTATGTCATGAATAGTGGCAGCAGCTTCAGCATTAGGAGGAAGTGGGTCTTGATCTTTCCCTACTTTATCCTCCAAATTTTTGTACTCCATTATATGCAGCACACGTTGTATTACAGTACTATTTTTTAAATACTGCTGGAACAGTGAACAATTTTTAATAGATTGCAGTATTAATGTTTCTGGACTGCAAGAACAGTGAACAATTTTTAATAGATTGCAGTATTAATGTTTCTGGACTGCAAGAACAGTGAACAATTTTTTATATATTGCAGTTTTAATGTTTCTGGACTGCAAGAACAGTAAACAATTTTTTATAGATTGCAGTATTAATGTTTCTGGACTGCAAGAATTTTTTTTATACTTTTTAAAAAAAATATATATATTTTTTTTAAAATGATTTTTGTATAAATTTTTATTTTTTTAGTTTGTTTTTTTTTAAGATTTTTTAATACTTTTAAATTAATTATGCACTTAGCAGAACAAAGCACAGGACAAAAGCACCACTGTACTCAGCAGCACAGAGCACAGGACAAAAGCACCACTGGACTCAGCAAGGACAGAGCACTGGACTGATGCACCACTGGACTCAGCAAGGATAGAGCACTGGACTGATGCACCACTGGACTCAGCAAAGACAGAGCACTGGACTGATGCACCACTGGACTCAGCAAGGACAGAGCACTGGACTGATGCACCACTGGACTCAGCAAGGACAGAGCACTGGACTCAGCAAGGACAGAGCACTGGACTGATGCACCACTGGACTCAGCAAGGACAGAGCACTGGACACAAGGACAGAGCACCACTTCCCTACACACCCTCCCTCTTCCCTGATGTCAGGCGAAATGAAGATGGCGGCCGCAAGGTGAGTATTTATGACATCCGAGTCTCGCGAGATCCGACGCAAGACTTGGATGTCATAGCCTCGGTTTGGATTAGTTTGGTGCCGGGAAGTTCCCGAACAGTGCTCGGATCCCGTCGGATCCGCACTGTTCGGGTGGGCTTGGATTAGAGGAATCCGAGCCCGCTCATCCTTAATCTTAAGTCATAGACAGTCATAAGTGTCATTTGCGTTCATCGGCGTAATGATAATTGCATGGATGACCTGCTTGGTAGTAGACTAAAAGTAGGCTGTGACATTCCTACTACCATAACTACTGTGGCCTGGAATGTCACACATGCACAGAAATGTAATGCAACAATTTTCTTGGCAGTGGTATTGCTGTTTGGATACATCTATTATAGGCTCAAGGTCACTCTACACAACCTTCAAAATTTCCAGGGTGACCTTAGGTGGGAGCCTGAACTGAGTTCTCACCTCTGAGTCAGGCATCTCAAAGATGCCTACTCATGATCTGTAAACTCACTGTCTAATCGTAGGCCTGGTGCTGCTCCTGAAGATAGCAGTAACATCTGATCAAGCCTGTATGACTGTAACAGATTAAGCGGGATCTTAGTGCTAATCAAGAATGACACTGGCCTACCAGATGTGCTGAGTCAAATGAGCTTCCCATTGTTCACCAAGAACTGCTGCAAGGCGGGATGGGCTTAGCTGCTGGGAGCCCGCAGGTCGTGGTCCTCTGTTCTGCCTCTTGATGTAGCACTAGCAGGTGAGAGGAGCAGGTAGGAACACAGAGTCAGACAACCAGAACTGATACTCTATCGGGCAGCACAGTACAGAATTAGCAGGCAGTCTCAGCGTGAGAAAATTCCTAGGTTCGGTACAGAGACAGGCGGCAAAGGTATAAGCAGGAGGCAGAAGGAATGTCAAACAACCCGACTCAGGGACACAGGATAACAGCAGTGGATAATCAGCAAGTCAGCACTTGCAGAGGAATCAGAATGGTCAAACAGCCAGAACTGGTACACAGGAATCAGATCAGGAACAGAGAAGTCACAGAGATCCACGGGGAATCAGGAGCCAGGAAGCATACAAGTTGCTCTTACGCTCACCGAGTGTCAGAGTCAGGTTTAAATAACCAGCAGTTCAAAATCCCTGCCCCGAGCTTAGCAATCATGTGACTGCCGATACCCGGAAGTGACACTTCCGATTGCAGAGAGCGGACAGCGCTGGAGCGAGGACGGATAAGTTTATGACAATGACACATGAACAGGAATCATGTTGTATATGTGGATTATGAAAGTCTATTCAGAAAAAATACATGCAGGGAACTTATGTTTTAAACACACTCCACATTTATAATTCTGTAATTTGTTTATAAACAATTGTATAAAAACAGTACACATCTGTATGTCATACCTGCCGCCTATATTTGGTTTATAGAAACTCCATATTTTTCTATAGCAACTAAAGTGATGCAGAAGATTAAAAATTAATAATAAAAATCCTCCATTACCAGAAATACCTCGGCCATGCCATTAGAACATTACTACCTTAGAGGCCCCTCTTTATGGAGCCTTATCTATTCGCTTTATCATGCAATGTTAATGGTTGTTGAAATTACAAATGATAAATAAATGTGGGTATAATATAGTTGTGGTGCTAATGAAAAAAGCATCAGCTGGAAAGGTCAGTTCACAGAATGGGAAGATGGTGACGAGGTCACAGCGTGCCAGTGACTGGGTGACCTATCACCAGACCAGGGGCGGATCTAGAAAAATGCTGTACCCAGGGCGATTTAGGGGGGGGGGGGATTTAGGCCCCGCCACTTTCTAACATCTTAGGCTGCCGATGGCTGCACACTATGTGCAGGTCCGTCCAGCCGTGACAGGCAGGGACAGTGTGCTGCCCGGCTGCTCTGATTGTGTTTTAAACACAGTCAGAGCAGCCGGGCAGCACACTGTCCCTGCCTGTCACGGCTGGACGGACCTGCACATACTGTGCAGCCGTCGGCAGCAAGTGTCTGCTAGGGGGGGGGGGGGGGGGGGGGCGATCGCCCCGATCGCCCCCCCCCCCCTGGATCCGCCACTGCACCAGACAAGGGCAAAAATAAAAGTTCAGGAAGCGGGTCAGCCAAATCACAATGGGGCCCATTGTCTGTACAGGACCCTTACACCTGTACCCCATGATGGCAGCCCTGCATGTAGTAGTAACATTCCTAATGTTCCCTCACTTTAAGAAAGGAATGAGGTTTGAACAAACCGTACTTTAAGGCAAAAATGTAAAATTGAATGGGATGATTCAAAAGTGCTTGTGGGCAGCATGGTGAAGTGATTTATTTTCCACCTGTACCATTGCTTATTTACTGTAGAACTGCATAGCCAAATACCTGTAAATATGATTTTATATATTACATTAATCATATATATTATTTTGCAGGAGTTGTGCAGAATGCCAAAACAAAGGAACAGTCAGGAAATGACCATGCAAATCATTCAGAGTTTAAACAAAGTAAAGAAGATAATGTGGTCAGTACTTTGAAAATAATGCACCGTAAACACCAGTAATACTAGACCAGTGGACGTAATCACACACATTCTCTCCAATGGCTCAAGTCTCAAATTATATGAGTAGCTTCTCCAATCATATGCATGGGGCAGATGCTTGTTATTTGTTACAACATTTATTTAAAAAACAAAAACAAACCTTTTTACAGTAAAAAATAAGCATGAATGCGGGTTTATTTGTTTGTTTTTATATTATGTCTTTTTGATATGCAGCGTTTACAACTGTTGCCCTGTGTGTCTAATGTTTGCCAATTTGAGTGATTCTATTATGTATTTGGGACATAGGGGTGATAGCTGTCACCAGTTGGTCAACACTGTAGAGAATTTGTATGAAGCCTCATACAAATTTGGAAGCCTCATCAGTGAGGTGTAAAACGAATGATGAACTTTTGTTCTACCTCTTAGTTCATTCAGAGTAGTCGCTGCATAGGTGAGCTTCCAATCTAATTTCCCTATTTAAGGTGCGTGCACACACTAATTTAGTTAGAAGTCAATTAACCTACGAGTTTGTTTGCAGACTGTGGAAAGGGTGCGTGTGTATGTTCTCCTTATGTCCTCCATAATCCACACAGAGCGCACCCTTGCCACAATTGGTAGGCAGCAGTACTAAACATTGTGCCACCATGCCTTACACAATCTGGTAGCAGTTTTCTCCACTAACGTTGTTTCGGCAGCTTTTCATGAAATCACATAAACATAGTCACATCTGGAGGCACATTAATCAATTCAGTACCAGCCTGAAAATGACCAGCTACCAACTCTCTTCTAATACAAACATATGATCGACTCCATTAAACCAACTGAAAATTCAAATATCCCATATTAAAAGCTATAGTTGTGGCTAATAGAGAGCTCTTCACATTGTAGTCATGGTGGGTTCCAATGGCTGCATGTGAAATCCTGTTCCTTAGTATGGCTTTTGAGACTGCTATAATCTTCTTGTTTCATAACAATGACTACCAATGTGCGTTTATGTTTAGGAAGCACCAGGAACATCTAGATCAGCACGGTGAGTTGTACTGTTTTAACAAACAGAAATTAATAAATGTCGATTTGATATACAGTGATTGTTTCAGTGACAGAGGGATATGGTGCATCCACAGGTAGATTTGTGGAGGTGTGTTATATTGTAGAGAGGTCAGGATGGAGTTATCATGATAAATAGGTGTTATTGTTAAACATATGTGAGATAAATGTGTTTTAATCAGTAGCTCATAGAAAGATCACAATAGCAGTGACAGGATAATGTAACATATCACAGCTTACCACATTCCTACTTAACATGCTAATATTAATGTTCTAGAAAAAGCTATAGAGTAGAGGGAAATTATACGTATTTAACTGTAATATCATTGTGTATAATATATATAACTGATAAGTTTAAATTACTGGTGATCTATTAATCTAAAAAATACCCAATAAATATATTGAAATATGAAGATAGACCGCTTGTGCGCTAGACCAACCCTGCTTTATATACTCCAAGCTATTCCCATCCACATTTCACCCCAATTTTATGTTGACCTTCAGAAAGCCATCTCAGGGACTTTGTTTGGGGTGGTAAGAGAGCATGCATTAAGTATGACCTCTTGCACAGACATAGGACAGAAGGAGTAGCTCAGCTTCCCTGGTTTCTCGGTTACTACTTTGCGACACAATAAATCACACTTACACCTCACACGACCATTAAACCCACCTTGATAATTTGCAAAAAAAACTAGAACGCGCACATCTAATGTATCTCCTTTGACCTCTTTACACGCCACACGAGGTTTTCCACCAGCTGTTCATCCTCAAGTACTCAAATTTGGTGCTACGGGGGGGGGGGGGGGGGGGGGGCGGTTAGGGTCGATCAGCTGGTGGATTCAGATGCTGTGCATCAGTTTCTGGCTCTCCAGGAATCTCTTTCCCTCCCACTCAAAGAGCAATGGACATATCTACAAATGATGCATTTCTTACAAGAGCTGGGTCAGGTGGATGTCCCTTCACAGGACATTAACCCCCTTTGAAGTGCTTTGTTCCTCACCACACAATCCGAGTCATGCTGTATCCCAACTTTATCAAGTTATTTTGGACAGAATCTATACATGCTTACTTAATTATTATCAGGCTTTTCATTGGGACCTAAATATCCCTCTAGAGGACAGGCGCTGGATAAATATTTTTACGATGGAAAAAATTTGCTCTTCAAGCCTTTCTGTTGTCGAAATGCAACTTGAGATTATGACAAGGTGGTATAGGAGCCTTTGCCATCTTGGCAAATGTCCTTGCAGATGCTTCCACTTGTTGGAAATGCAATTGGGAATTGGCTTCCCGCTTCACATATGATGGGAGTGTCCCCGTATTGCACCTTTTTGGCAAGCAACCTTCCTAGTTTCCTCACAAATACTTGGTACTGAGGTCCCATGTGACCCTGTCTTGGGGCTTCTTTTACACACCACAATTCCCATTTACATTTATAAGAACTCGTTATTGAAGCATTTAAATAACGTGGCCAAGGCTGTGATCCCTGATCATTGGAAATCTGGAAGACCTCCCTCCATATCTGAGTGATTTAGTTGAATTGACGTTTACATGAACATGGAGGATCTGATCGCTTCATCTCAAGAAAAATTCCACCGAATTTACAGCTACATGGCTACTGTGTAAAGACACTAATGCTTACCGTACTTATATAGACTACACCGCACACCACAGTCGTCAACTCCCTTTGCCCTAATGCGTTAAGCAACTCTCTCCTACACCTGTAATCTATGTAACTTTCGTTCTCTACCCCATGCTAGAACATAGCCTCTACTTAGCAATATGTCTCTAATCCCTATGGCCTGCTCCTCCCATCCCCCCTTCTTCCCGACCATTTTACCCTACTATCCCTCCTGGTTTCACTTAAAAATTGTTCATGATTCTGTTTTCCTTTGTAATAATATTCATTCCATTATTTAATTACTGTTACGTTTCCAACAACCTGAATTATGTTGTATCTGCTTATTCAATGCATGACAAGCAATAAAAAGAATACATAAAAAAATGTGATAAATGTTAATAATGCATAATGTATGTATGTTATGAATTAAGAATACAGGTAAATGCACATTTACAGCTGATTTAAATTTTTACTATACATAATTATTGTCTATTTATTCTTATTTAACAATAATAGTTAACTAACTAACCAGTTAGTTAACTAACTGGTTAAGCTAAAACTTGTGTGACTAACAAAACAAACAAACAATCAAGTATACAATGCAATACATAGTGTGATGGTAGAGGTTGATTCATCAAGGTGATGCAGAGTTTCACTTTGTGTCTTGTAGTGAGGTCAACACATTAGATTAAACTAGTACACGGGGCACCAAACCTAGTCCCACCATCCAGTTGAGAGTATTGAGTAGCAGCAGGGAGAGAGGGGTTATTCCAGCTACAACAAACATCCAGGGCCTCTGTGATGAAACCAGTTATGTTGTTATTGGGAGCTCTTTCCTCTGACATTCGCAGTCTGAAGTTTGCCATTCCTGTTGTTTTTTTGTTTTATCTCGGTCAGGCCATCCTCATCCAACAGGTTGGCACCTAGTTGACCAATTTTCTGGCAGCTAGTTGAAGCTTCATAGAAGATAAATCCATTGTTTCAAAAAGGTTTCTAAATCCTCTGGGCCTCTCAAAGTTGCAGACTTCTCATTCTGGGGCGAATGGCAAATCCCATCTAATTAATTTCGGATTTCTGAAGTCCCTCCATCAGTTGCTTTAAGACCCTCCTTTGATCATTAACTGCGCTTAATACGTTTTGATGGAAAATATTTGTATCAACAATTTATTACATTTCTGGTATATATAACCCTATAACCATGAAATATAATCATCGTTTATTTATATAGCACCACCAATTCCGCACCACTGTAGAGAATATTTGTCACTCACATCAGTCCCTGTCCCACAGGAGCTTACAATTTAAATTTCCTAACACACACAGACTAGTGTGGTTTTGCATGTGGGAGGAAACCGAAGCACCCTGAGGAAACCCACGCAAACATGTGAGGGGTGTGACACCGGATCCAGAGGAAGGTAAAAGACAAAAAACCCCCTTGAGCCTCTAGCCAATTGAGACCCTTTTATTTAGGAGGAAAACATACAGGTAGGTTAATTGGCTGCTATCAAAATTGACCCTAGTCTCTGTCTGTCTCCCTTCTCTGTCTGTCTGTCTCCCTCTCTGTCTGTCTGTCTGTGTGTGAGTGTGTGTCTACATTAGGGAATTTAGACTGTAAGCTCCAATGGGGCAGGGACTGATGTGAATGAGTTCTCTGTACAGCGCTGTGGAATTAGTGGCGCTATATGAATAAATGATGATGATGATGATGATGATGAACACACAAACTCCACAAAGATTAAGTACTGAACTCATGACCCCAGCGCTGTGAGGCAGAAGTGCTAACCACTGAGCCACCGTGCTACCCTATACAGTATATATTGTACAATATAGTTTTTTTCTTTTACCTGAATTAAATTAGTACTGTGAAATACTAGTACTATAATACCAACAGTAACTGATAACATCTTTTATTTTTACAGCGCCTCCAGCAGTAGTTCAGAATCAAGTGATTCCTTATTGAGTCCAAGAGTAATACGGACTTTCTCTCTCAGTAAGTACAGTATTTTATGTTTGGTTCTACTGGTAACAGATTCTATTTGTTAGAAATAATTTAAAGTTTAAAGTACTGTAGATAATATTTCATGAAACAATAATTTGTAAAATTGGCATTTTTAAGTTTTAATAAATTTATAAAAGATGTCATTTCATTTGTCTTTTGTATTGTATGGAATTTCTAGGCAGCTACCTGTGAAATGTATTGGAATGATATACGGTGTTACTTTCGAATGCCCCATATTCACTGGCATTGCATTAAATGCCAGTAAGTGTGTTTGACATGCAGTGGTTAACGAACACATGCAGTCAGGGAAGTCTATTGACCCCAGTGCCTTCACTTGTATTGAACACAAGTAAATGGAGGAAGCAGCACTGGAAATACCATGTCGCAATGCAGAACACTCCCAACTACAAGTTCCAGTGCTAGCGGTATGGGGTCATGTGACCCGATGGCTTCCGTTCCTATACCCTGGTACCTGATTTTATGTAAAATAACAGTAGTAAAAATAGGTGTTTGATGCTAGTACACAAGGGATCTAAGTATAGCCAGATTTCACTTTTATTTTTAACTGCTCAGTAAAATATAAATATAAAGGTATAAATCATAATATAAAGCTGTTATTTGTTTGCAGTGAAGAGAGAATGGAAGGAGGAATAAGACAGGAGTACCAGATACCACAAACTACATTTTGAGATGTATTGGGCAGGGAATCTCTACCGCTAAAAATGTGGGCACAAGATTTATAGGTGCTACTTAAGAACATAAAGTAATACCTACAATTTGACTAAAGCAAAACTCTGCCATCATTTTCATTTAATTGATTGCAGTGTCATAAAAAAAAGCCTTTATATGAAAATGCATTTCCATTGCAAAATGCTGTGTTACACAAAAGCAAACTATGTTTTATTTAATTTCACTTTACATATATTTAAAATATTTACTTCAATAGAACACAGGCCTATTATTTATTCACGTGAACATGAAGAATTTTATAAGGTTAGTGGCCCTATTCTCATAAATAGAGAAAAAGGATGAAGGGGAAAAAAGAAGAAATATTACAAATATTCCAAAATGGCACAGGTAAAAAAAGAATTGATGCATATGTATATTAATTAAAAAAAATAGAGATCAAAATTGATTTTCATTTTTTTTATTGTTTCATTATTACTACATTTTCATAGGTGGAATTAATAATAAGAGGAAGCATATACCAAACTGGACAGCTAACCCTCAGGTATAAGTATGTGGATACATACTGTGACAAGTACGTCTTACTCTGGGTAATGTTGAGTATAATATCACACAGTCCTTTAGGATAAAAGATGAGTTGTAGCCACAAATTGATTCAAAGTGCTTTAGCTCTATCTCTTACACAACAAACATAAAATAAAACACAATTCTATCTCTTCGTAGTACTAACACACCTGGCGGCTGTGTTGCTGGTTTTAGTTTAGTTTTTTTTTACCTTTTCTTTTAATGTTATAAGAGACCTTCTTGGGTATTACACCCTGCTCACTTTCCCTTATGAAACAGTAAAATAGAAGCGCCAGCATGCAGGAACACTTATGTACCCAATAGCCAGGGGTACAAGAAGGGCCCCAGTGCTAGTGAGCTTTGAGCTGATACAATCTAGGTGCGGGGCCCAATCAGTTTTTCTGCCATATACCCGTAGAGGATTGGGTGCGATGCTGCGTAGGCTGGGTTATAGAGAATTTAAGCAAGGGGGCGCTCTTTCTTTTTTAAAGGTTGTAAAACAAGTAAACCTGGGGGAGTGGCACCTGCTGGCCTGTCTGGCCGGGCACAGTACACCATGCCACGCACTTCATGTACGCAAACTACAATGTTAAAATGTATGTTTCACATAATAAGCACACTAGATATTTATCTCAAAAAATAATTAATTAGTTATACCGAGTAGTGGGACACCAAATATAGGGACACCAAATATGTGTGTGGTTCAAAACAGTTATAGGCTAGCTATAAGTATACATTGTAGTTTTAAATGTTTTTTCCCCCTTATGAAATTGTGCAACTGTAACCGTGTAGACAAACTCTTAGTTTGAGAGAAAGGCAGGTGGAGCTGGCTTTAGGAACACATTTTGGATGGCTGGCATGATTTAGGGATGTTTGACACAACCTTAATCTTTTGCGATATTCATACCTTTATGCAACAGTGCATGGCACTAATGAAAAACTATTAAGCCTCACATGCATTGTGCAGTGCATTCTTGTAATACTGGTGAGGGGTTAAGTAGAGAACTAGTGCATTTTGTATTTTCCTAAAAGTTTGTTGTTCCTAAAGCTTGTTGTTTTTTTAAAAAAATTTTTTTACATTTTGTTTTTATTTTTGTTTATTTTGCTATTATCCCATATAAAATTCCACATCTTACTTTAACTTGGCTATGACATTGTAAGTAAGAGTAGTGGGAGAAAGGTGCAGAACTTTTAACCATACCTAGGGGTATATTTACTAAACTGCGGGTTTGAAAAGTGGAGATGTTGCATGTAGCAACCAATCAGATTCTTGCTGTCATTTTGTAGAATCTACTAATGACAACTAGAATCTGATTGGATGCTATAGGCAACATCTCCACTTTTTCAAACCCGCAGTTTAGTAAATTTAGCCCCTAAAATGTTTCATCTATTGCGTGTGTATTCCAGGCACTTTTATTGCCAGTTTGCAGAAGCATTTAGGTTGTGTGGTGGTTGCAAGCTAAATGGCGCTAATTTGTTACCTATTTATGTACTGGATTTTGTAATTGTTCCCAACAGGACTGAAGAGATATGAGGTTACAGCCAGCAGCAGGACAGTAGGGAGCTCAGGACATAGCTCAGCGAAGGGCTGTTGTGTGTCCTGCAGAGGTCAGAAAAGCTGAAACAGAGGATCCATTGGAAAGGGATGAGAGGACTGTCTTGGGAGAATTGGATTCTGCCAGGCATGAGCTCAGGAGAGTACAGTGTTTATGAGAGAAACACAGAGAAATGGTACAGGCCCAGACTAGGGACAAGTTGGAAACAGATAGGTGGTCTGTTCACTAAAAACTGGAGAGTGATCTGAGCTATGGAAATCTAGAGAAGAACGTCTATTACAGTGGCCCATAGGAGACTCTATTGAGTCCTATCCCTGGATAGCTGGGACCACTAAGAATGATCACAGTGGCTGGCTGAGGAGGGACTTCAGAAATGCAACGAGTGTGGACTGTATGTTTTGACATCAGAGCAAAAAGTAGTAATTGGCTAAATTGTCCATTATATAGAGAGCGACCAAGAAGGGAGGTAGTGTCCTGTCTGGGGTCAGGTGTATGTTGTTGTTGCAAATAGTTAGCTTTTACCTATGTTGCTGAGGCTGATTGAAACTAGTTTGCATTTGAAAAGTTGGTTGGTGGAGGACCATATGTTTCACTTAAGCAGGGTGAGCCTCGTTAAGCATTGGACACATTTGCACATTGAACGTACATAGCAAAAACATAAGGAAAAGCGTACTAATGTGTCTCAAGATGCGTCAAGCTCAAAAATACCAGCATTTACTCCAGTGTTTATACTTACACCCCACAAGAACGTAGAGATGCGGCTTAACAGTTTTACTAGTAGAGGCTAAAGTCGCATTACCACATTTGTACACGATATAATAATGTAATGAAGTGTCGTATACACGTCAAGAGAGAATATTGTTTTGACAATTATTAATAAATGCAAAATCGCATTTTTCGTATAAAATTTCATGAAATAGAAACACCTCCAACTGTTGGCATTAATCCAGATGGAAAAGTCAAAAAGTTATGATGTCTGCAATATATATATTGATATATAGTTACTGTTTTAAGTCTATGACTTTAATCAAGGGGCAGGGTCAATTCACAATCATGCAATCAGAAGTCATTAGACAGTGCTACTAGTAGTCATCATAAATATAGCACATTGTTGCACCAGCCCTTCAGTACCCACAAGACATACACATCCTAAAATGTGTATATGCAGGTGGATCTACATCTAATATCGTAGTGTGGCGAACATGCCCTTACTATATTCAAAAAAACAGTATACGGATTATGTGTATAAATTGTTGGTGCATATGCGCAGTATGGATATATGTATTGTACACAATTATTTTTGGGGATATCTAACTTTAAATGTGGCTCTGTCACTAATCAACAGCTACTATCTTTGAATCTAATCCCGTCATAGATGCTGCACACATAATTATTTGGCCCTTGGCACTCTGGCACTAAGAGGTTGCTGTTATTATCAAAATTATATAGGAGCTGGCCATGCAGTTAGTTACATGGCAAATGGAACTATGACTGAGGACAGTTCAGTCTCAATGCCAGCTGGTATCAGAGGCCTCTTAACAAACTGAAATCCCAATGAGGCGGTTGGGGACACCAAGTTTGAGATGTATGTAGTTACTGGATCCAACCTTCATTTGGTTAGGCAGCTTGGTCTTGATGCTCAGAAGGGAGCCAGCCGGTTCAGATAAAATCCACCATGTCTTCCAGCAAGGTGTAGACATGTGCATGACCACAGAGATACTAGGAGGATAAGCCATTTAAATAGGGACGGCCATGGTTTTGAAAATGCTGCTTCATGTCTTCTTTTGTAGTTCAAAGGAGATGACTAGGAGAGTTGAACCTAGATACGTCCCTTTTGGCGCAATATCTTATTTCTGTTTTTACAGTTTAGTGGCCTTGCCAACAAAGCCCACAGCGGAGCACCCAGAGTTTGTGGAAGGGCTGTGGCTCTACAATTCTACCCACTTGCAAAATTACCTGACTACTTCTGTTCACCATACAGGGACTCAGTCCATTCCTCTACTTTCCTAAGAAGGCTTGTAAATGGTTTTCATAGCCCATCTGACTTCTGGCCAAGCCACCTGCCTTTTTAGATCATCAACATTTATACTGATCCGATTCCAGCAGATTTCTAGCTGCAAAGCGCGGTTCTCCACTGCTTCTGTACGCTTATGTAGGGCCTGCAAGTCTTGCCTTAGGAGGCCCACACCCACCATGACCTCATACAATTTCAATGTATACATTTATATTTGCGTTATATATAAAGAGCTGCATGAGTCAAGTGAAGTCAGTGTAATATGCTACCTAATAATACTGTAATGCAACTTGCTGAGGCTTACTGTTCTTGGTTTAAGTGCTGGCAGCAACTATGATCAACTACTGGCATTTAACCTGCAAGTCAGCACCATTGGGTCGTATTTCCTCCACTATTAATGATGCTTTGGTCATTAGAATGCATTTTAGTCGCAGTGGCAAGCTGATTCAAAAGGTGACTTATAACAAATATATACAGTCATGGCCAAAGGTTTTGAGAATGACGCAAATATTATTTTTCACAAAGTCTGCTGCCTCAATTTTTGTGATGGCAATTTCCATATACTCCAGAATGTCATGAAAAGTGATCAGATGAATTGCAATTAATTTCAAAGTCCCTATTTGCTATGACAATGAACGTTATCCCAAAAACAACATTTCCACTGCATTTCAGCCCTGCCACAACAGGACCAGCTGACATCAGCTCAGTGATTCTCTCGTTAACACAGATGAGAGTGTTGATGAGGACAAGGCTGGAGATCACTCTGTCATGCTGAATGAGTTAGAATAACAGACTGGAAGCTTTTAAAGGAGGGTGGTGCTTGAAATCATTGTTCTTCCTCTGTTAACCATGGTTAGCTACAAGGAAACACGTGCAGTCATCATTGCTTTGCACAAAAAGGGCGTCACAGGCAAGAATATTCTGCTAGTAAGATTGCACCTAACTCAACCATTTATTGGATTATCAAGAACTTTAAGGACAGAGGTTCAATAGTTGTGAAGAAGGCTTCAGGGCGCCCAAGAAAGTCCAGCAAGTGCCAGGACCGTCTCCTAAAGTTGATTCTGCTGCGAGATCGGGGCACCACCAGTGCAGATCTTGCTCAGGAATGGCAGCAGGCAGGTGTGAGTGCATCTGCACGCACAGTGAGGTAAAGACTTTTGGAGGATGGCCTTGTGTCAAGAAGGCTAGCAAAGAAGCCACTTCTCTCCAGGAAAAACATTAGGGACAGACTGATATTCTAAGTTACAGGGATTAGACTGCAGAGGACTGCTGTTTGGGGCATCTGGAAAAACGCTTGTCCGGAGAACGAAAGGTGAGCGCTAGCATCAGTCCTGTGTCATGCCAACAGTAAAGCATCCTGAGATCATTCATGTGTGGGGTTGCTTCTCAGCCAAGGGAGTGGACTCACTCAAAATTTTGCCTAAGAACACAGCCATGAATAAAGAATGGTACCAAAACATCCTGCAAGAGCAACTTCTCCCAACCATCTAAAAACAGTTTGGTGACAAACAATGCCTTTTCCAGCATGATGGAGCACCTTGTCATAAGGCAAAAGTGATAGCTAAGTGACTCGGGAATCAAAACATCGAAATTTTGGGTCCATGGCCAGGAAATTCTCCAGACTCAATCCCATTGAGAACTTGTGGTCAATCCTCAAGAGGCGGGTGGACAAACAAAAACCCACAAATTCTGACTAACTCCAAGTATTGATTAGGCAAGAATCGGCAGCCATCAGTCAGTATGTGGCCCAGAAGTTGATTGACAGCATGCCAGGGTGAATTGTAGAGATCTTCGAAAGAAGGGTCAACACTGAAAATATTGACTCTTTGCATAAACTTAATGTAATTGTCAATAAAAACCTTTTACATTTATGAAATGCTTGTAATTTTACTTCAGTATACCATAGCAACATCAGAAAGAAGGTCTAAAAACACTAAAACTTTGTGAAAACCAATACTTGTGTCATTCTCAAGTCTTTTTTTCCATGACTGTAGGTATCAGGCACCATTCCTGTGTTCTTCCATCCGCACAGGGATGGCCGTCTTCTACCTCTTCGGGTGCTGTGTCTGCTGCTAGTCAACAGGGCGCTACTGTGAAACCCGGCGGCTGCTTATGTCACTTCCACCAATAATTAGCTTCCTGACACTATTTAAGGATGACTCTGGTACCATTAGGGTACCAGAGTATTTGGTCTCCTAGCTACAGGCACCTTGAATGTTGCTTCACTGTATTCAGTCTGACTTCCCGGTTCCTGACTTGGCTATTCCTGGAGCTGCCTCCGGATTCTCCCTTGGGCTCTGCAATTCCTTCCTGGTGTTTGACTTCTGGCTGCCTGACCATTCTTTTGGATACTCCTTGCGTACCTTGCTGACCGCTCAGTTTGATCTCAGCTTCCCTGACTATGCGTTTGCCTACTGTTACTTCGCTAGTAGTCTTCCTGAAGAATCGCAACCTCTCTCTTACAGCTAAATCCATACTCCCTTGCGGGGGTCCCTGGTGAAGATCAGACTCCGCGCTGCCAGTTTGGGCTGTGTCAATACCAGCAACTACCAAGTAGCTCTACGCTCCTGACAATAGCTTAAAATTTACATACCATGATATAACTTGTACACACCTTTGTTTTTTTTAGCAGAGAACACGCTATTGTACTAATGTCAGCCATTTTATACACTGAAAAGTTGCCTGCAGTATCCTTCCATACACATAATGAAATGAAGCCTGGAGTAGGTGTTAAAAATATAGGCACCACTATCACATTATAGAGGTATTCCCCATTGCTAACAATCTAACATCTAAAATAACCAGCATCTAGTTCAATATTACCCTATCCAGAGGCTTGCAGCTGGATGGCATGGAAACAGTTCAGAGCGGCAAATACAAACAACCAAAAAATATGCAAAACATATAAGAGACCCCTAGTCATCATAAATACAATTACAACATATTAGCTTTCTTATATTCCAATACCATTTTCATAAGTTCAATCATTTAATCTATATGAGGCCCATTATATGGATGTATATATTAAATCTTTTTATAAATATTCCCTGCACAGCGCTATGTAATTGGTGGCGCTATATAAATAGGTGATGATAATAATAACGATGGTGATGATGAAGACCAGGATGAAAAATTCAATTGTACTGAATATTGTTTTCTTTATTTTTTCTTTGTAATGTAGAATTTGCAGTCTTTAGGGTCAGAGGAAATGAACGTCTGCGTTCAACTGTATGCTGATCTCGGAGGTAAACAGAGAATTCTGTACTATTGTTTGATCAGATGTAGAAATCTGGACCAGAATGTATGGGGCCTAATGACATTTGATTGCACATAACAGAACAACCACATCTGCAAAATGTGTCCATGCTGTGTGTTCCCAAATCATACATAGATCTGGTTGTTCAGTCGTCAGGTAGAATAAGTTAGGTCTCCCAGGCATGTCTCCTCTACAGCGAGTCCTCCAGTTCAAAGTGGCTGCAAACAACATCTCTGCCAACATTTGGTTTCCTGTTCGCAACAAGTAAGGGTCTGCCCCACAAACTGTGCTTTGAGATGGAGCAAATAGAGCTCAATTAGTTTCCCCAAAAAATAAAATTCACAGCCATTCATAATGTGGTACATGTGGGGTGGGCATAGTAATATGTTGCCTGTCTGCAGATTTTCCATAGAATAGTTTCCATAGAAACTGCCTGATTTAAACTGCTTCAGAGGTCCTCCAGTGGGACAAGTTCCAAGGTTCCCATTCTATTTCTGCTTTATACTATATATTACTTAACGTAAGAAACATCATTTCTACATACCCTAGAAGATCCATACAGGTTAAGAAACTACTAAATGAGATTTTAGTTGTAAACCAGCTGGAGGCAATACACCAGCTTCCAGCATATGCTGAAAAAGAGTTTTGTATGTTTAATGGGTAGTTTTACAAATAGTGTCTTTGAAGGAGAAAATCAGTATCCTTACTATTTTTCCCCCAAATCCTAACATTTATAACTAGGAAAACCATGAGGATCCTCTCCCCAGACCCCACAGAATCCTGAGTTATCAGCACACAACCCACCCATAACTGGATGTAATCTCCAGGCTCTGGAAGAATATAGAAGTGAGAACGTGATTTCAGGTTGATTGTAGTTTTATGTGAGAATTACATGTGTACTTTCATTTTTTACCAAAGGAGGCATTATAATATAGGTCCATACATACTGTAGTCTTGTAGTCTGTTGGGAGTATTCCGTTGACATCTTTGGCCATTTCATTGTGCCAAAAGCATTTGTATCTTTCCTTCTTTCTAAAAGATAGATCAATTCCAGCCACCGGTTGAATGAAACTCTGTTATGCTTCTATTCAACAAATGAGATGGAGGGCTATATTTATTAAACTGCGGGTTTCAAAAAGTGGAGATGTTGCTTATAGCAACCAATCAGATTCTAGCTGTCATTTTGTAGAGTGTACTAAGTAATACCACTTTCATACTGCCGCCCCGGCAATATCCCGGGTTTTTGAAGGCGGGTTTTTGCAGGGGTTCGGAGCGTCCCAGCTCAGAAACACCATTCATACTGCAGCTCGGACCCGGGAATTTCCCGGGTTGACCCCATTCATACTGCACAAATCTGTGCCCTGGCAATTTGTGGGAGTCATCACCAGAGCACTTTTCATTGGCTGAAAGCTGGAATATGAAAAATCTCTCTCTCTCTCTCTCCTATGCAACTATGCAAAAACCTGGGTTGCACCATTCATAGTGCAGGCGACCCGGGTCCGACCCAGGAATTACCCCTCGATAAATCCCGGGTTGAAGACCCGGGATTTTGGTGCAGTATGAATGGGGTATAAATGATAACTAGAATCTGATTAGTTGCTATAGGCAACATCTCCATTTTTTTCAAACTCACAGTTTAGTAAATATACCCCTGATAGTTTCAACACTTTAAGAGGAGGTGGTTCACAGAAGAAGCTTTAAAGAATTTAAAAAAAAAAAAAAAAAACCTAACTATCTGCATACTAATGTAAACAGTATTTATGTTTTTTTCTAAAAGTTGCTTTCAGCTGCCAACCTGCCCATGGCCAGCAATAAACTCTTCTTTTCAGGGTAACATGTGTGGCCCAGCCAATATGGTAAAACAGCAGGTCTCCTGTGTTGTTGTTTCTTCTATAATGAGACCAGTGTGAGGTGTTTATAAAGGGTTCTGAATTAGATCCAGTTGTCTTTTCCTTAGCACCTGGTTTGCAGAAAATGTTTGTTAAACAGGCCAATGTGTGTGTCACTGCGCTGCATCACATTGTGGAGTGTTACGTCTCCTGATGTTGTGTCCAGTGCTTCTGAACCACCCCCCATCCTCCCCTTCCCTAAAAACATCCATTTCACTGAAAATGCAGAAACGGGGCACAAATATAAGGCACAGTGTGGTTAACTAGACACAATTGTTCATGTTCTTAAATTACCCTTATCTATGCTGGATCAGTCTTCTCCCTTTGCTTTACATTAAAGCCACACTTAAAAAATAAAGAAAAATAATATAAAAAATGAGGATTTGTGGAACCCACAGCTTGCATGATATATCAATAGTATTTTATGCATGTTGGATCACAAATGAAAATTTATGGTCACAATATTCTTTAAATATGTTTATATTACTATATGTACAGGTTCATGTCCCAGTTTAAGTCAAGAAGAGTATTTGACACAAGAGGATCAAAATGTAAGCATTGTATATTATTATTCTTTTTTCTTTTTATATTTATAAGATATATAAATGTATTTTGAATTGAACCATTTTTAAACCCATAGACCGGCTCAACTTTTTTTTACTATCAATGCCATATTTCAATGTTTATTTACATATTGACATTTATTATTATTATTATTATTATTATTATTATTATCTATTTCACTGAGTCGTATTAAGAGATGCCTTTTAATATAGTGGTTATTTAATATATTCATCCAACTGCTATGACACAGAGTTTCCCATTTTAGTAATGCTAAAGTTATGACAAGTGACTGAGCCTACAAGTTGTTAGAATGGAAATGACATCTTAACAACAGAGAACAGTAACATTCTCCATATAAATAAGAGATTAATTTAATTAACTCTTTGATTAATTAGCAGATACATGAGGTGTGGTTATATGGTGATAAGAATGATAGTATTATGGGAACCTTGTTCGTTAACCATTAATACTGCCATATCTCCATTAGAGGTTGGATAATTGTTTTAAAACAGAACATTATTCTTGTGCATAGGAAACCGTGGTTCTTTGCTGCCCGATGCTTTATATATTTCTGGAGAAATAAGTGATTAGGAGCTGCTGAGTTTACACATGTATGTACATTAAGCCAGCTACACACTAGTGACAACTGTAATCCTGCAGTTTTTACTAATGTATATAACATACTAGTGACTATTATAGTAAACCTGCAACATTTCCTTATGTCACACTAGTGACTACAGTTAGTCCAGACTGACAGTGATGGACTACAGGCGACCCAAGCCTTTACTTGTGGTACCCAGCTCCTTCCTGCTTTATTGTCTGATTTATGCTAAATTACAGCCGATTTATAAATTCATTTCTATTATTTCATCAATTTCCTATTTATTCCAACACAATTTCCTGCATTGTTGATGGAAGCTGTCACCCAGTGTATTATAATAACACAATGTACACATTTGTGACTTTGTTTCTGTCTACGTATAATTGTTTCCTATCTTTTCTCTTCATCTATTCTCGTCATTGGAAATACACCAATAATCAGCATTATATAACGACAGGAATTTCAAACCAAATTACATCACCAGAATCACAAATATCCCAATAATATTGTGCAAGTGTAGTAAATCAAACCTGAATTTTACGTCTGAGAGTTAGACTTACAGGATCTGATTTAGAGTGAACACAAGTGTATTCGTATGTACACCGTATTCAGAATTGAAAATGAGTCTTGTACAAAAAACATTTAATTTTATTGTTCTGATTGCTATGAATAGTTTAAACTTGGATAGCCTAATACAGCAGGATCAATTTCTTAACATGCATACAAAAAAGAAAGTTTTTTGTCTTTGTTTGAACATGCTCGGCAAATCCTAATTTACGCCTGCGCAATTACTAAAGTCTCAGTCAGCGTCTGCACTTCATTTGCAAACCTCCAATAACAGGCGGTTTGCTAGTTCCTCATCATTGTCATCTGGTACTTACATTTACCCCTGACCACCCGCAAATAAAAGAGACTAGACTAGAGACTACGGTAGAGCACCCCTTCCCTCCCCTGTCGAAGACTAGTCTAAAGACTATGTTAGAACACCCCTTCCCTCCCCCGTCAGAGACTAGACTAGAGACTACGTTAGAACACCCCTTCCCTCCCCCCCCCCGTCAGAGACTAGACGAGACTACGTTAGAACTCCCCTTCCCTCCCCTGACACAGACTAGAATAAAGACTACGTTAGAACACCCCTTCCCTCCCCCTTCAGAGACTAGACTAGAGACTAAGTTAGAACTCCCCTTCCCTCCCCTGACACAGACTAGAATAGAGACTACGTTAGAACACCCCTTCCCTCCCCTGACACAGACTAGAATAGAGACTACGTTAGAACACCCCTTCCCTCCCCCGTCAGAGACTAGACTAGAGACTATGTTAGAACACCCCTTCCCTCCCCGTCAGAGACTAGACTAGAGACTATGTTAGAACACCCCTTCCTTCCCCCGTCAGATACTAGACTAGAGACTACGTTAGAACACCCCTGACCTCCCCCGCCAGAGACTAGACTAGAGACTACGTTAGAACACCCCTTCCCTCCCTGTCAGAGACTAGACTAGAGACTATGTTAGAACACCCCTTGCCTCCCCAGCAGAGACTAGACTAGAGACTATGTTAGAACACTCCTTCCCTCCCCCGTCAGAGACTAGATGTGACGAAATGAGTTTGATAACCCTGTGAGCATGTCTCATTTCTCACATAATGTGGATTATAGTACTTTTTATAGCCTATGCTGTTTGTTCCCCAGCTCACCAGACTACAACTGCATTGTCCAATAACATGTGGCTAAGGGGACATTGTAGTTCAGTGTACATATGTATATTGTTTATTGTATATTGATAACTTGAAGTAAGGTTGCTATTCATTGTCTTTAAAATGAAGCCAGGGGGATTATGGGTAGGGATCAGGTTGCCATGTGCCTGATTAGGAAAACTAATTAGTGTCCATTGTTCTCACCAGGCTAGTCCAGACAGGCCATCTAACAGGGGAGGTTCTCTGAAAAGACAGCTCATCTTCACTCCCCTGTCCAACCCCCCCCTAGTCCAGCACTGACCAATGGTTAAGTAGAATAGACGCAGGGGTTTGCCCAGGGAGGGGAAAGACTGTGGAAATTAGACCTGTGATATATAAGGAACAACTCGAGGGGGGAGGGGGGGGATGCTTGGATTTCATTCAGGAAGGTGCAAGATGGAGTTTTGAATTGTCGTTTTCTAACTCAAATCTATATATGCAGCTGAGAGGGATCCATGGGTCATGAAGTCTGGACAGCAGGTGACTATATCTCCTTAAGTTATTGGGGTAAGGGACAGATGATGTGGTAAATCTGCCTGGCATTTATTTACTGTGTGTACATAATATTGTAGTGTGATTTGTATGACAATAAATATACTGTTGTATTTTTATAACTGCATTTTGCCTGAGTGACCATACGAATCCTAGAAGGTACTGGGTAGCACTGGGCAGATAAACCCGGTATCTTCACATTTTTGGTGGCAAGCAGTGGGGTCACTCAGTCCCAGGTCCTATCTGGGTAGAGCTGCAGGGGAACTGTATCGTGATACATTCCAGGGCTCTGCAAAGCAGTTAGCACTAGAAACCAGTTACCACATTATCCTGAACTTACTCCTAAAGGCTTTAAGGTAGAAAGTGTCACGAAAAGCGTTGTGGGCTTTACGCAAGGGAAGATGCCGCCTAAGTGCCGATTTGATAAGGGGAAGCGCACCCCGCCAGAGGAGAGCGGAAGATGGAACCGTGTCTCAAAGAGGGGAAATCACAGTGAGGTGATCCCTGGAAGTAAAATGGCTGTGAGCTCTAGGAACAAGAGAGCAGATCACAGCCCAGTGTTGCAAAAGTTCCCAAAGGAAGGGATGAAGCAGTCCAGTACACCCAGGAGAAAGGTGTACTGGGATGAAGGACTGTGGGAGTGTCTGCAGGATGGGGATATGGATGTGTTGCACCAACCCACCACAATGCAGCACATTTTGGATTATTGGGATGAGGAGTGCCCAAAGATTATTATGTGGAAAGGAGCCAGTCTACAGGAGAAATTGGAGAACCTGTTGGATGTGTTCCTAATGTTGAAAGAGGAGGCAAGTGCCTGTAATTTTCGGGATGAACCAGCATGGGATGATTTTACACATGAAGTTATTTGTACTATGCAGAATCTGGCCAAGGGAGAATCCAGATACAACAATAATCAGCAGTACAAACAAGATGTAAATGGACTATTACAGCACAGGGACATGCCTGATGAATCCCCTGCAAATGTATTAATAGAATCTGTCCCATTAGCAGATTCTACAGATCCACTAGAGACAATGAGTATGGAGGAGCTGATAGTGGAATGCCAGATCCGGGGTGTACCTTACCTGTACTGCACACACATGGATATCCTGAAACGTTTGTTAAAAGATCAGGAGAATCCCATCAATGCCTTTAGTGTTTATAGAAAATGGATGCTCACTTTAGGTCCCCACATACCTCTCTGGGAACAAATGCAATGTCTGCAACAGAGTTTTGAAGAAGCAGAGGATGAGGTATGGCGGCAAGGATTTACGGACACTGAAATGTGGCAGGATCAGTGTTATCGAGTGAATACTGAAAAATGCCAATTGGAATATCTTTTATCACACTCTAAAAAGATGGCTGCTCAGTCTGTTAATCAGGGGGAAGTCCATCTCAGTGGATTAAATACAGTTGCCCAAGCTACTATCTTGGGGGAGTCTGGAGAAGAACTGCTTGGTGAGGATGTTGTACCTCTGACTACTCAGAAAGGATTAGGAGAAATTCTCCCATTTGGTGACTTGGATGGAAAAGAGCTACCAAGTAAGTACCATGTAGTAGCATCTTCTGATAATTTGCCAGTGTTATTGGAACCTGAGACTGTGTCTGAGTTAGAACAGAATTACAGAAAAGACCAGTTATCCATCCCTGTTGTGCCTGAAAAGAATTTGTTTAATGAAGTAACGCAGGATACCGCATGTGTACTCTCCGGGGCAAGTGATGTACAGCTGTACCCAATTGTGGCAGAAGAGAATCATAAACTTGCGCAACATATGATCTCAGCAGAAATCATGTTTACAGACTGTAGGACAGAATTAATGGGAGAGGATAAAGGAATTGTCATGTCAGAGGCCACTACCATGGGGTCCTGGGAAAACTACACTTATGCCCTCCCCAATGCAGAATTGGCAGATGAGGAGATGTTTACTGAGTGGGTGTCTGAGAGGGCACCAGCACAGCAAGATTCACCAGCCCCACAAGCTTTGAAGCATCGCACTCCAGCTCCAAATCTGGGAATCCAGGACTCAAAACCAGAGGCCTGCATTGGACCATCCAGTTTGTTTTGCTGCCAGGAGGACAAGTCTGTGTCCAATGAGGATTCACACTACCCCGATGCGCCAGAGGCGAGGGAAGTAGTGCAACAGTTGGATGTGGTAGCAGGGGAGGGGAGATGCACACCAACATACTTACAGGGGCACCCACATGTGGTTTGGGAGGGGGACAGAGGATTCCCCATAAGCAAAGAATTAATGGAGCCACCACCTTTGCCTGCCACTGGGCAGTTGTCCCTTGAGTGTTTGGGGGAGGGGGGATTGGATCTTGGCCAGAAACAAACGGACAAAGAGCCAGAAAGTTTGCCTGCCACTTGGCAGTTTTCACTCGAATATGTGGGGGAGGGGAGCATGGTCTCCAGAAACAGAGGACAGGCCAAGGGACTATTTGCAGTTGGGCAATTAAGGGTGGATAAGGCACCCAAGGGATGTTGGACTACAATTGTAATACAATGGATGTATGCACCGGAGTGCCCCAGTTTTATTGTTGTCTCATTTTATGACACAGGGCAGCATAAACCCCCACTCCAGCTGGGTGGGATGATATCCCTGCAGCCATGGGACCCTGGTGGGAGATTGAGGAACTGTGTACTGCTGTCTACCTTGCCATCAGACCCAGGAGAAACCACAGCAGGCCAGAGATTTTGGACTTGGGGGAGAAAGGTTTACTTGGAGCAAGGAAGCCACTGGGGAACAAAGGCTAAAAAAGTAGGGGAGGTATATGTGACGAAATGAGTTTGATAACCCTGTGAGCATGTCTCATTTCTCACATAATGTGGATTATAGTACTTTTTATAGCCTATGCTGTTTGTTCCCCAGCTCACCAGACTACAACTGCATTGTCCAATAACATGTGGCTAAGGGGACATTGTAGTTCAGTGTACATATGTATATTGTTTATTGTATATTGATAACTTGAAGTAAGGTTGCTATTCATTGTCTTTAAAATGAAGCCAGGGGGATTATGGGTAGGGATCAGGTTGCCATGTGCCTGATTAGGAAAACTAATTAGTGTCCATTGTTCTCACCAGGCTAGTCCAGACAGGCCATCTAACAGGGGAGGTTCTCTGAAAGGACAGCTCATCTTCACTCCCCTGTCCAACCCCCCCCTAGTCCAGCACTGACCAATGGTTAAGTAGAATAGACGCAGGGGTTTGCCCAGGGAGGGGAAAGACTGTGGAAATTAGACCTGTGATATATAAGGAACAACTCGAGGGGGGAGGGGGGGGATGCTTGGATTTCATTCAGGAAGGTGCAAGATGGAGTTTTGAATTGTCGTTTTCTAACTCAAATCTATATATGCAGCTGAGAGGGATCCATGGGTCATGAAGTCTGGACAGCAGGTGACTATATCTCCTTAAGTTATTGGGGTAAGGGACAGATGATGTGGTAAATCTGCCTGGCATTTATTTACTGTGTGTACATAATATTGTAGTGTGATTTGTATGACAATAAATATACTGTTGTATTTTTATAACTGCATTTTGCCTGAGTGACCATACGAATCCTAGAAGGTACTGGGTAGCACTGGGCAGATAAACCCGGTATCTTCACACTAGACTAGAGACTACGTTAGAACACCCCTTCCCTCCCCCTTCAGAGACTAGACTAGAGACTATGTTAGAACACCCCTGACCTCCCCCGCCAGAGACTAGACTAGAGACTACGTTAGAACACCCCTTCCCTCCCCCTTCAGAGACTAGACTAGAGACTATGTTAGAACACCCCTGACCTCCCCCGCCAGAGACTAGACTAGAGACTACGTTAGAACACCCCTTCCCTCCCCCGTCAGATACTAGACTAGAGACTATGTTAGAACACCCCTTCCCTCCCTTGTCAGATACTAGACTAGAGACTACGTTAGAACACCCCCTCCCTCCCCCGTCCAATACTAGGCTAGAGACTACGTTAGAACACCCCTTCCCTCCCTTGTCAGATACTAGACACTATGTTAGAACACCCCTTCCCTCCCCCGTCAGATACTAGACTAGAGACTACGTTAGAACACCCCTTCCCTCCCTTATCAGATACTAGACTAGAGACTACGTTAGAACACCCCTTCCCTCCCCGTCAGATACTAGACTAGAGACTACGTTAGAACACCCCTTCCCTCCCCCGTCAGATACTAGACTAGAGACTACGTTAGAACACCCCTTCCCTCCCCGTCAGAGACTAGACTAGAGACTACGTTAGAACACCCCTTCCCTCCTCGTCACACCTCTTCAGGTGTAAGGCGTCATAAGTACCAAAAAGTCAAAGGTCTGAATAACTGCAGTTATTCTGAGCATGTGCAGTGTGAAGAAACGCAAAGATATGTTACGAAAATGGGCATGCGTCTGACTCTGAATCAGGCCCACAGTGTCTTAAGATGCATGTAACTCAAAATACAGATGTGGAAGCTTAAGTGCGCAGATGCATATTTACGCAAACTGGTAAGTTTTGCATTTAATCCTAAATCGTCATTTATGGATGTAAACCTTTCTAATGTAAGTAATATACTAGTAACTGGATCTGTAAGCATTTCACTGTAAGTAACACTAGTAAATAAACCTGTATATGCTTTTAATGCAAGTAACAAACTAATGACTTAAACAGTCAACATTTATAATGTTAGTAACACACGGGTGCCTGAGCCAGTAAATGTTTCTAATGTAAGTATCACTAATGACTGAATTACTAAATATTTGTAATGTAAGCAACACACAAGTGGCTGAACCTGTCATCATGTTTAATTCAATTGCTCTTTAAACTGAATCTGTAAACATTTCTCATGTGAGTAACAAACTAATCACTAAACCTGTACATGTCTCTAATGTAAGAAGCACACTAGTGACTAAACCTGTACGTGTCTGTAATGTAAGAAGCACACTAGTGACTAAACCTGTACGTGTCTGTAATGTAAGAAACACACTAGAGACTAAACCTGTGCGTGTCTGTAATGTAAGAAACACACTAGTGACTAAACCTGTACGTGTCTGTAATGTAAGAAGCACACTAGTGACTAATCCTGTATGTGTCTGTAATGTAAGAAACACACTAGTGACTAATCCTGTATGTGTCTGTAATGTAAGAAGCACACTAGTGACTAAACCTGTACGTGTCTAATGTAAGAAGCACACTAGTGACTAAACCTGTACGTGTCTGTAATGTAAGAAGCACACTAGAGACTAAACCTGTGCGTGTCTGTAATGTAAGAAACACACTAGTGACTAAACCTGTACGTGTCTGTAATGTAAGAAGCACACTAGTGACTAAACCTGTACGTGTCTGTAATGTAAGAAACACACTAGTGACTAAACCTGTACGTGTCTGTAATGTAAGAAGCACACTAGTGACTAATCCTGTACGTGTCTGTAATGTAAGAAGCACACTAGTGACTAAACCTGTACGTGTCTGTAATGTAAGAAACACACTAGTGACTAAACCTGTACGTGTCTGTAATGTAAGAAGCACACTAGTGACTAAACCTGTACCGTACGTGTCTGTAATGTAAGAAGCACACCAGTGACTAATCCTGTATGTGTCTGTAATGTAAGAAGCACACTAGTGACTAAACTTGTACGTCTCTCTAATGTAAGATGCACACTAGTGACTAAACCTGTACGTGTCTCTAATTTAAGAAGCACACTAGTGACTAAACCTGTACGTGTCTGTAATGTAAGAAGCACACTAGTGACTAAACCTGTACGTGTCTGTAATGTAAGAAACACACTAGAGACTAAACCTGTGCGTGTCTGTAATGTAAGAAACACACTAGTGACTAAACCTGTACGTGTCTGTAATGTAAGAAGCACACTAGTGACTAATCCTGTATGTGTCTGTAATGTAAGAAACACACTAGTGACTAATCCTGTATGTGTCTGTAATGTAAGAAGCACACTAGTGACTAAACCTGTACGTGTCTAATGTAAGAAGCACACTAGTGACTAAACCTGTACGTGTCTGTAATGTAAGAAGCACACTAGAGACTAAACCTGTGCGTGTCTGTAATGTAAGAAACACACTAGTGACTAAACCTGTACGTGTCTGTAATGTAAGAAGCACACTAGTGACTAAACCTGTACGTGTCTGTAATGTAAGAAACACACTAGTGACTAAACCTGTACGTGTCTGTAATGTAAGAAGCACACTAGTGACTAATCCTGTACGTGTCTGTAATGTAAGAAGCACACTAGTGACTAAACCTGTACGTGTCTGTAATGTAAGAAACACACTAGTGACTAAACCTGTACGTGTCTGTAATGTAAGAAGCACACTAGTGACTAAACCTGTACCGTACGTGTCTGTAATGTAAGAAGCACACCAGTGACTAATCCTGTATGTGTCTGTAATGTAAGAAGCACACTAGTGACTAAACTTGTACGTCTCTCTAATGTAAGATGCACACTAGTGACTAAACCTGTACGTGTCTCTAATTTAAGAAGCACACTAGTGACTAAACCTGTACGTGTCTGTAATGTAAGAAGCACACTAGTGACTAAACCTGTACGTGTCTGTAATGTAAGAAGCACACTAGTGACTAAACCTGTACATGTCTCTAATGTAAGAAGCACACTAGTGACTAAACCTGTACGTGTCTGTAATGTAAGAAGCACACTAGTGACTAAACCTGTACGTGTCTGTAATGTAAGAAGCACACTAGTGACTAAACCTGTACGTGTCTGTAATGTAAGAAGCATACTAGTGACTAAACCTGTACATGTCTCTAATGTAAGAAGCACACTAGTGACTAAACCTGTACGTGTCTGTAATGTAAGAAGCACACTAGTGACTAAACCTGTACGTGTCTCTAATGTAAGAAGCACACTAGTGACTAAACCTGTACGTGTCTCTAATGTAAGAAGCACACTAGTGATTAAACCTGTACGTCTCTCTAATGTAAGAAGCACATTAGTGAATAAACCTGTACGTGTCTCTAATGTAAGAAGCACATTAGTGAATAAACCTGTATGTGTCTGTAATGTAAGAAGCACACTAGTGACTAAACCTGTACGTCTCTCTAATGTAAGAAGCACATTAGTGAATAAACCTGTACATGTTTCTAATGTAAGAAGTACACTAGTGACTATTGATATTATTCTAGGTATTATAGATATCAATATATATGTGTACAGTGGTCGAAGTGGAAATTTACAAGTGGCGGAATGGAGATTTAGAAGTGCCAATATAAAAAATGTAATGGGATAGTAATTAAATGGATTTTATAGTTTTACAATGAAGGCAGTAGGAGACGTGGCGATACCACCGTACACTCCCCCACTTCGACCACTATATGTGAGTATGTGTATATTTATATTTACAGATTGCTAAACATCATAGACTTGGGTTTAAGCATACATAATTGATCTTAGTGGAGTTTATATTTATATTTTTTCAGGTTGAAGAAATGGCTATAGATGACAAAATTTATGGAAATGCTGTTGATCATCTTGTATTAGAAATGACTGCAGAGGCACAGTCTACCACTAAGGATGACACAGTCATTTTAAATCCTTCAAGAAGTTCTCCTGCACTAAAACAATGTACAATGGAAGAATCTGATAGCTCTTCAAATAAAGATCCTTATAGCACTCCTAGAATAGCAGAAAACACAAACATTGTGTCTCGTTTTAGAAATAGATTGATTACACAACCCCAGAGCACTTCTAAAATAAATGGCAGATGCCAGATGATGTCACTTGATGGATCCTTACGTTCAGATAATTGTATAGATGGGCCAGCTGTACAGTCTACATATTTAAATGTTAAAGATAGGCCAAAAACACAACCTATAGACTCTGTCAGTGGTAAAGATAGGCTAGCCATACTGCCTACAGGTTCTTCTAATGGTATAGACAGGCCAGTGGAACAGCCTGTAGGCTCAATTACTGGTGAAGATAATCCAGTGACACAGCCTAATCTTTTTAAATTGGATGAAAAGCCAGAGGTTTCTCTTAATCTTAGCATCTTGTTATTTGAACAGCCTATGCACTCTTCTAGTATTAATAACACATCCAACACACTGCCTCCAAACTCCACTGAATCCATTACACAAGGCACATCACAGACATGTCCTTCAGTCTCTCCTCTTGCACAACATTTATATGCTGAGCAAGCAGACCCATCTCTTAGCGGCCAAGATGCCACATTGACGCAGGCAAGCTTCCTTCTTGTAAAAGAGACATCTGTGGAAGAACCATCACAATATTTTAAACTACAAACCAATCCAGTGTCTGTGGATTCTCTTATACCACCTGATGTCCGTGCACCAGAAACTGAAAAAGAAGCTCCACTTCCAAATATTCCCCGGCCACAAGAAATGGCAGCGAGACTTGGTATGTGAATTGTTTTTCATGTTTTGAAACAGGTCACACCTTGGAGTGATATGAATGGTGTATGGGTATTTAACTGTTTCAATCTAATACAATTTTAAATTATTAACTGAAAAGTAATTAAAATAGAATTGTTTGTTTATGCATGTTGTTGTACTAATATTGATTTATGTTTGGTGTGATATGACCAGTCTTACTGTAAATTGTATCCTTTTGCATAATACCTAAACGTATAGGGATAATTTACAATTTTATAACTGACTTTTTCCAGTCAGCTTGCTTGTTTATTTTATCTTCTGTCTGTTTATATTTGTAGCCCTCTGCTAGTCTGGTTGCATTTCTCTCAGCACCTACCATTTGTAATGCAGTTGGGTCTGCCACTGAGACTCTAGCTCAGCCTCTATTGTCACACATCCATGCAGGTTTGATAAGTTTGTGTGTTGCAGATGCAGCGAGTGTAGTGTTACACGGTATTTTAATAATGGACACCAGATCATCTGCATCTATAAAAATTAGAGAACCTTTTTTTAAATTTGTAAACTTTACACTTCAATACAGTTCACTAAGGCTTGTTACCCACCGGTGTTCAAATGCTGCGTCTGACTCACATACATACATGCATTGCATGTAAAAATAAGTGGAACAAGCAGACCCATCTTATTCTATGTGTCCATACTCATTTGCATCCATACATTAATTGCAGCCCAAAAAATTATACACGGCATGTCAGTATGTACAAAGTACTGTATGTTACTGCACTTGGTCTCATTATAGACACAAGTGTTTAACCAGTGTCGTGATGTATTTTTTTCTATCGATTTCTGTGTCCCATTCATACCTATAGCCCATTCATTTCAATGGAGTTGTGGTGCACAGTTGAATTGAAAGATATTCAAATGATCTCTTCTGATGAAAATACTTTTTTCAGACATCTAGTGAAAGGTAACGCTGTGCAGTTAAAACACTACCGCTTCTTTCCTGCAAGTAGTTACCAGAACCTTTTTTCGACTATTCACTGCAAATATTTTAAAAATGTATATCCATGCATTGTGCAGTTGTTCTGTGTATTAGATATGCAAATGTTTGTGTGTTTTCCAATATGTGCATTTCAATTTATTTCAGGAGCTCTTTCTAACCAGTTCATCCACTTTGTTCCACAGGTATGTGGTCATATTTAAAATTGCCTATTACAAATTTTATGTTTAGCACATATTTTCTGGTATCGACACAGATTACAAATTGAAATTTATATTTTTTCTGTTGATCCATCAGTGTGAAACCATAAAGCTTGCATAAGAACATAATAAAAAACAATAATAACAACTGTATTTCAAATAGCTAGGAGCTGTTAGAGGGGTTTTATAAAATAATTATCAAACTTCCCCAAGGTCAGGTTACATCCCCTATATCCAAGGGCTTGTACAAAACCTTATACTTTGTCCTCCCTTTTAAAGGTGCTGTGAAATTGAAGGGGAGGGGCAGAGGGGAGGGAAAGTGAGAAACAGATGAATTGCTAGCATAGTTCTTATTTAATGATATGGGGCATATTCAATTGACCGCGTTACTGTTAAAAGTAATGCGGCCTGCACATTATTACCGTTATTACGGTAGTTCTAACGCGGGCTTTCAGCTCGCAGCTCCCTGACCTGCGAGCTGAAAGCCGGGTTAAACTTACCGTAATAACGGTAATAGCTTTAACGCGGCGGAAGCTCGGGGCTAATTGGATCCCCCACCTATGTGTGTATGATGCAGTGAACACATGTTCAGGCATTTTTAGGTGCACTTTATCCAATGTAAAAAAAAGCTTCCAATACAGTAATGTGTGCAACGTGTAATAAACGCTGTCCCAATGTCCCTTTACTCTCATAAATAATGTAAGCCATGAATAAGGCTAAATTGAGCAGAATTTAGAAATGAAAACTTTTTATTTATTTAAAAGTTGTGTGAGGTTGATGTGACATTTACAGTATACTTTGACACAGTTATCTTCTGGACGGACCATGTAGGCTAATCAGTGGAAAACCAACGCGTAATGTGGTTCACATCACAAATTAGGTCCATTGTCTAACTTAAACTGCAGAGTTTAAAAGCTAATTGCTGATTGTTTGATCTGTGCAAGTTCTCACTTCTGTTCTTAAGTAAGCCTAGTGTATTCTTCTCCTAAAACCTGACCATAAGATATTTTCCCTGCTGATGGTCTGGTAACAATTGTTTATCTGTGCACTGTGATCATGCCATTTCGGTTATGTCAGTGATACTTTTATTTTTTAGATTCAAAGTACCATAAATTCTTCAAGAAAAACAATACAACACAGCAGATATGGTGAGTTTGAGGACAATGCCCAAAAAATATATTTCCCTTATAGGCTATATTGCTATATATTTCTAATAAATAACAATAATATGAAATACACATTGTAAGCATCAATCTTTTATAGTAAGCAATAGCTAACAAGTTTTGTGAGATAACTCCACCCATTTATGTGTGTTATAATATTCAATCGTTTAACTGGGGGTAAATCACACATATTGGGAGTCATTTATGACATTATTGATTAACCTTATTTGCAGGGACCCCAGCTGTCTGTGCCATTGTTCTGGGTCTCCCAACTGTCATTGTGCCATTGTTCTGGGTCTCCAAACTGTCATTGTGCCATTGTTCTGGAACTCCCAGCTGTCAGTGTACCATTATTCTGGAACTCCCAACTATCAGTGTACCATTATTCTGGAACTCCCAACTATCAGTGTACCATTGTTCTGGATCTCCCTATTGTCAGTGTGCCGTTGTTCTGGAACTCCAAAAGAGGCAGCTACCAATAAAATCTCCTTTTGCAGATCTGCTTGTCCTGTGTTTACATAAATATGTGTACAGCTGCCAATATTGTGAACTGCATAGCAAAATGTAGCAAAATGTTTCAAGACAGGTTATGCCACGCTACCAGAGTAGGCATGTCTACTGCACCATCATATCATCATCAATCCCCCCTACCCCACCCATCACTCAAGTAATCTCATAATTTCATCCATCAATCCTCCATATCACCATGCCTCCTCAGAAATCTGTGTTAGATCTCTACATTGGTATAGACTTCAACTAACAGCTTGAGGGCTAGCTAGTAGTCCTTTCAGAACATTTTGGGTCTTTTCTCAGATAGAAAATACACTCTGATGACTTTACTTGGTATCCTGTAGGTGAACTTGAGTTAGTGTGTCAGATGTTTTATCATTACATTTTTAAAACGATTGTCCACCATCAAATAGGCCCCACTGACCAGCTTTCTTCCAATGTACTGGCAGTGAGTATATTAATCCAATATTGTCAACCACATCTGTATAATTTATGACTTTGTGGAGACGAGGATTTAATGAGATATCGTTATTTGTATCTCTATGAATAAGAAGTTGAGCTGGATTAGCACTAACACAGCCTCAGTATACCATTTTATTTGATTCTCCCACTAGTAATTGGATTTACAACTGAGGAAGTATTCATTTAATCCTCAAAATTTCAAGTACAATATACGTATGATGATGTAAAGAACCAGGCTATTATAACCACTTCTATGTACCAAACGACTCTGTTAGATACAGTACTGTGTTGCTATTTATCAGTTTCACTATTTCATTATTCCAACGAACATCGGATATAATAACGGAACACCAGAGGGATCTCATTCAGTTCTTAATTTTATATTCTTTTTCTATTATCATTTTTATTTACATCTATTTTTTATTTTTATTATTTTATCTTTCTCTAGTGAAATTTGTTATTGAGACCGGTCTCTTGGAATTTATTACATTATAAGTGTGCACACTAGTATATTGTTATATTTGGACATAATTTTTGTCTGGTCTTAATACATTTTTACAGTTATTAACTCCTCTTATGTAAACTACTGATTTAGCGCTGTAAGGATTGTCTTTCTATTGCATCTCAATTTAAGGGTTTGGCACTTACCCTTTTCCCTTATTCAGCTGCTTGTACAATCATATGCTTTCCTAAGCTCAGCACAGGATTTCCTTTTTGGTGTTTACTGTCCACCATCAAATGTCTTTATATTGGTTTACCCCACTGCAAACTTTTATTAAACACATTGCCTCATCTTTCTAGCTTCCTTATGTGTTTTTCAGCCCATGGAAACAATTCACAACTGGTCTCTAGATGTAACTTTAATTAGTGCAGAGAGCAAAGTAGATCTGTGTCGTAGCCAGAGGAATTAAGAGTAAACATCTGTTTCTGATGATAGGGCTGAAAGGCACAGAAACAGCCAAAAAATAATATACATCCTTTAATTACATTGCTTGGCAGTGCCTGCAAGCAAGGCACAGTGTATTTGTATGTACTTGGGTGTTCAGATTGCTTTCCTTTAAAACTCCAGTTTTCCACCACCTGCAGACCAGTAGTAGAAATACAGCCTGCTTAGACATGGCAGTGTCTGCCCTGTCATGCCCCATTCAGTTTACTTAATTATTATGGGCTTCATTTAGACTAAAGAGCAAATCCAGCTAGAAGGTGCCATTTTGGATCTAGACAAAAACATTTGCATCGGGGGCAAACGTAAAAAAATGTGTGGACAGCTTTAGAGTTGGAAAGGGGGCGCATCCTAGCTTAACTCTAAATTGCAGTGTTAAAATAATGTACTTGTGTGCTTCTTGCAAAACCATTACATATTTTCCCTGCATGCAAAAAAAATTGCATTTATTGCCTTTGCACCCCTGCATTGCAACAAGCTTTGTTCATGTGCACCCTTTAGGTGGGATTGACTCTAAATGAGGCACTACTGGGTCTTATAGTTAACTTTCAAGCTGTTCACTCAAGTCATGTCTAGAGCCAACAGCACAGTGCAGCAAGTAAAAAATAAAAAAAGAGTAAAATATTACTATAGAATTAGAAATATATTTTCCTATCCTGGTCCACACACATACAATGTCTTACACTCATACATTCATTTGTTAAGTCATGCAATTGTAGAAGTCTAAATACCTAACATTCATATCTTTTCACCTTGTTTCAGGAAGTACAACCATCTTATTACCCAAGATACAGAAATAAAGACCATTACTAACATTTGACACAGTGGTTTGCAATGGCAGATTCATGTACAAGAAATGTATTACATGCAGTTTTTCCTCTGACTTACTAACCTCATATGAGTAATGTTATTTTTATATGTGCAGATCAAGCCACCTCTGAGCAATCTCCAAGACCTGGTCTCTCTTCTGAACAAGTAAGGACAAACTTCCTATTATATTGCCACCTGTGTCTTACTGTTTGTGAACATTTATTAACATATGAACGTCTATTCCTCAGTGAAGCCTTTCTTTTAAAGTGAATTTAACCTTTTTGTTATAAGAAAATACAAGAAAACAACTATTTGGCGCTGACTATATACTTTTATACCAATATATACCAGTATACCAATAGGGATTTAGTTATATATATCCATCCATCCAGATCATAACCTTATAAAATTATTAATTATAAATCAAGCACACAATTATTAAATTACATAAAGCAGGTCCCAAAACAAACTGCATTTATCTATTCTCTTTCGAGTTTCAGAGTCCACTGATTTGGCAGCTTGACGATTGATCAGCGTAAAACAATCACCATCATTTTTATTGCCAGCTGGCTATTGTGTGTAATCTAGAAGCCTTCTGGTCTTTGTATTACACAGCTCAAAGTCTTATTTTCCGGACAATGTAAACTTTGTGAAATGAGGCGAAATTGGGGATTTTATGAAACAGATAACATGGGGGGTTATGATGTTTCTGGGAAGTTACTGTTATAATGGAGGTACCACGGGTCCCAGACTTTGTGGAAATTGTCGACTCTATAAATGAGACTTGTTATATACTCCCTGGAGGCTGCATGCCAGATTCTATTGATAACAGTGGTCTGGGATGGTTGCGATACTTTCTTCCAGTCATTAGCGATTTGAAGTTTAGCTGCATTGAAGATGTGTCTGATCAGCTTATTAGAAGCTTTATGTACTGATCTAATTGATTGGCATAGTAAAGTGACAATGGAGTCCTTGGGTAGTTGAATACTAATAATTTGTGAAATCAGGTTGAATATTTTGTCTCAGAATGTAGATTTTATTGGACAGTCCCACCAAATGTGTATGAAGGTACCACTGTGTCCACAATTACGCCAGCCCAAGCTGGACATTTGGGAATAAATAGTCTGTAGTTTAGTGGGGACCATGTACCATCTAGTATAGATTTTGTAAGTTTTCACTTACAGTTGTGTTGATTGAAGAGGCGTTGATGTATGAGCGATCATCTCTTCCTGTCCAACAACACTCCCAAGTTTTGTTACCATGCTTGTTTAAATGGTTCTTCTGACTGAGGGAGGGTGATAGGGTAGGCCTGTACAGTAATGACATGCCCGGTCTTCTTGTCATGTAAATACAGAAATGCTCAAAATGTGTCAAGGGCCTGAGTTTGGAAGGTTGTATTTAAACCTGTATAAAACTTATCAGTTAATATAGTAAAATTGAAGAGTGTGAGGGAGGTGATATTTTTCTTTCATGCCAGAAAAGGTTTTTGAGGTACATAATATGGAGAAATCTATCCAAACCCACAGATGTCCAAAGTTGTGCAAAAGCTGCTGTATAAACTGGGGAGAGGAAGGATGTTCCAAAGTGAATATCTTCAAGGTCAATATTGACCATTTTTTAACGCCCGAGTCAACATGCCAGAAAAGGATGTGACTCAAACCGGTGGCGTGGTAGTATGTCTCAGATAGAGGGGATGCCCAGGCCTCCTTTATGGATAGATTTAGCAAGGGAAGTTCTTATTTTTCCAGATAAACTTAACACATCGCAATTGGAGGGAGCTGAGGAAAGGAGTTTGTACATTAACTGGTAAAGTTTGAAATAATTACAGCTGTCTGGGCAAAACATTCATTTTTATAACATTAATCCGTCCGGACCACAAGAAGTAAAATGGAGTCCAATTGTGTCAGTCTCGTTTAGTAAGAGAAAGTAGTTATCTTGGAAACCTTGGTTATAATCTTTAGTGAGTAAAATGCCTATATATTGGACTATGGGAGGGCACTATTGAAAGTCAAAATGAATTTTCAGCAATATTTTAGTTTTTGGGGGAACATGAAATATTTAAACAGCCAGCTTCAGGTGGCCAGATTCAAGATGGAGTCCTTGATACTACTAATAATAATAATAATAAGCAGCATGGAACAGGACGAGTTCTTGGTGGCTTTGGACATACGTTCTGATCTGGGAGGGACATCGGTCACTTCTCAGGTTTGCTGTGCAGCCCAATCATTACCAGTGTGGGGCTCTTCCTTTTGGGCTTACCACAGCCCCAAGGGTTTTCACCAATGTCATAGCGGCTTTGTTGCGGTCCAAACGAGTGACGATCATTCCCTACTTGGACGATTTTCTCATCAAGAAAGAAGTTCATTCAAGTTGGGTCTTCTTTTCGACACCCAGATGTTCTTGCCACCGGAAAAGATTCAGGCTTTACAGAAATTGCTAAGGTCTCTGTTACCTGTCAAATAGGCTTCAGTACGCTTATGCACGAAAGCTTTGGGAAAGATGGTATCGACTTTCGAGACAGTCCAGTTTGTGGAATTGTATTTTGGTGATGAGAGAGAGTTCCATCCCTTGGCGTTGGAGGGCTCTAACTCTTTACACCAGCTTTCAGGGTCTTTGGACCTTTGAGAATGCCAAGCTTCCAATAATGTTTTGAAACTATGAGCAGTGTTCCGCACTCTGGTCAGTCTAGAACATCTGCTGTGGGGAAGGACAGTGAAGAAACAGTCAATCAGCAGCATACCTCAATCACCAGCGTGGCTCCAGGAGTCCTGTGGCCAATGCGAGAGATAAGCAGTAGGCCAAATTAAACATTCTGGTCATCATTGCACTCTTCATCACAGGGTTGGAATATTGGGAAGCAAATAAATAAATAAATGCAATGTGGTCAACCAGATGTCGACATGATGGCATCTCTGTTAAAGCACAGGGAGGAGCTTCAGATCCTGAGCAAGAGATTCAAGGGCTGTTAGATGTCAAGTCAGTTCCCTGCCGGTTTCACCTGTTCCGTCTGGGTCGCAATGCTTCTGAGGGTCTTGAAGAAGGTGAAGAGAAGAGGGCGTTCAGGTCATTCTGGTAGCTCCAGATTTTATTTGAAGTGCCTGGTACACTATTGTTCTCCCCATGGCTATGAGTCCATTGTGGCATCACTTAGACCAGACCTTTTAAGCCAAGGAACATTTCTACACCAAAGTTTAGAGCAGCTGGCTTTAATGGCATGGGCGCAGGCGCCATGATACTTACAGTTAAGGGTTTGTCTGATTGTGTGGTGCAAACCATGCTTCGTGCCAGTAAACTGGTTTATTACAGAAATTATCACAGAATCTGGAGAACATATATTTCCTGGTGCAATAAGAAAGAGTTTCCTACCTTCTTTTCATTTACCAAGGTTACTTATGTTGGAAAGGATGACAATCTGCACCTTAGCTCTTTTAATGTTCAGGTGTCAGCTCTCTCCATCTTCTTTCAAAGAAGATGGGCTCTGTTACCAGTTATTCAGATGTTTTTGTACAGGGTACATCACATACATCCTCTTTTAGTCCCTCCGGTGTCCTAGTGTGATATCAACTTGGTCTTGAATGCATTACAGCTTTCGTACTTTGAACCATCGGACTCTGTAGATTTGAAATTCCTGACGTGGAAGACTGTATTTTGTCCATTTCTACTGTTAGAACAGTTTCAGAGCTTTCAGCCTTTTCTTGCAAGTCTCCTCTTCTAACCTTCTTTCCAACTTAAGGTGGTTTCCAGATTACACCTTAATTAGGACATTGTCATGAAATCAGAGGCATAAAAAGGTATGTTGTAGTTACAAACAAATATAAAGTTTATCAAAGAGATCAAAAGCATACCTGAAATAAACATAATTTCTGAAGAAATGCTGCTATGATAATAAGGCGTGTCTGGGGATTCCGAGTTGATGCAGAGCTGAAGACAGGAGTGAACAAAAGCAATACCAGGAAGAAACTATCTGAATGAAGCAACCAGGATTTCAGGTGTCCAAAATGAACAAAGCCAGAACCAGCAAAATTAAATGGTGCAGTTCAAAAATCAGGATACAACTAATGTTGAAACAGAATCCGTTGCAGTGACAGGCACAAACAGGTCAGAATACAGGAGCCAAGAGCATGCATGTCAAATGCTATCAAACACTATCACTGGCAATGAGTGCAGAGTCAGTGAGGTTTTGAATAGTGACGTGTTCCAATAAACTCACACTGGAATGCACACCTGCACTTCAGCTCAGAACTAATTGAAAGCAGAAAATAGGTCTTTCAGAGGGAGACACACCTGTGTAGCTGAAGTGCATGCAGATCTGAGTACTCACAGGCTGCAAGGCAGATTTAACCCTAACAGTGTTCAAGAGTAGGTCTCCAGAGGACGTAGGCTCTATTCGCTCTCTCGATTTGGTCAGTGCCTTGCATAGGACTCAAGACACGTGCAGGACTGAGAATATTTTTGTTCTCTATCATGCGCATTTGAGGGGCTGTCTTCTATGGACACCATAGCTAGAGTATGACTGTAAGACAGGGTAGCCTGATTAGGAGAATCATCAGACTCTCTCTACGAAGTCAGTGAGTGCTTCATGGGCAGCACAGCATGGTTTTCGCTGCGCAGATAGCTACCCGATCTTCTGTTCACACTTTTACCAGATTTTATAAGTTTAATATGTTTACATACAGGCATGACAATTTTGGGAGAAAGGTGCTTTGTGCTGGTTTTTCTCAGTTTTCTCATCCGATGGCAGCTGTGGGACATCCCGAAGGTACCTGGTGTCCCCCAATGGATGCCTGAGAAAATTGGATTTTTATACTTGTGTTAAATCCTTTTCACTTAGTCCATTGGGGGACAACAGCCCCCCTGTTTACACTTTGGAATCTCTTTTTGTATGACATGTTTATGGTTTTTGTGTTCTGTTGTGTTGTTTTTTCTATCCTCTCTATTCCTTTCTCTCTCTATTTTTCTCTTTTTCTATGGGGCTTAAACATAAGTGAGGGGGAGGCGCTAGAAACAACTTTTAGAAATCGAAAGTGCCTCGATCTACATTACCTTAATGTCCCCAATGTGCCCCAACGGACTATGAGAAAAGGATTATTATTATTATATGCAGTATTTGAGTATTGTAATTTTCAAAGATAAAACATAATATTGGAGCATTAAAGAATATACAAACATTGCAATTTCTTCATACATAAACCAGCATTAGTGGTCATTCTAATTAACAGTGTATACTTGTAACACAAATATCACTATATGATAATGAACTGGTTCAAGGACGCATGACTGAGAGTCGGCAAAAAAGGAAAAGTAGCTGAGCCTTACTGAAGTATCCCCAAACCTCATAATTAGAATGTATGAAAACCAATGACAATAATATGCACAATAAACCCTCACCATGACATGTAACAATAGAACCATCAACTGGAATTATATGTACTTCTTAACCATACAAACGTTATATTTTCCAGACTGAGAAACAATTTAATGAAGTGGATGAAAAACAAAGAAGTTCAGGTATATTTGTTTGTGGGTGGGATGTTACTGTTTATTTATTCCTATTTAATAGTAAACTTTTTCTGTTGTGTCGTGGGAGGAGGGGGGAGGGGGTTAGTGATGTTTTCTTTCATTGCTTTGCCTTTTTAATTCCCACTGTACTGCAGACTTGAATGTACATCCGTTTGCGTAACATAAATTGCGTGATTTCACCCTGTGGATGCCCACAAAAAATCCTGCAAATACGTACACCTATGCAGAGTTTCATGCATCCAGAACTTGCAACTTCTGTGGGAGTGATGGGGGAGGGGAAGGGCGAGTACTGTTATTGCAGTTACACCCTGAATCCGAATTTTGCACCCCCACAAATAGGATGGGAATACCAAGGCAACATGACCAATGACAGACAACCTGCATCAGATTATAGAAATGAAAAACAACTACATATATAACAGCAACATGATTTGTAATGTGACTACTCTCAGGTTGCTTATCCAGTATACTTACTCTCCTTGTAAGTTTCTGTGTTCTGTTGACCATTGGACTTTAACCAGACACTTGTAATGTGACAAAATACTCAAGTGAAATCGTTATCCAATAACGAGCAACCTGGAATCAAATTGGAGCTGAGAAGTGAGACTTTATTTCCCTTCTTAGTTGCCGCTAGAGAAGAAAGCCAAGGAATAATTGTATTTGGTTGCTAAGGTGTATTGGAAAACCCAGATTCCTGGTCAAAAATGACTTATGAGACTTCTGAGATAATAGGGGTCCACTTATGAAGTGTATCTACTCGGTGCTCGGATCATTTTGGTCAGCTCATCTTTGATTGCATCAAACTGTCGCTTATGGTGAACAGATAATTGTGCCACACGTTGTAGACACAATGTGGCGTCTAGATCCAATTTACGGAAGACTGCTGTATATTATGCTACTGAACGCCTCCCTTAACAGAACTTCAATAATGTTGCCACAGCAGTAACACTCTGATTCAGATAATCAGAAATATGATTTATTGTATCAGCCAAGGCAGCAAAGTCCTGTAAAATAGGATTGGGGGTATATTTACTAAACTGCAGGTTTGAAAAAGTGGAGATGTTGCCTATAGCAACCAATCAGATTATAGATGTAATTTTCTAGAATGCACTAAATAAATGAAAGCTAGAATCTGATTGGTTGCTATAGGCAACATCTCCACTTTTTCAAACCCGCAGTTTAGTAAATCTAGCCCTTGGTTTTGATAAAGGGATGTGCTCATACTCAAACTCATCTTTCACTGTGATAAGCACCTCAAGAGTAGTCAGAATATAAGCTGTCACAAAGTTACTTGCTCCTGTGCCTGTGGGTACAGCTCAGCCCTTCCTGGTTTGGGCGGTCACATGATCATGGCTGGGAGGTGGCATATACTATCTGCAGACTATATAAAGCTCACCTGGACACTGAAGCCTTGCCAGAGCAACAAGTAACCACTTTGTGTCTGGCTCTCCCTGTGTATCCTGTGCTGTTTCCTTGTGTATGACCTTTGGCTTGTTTAACCTCTGCAGGGACAAATGCAAGATTTGTAGAGGGGGGGTTTCCACACCACACCGGCAGTGGGCGTGAGCAGCATGCATGGGGCTGTGGCTATAGTTTTAGAGAGTGCTTGGCTGCTCTCCAACTCTTTCTTTCCCCATAATATACATGGGCAATGCTGCGTGCACTACTGTTAGGTGCAGGCAGCTCTCCCTTTTCAAGCAGAGCTGTGTGAAGCAGATGCAGGGTCCAGCCACCTCAATTATACAGTGCCCCAGGCTTGGAGGGGGGGTTTGCATTCACCAGGAAGCCCCTTCTTGTTTTGCCTATGCTCTGCTTCTGGATCCGCTGCTGGCTGTATATCCGACCCGGCTATCCTTATTGACTGCGCTGCTGCCTGTTCACTTGTGTATCCGACCCGGCGACTCTTCTGAGTGTGGTGTGTCCTCAGTGTATCCGACCCGGAGTTCCACTGTATAAGGCTTGGATTCTTCTGTATGTGCTTCAGCTAATGGATCCTGCTCCTCAGTGCCGTACTACACTACTTATACAGAGTCTATACTCCTTTATTCTGCCGGATCTCTTACCACCCGTCCATCACCTATCACGTCAGTGGGCTAACCTAAGGGCCGCAACCTTGCAGTGGTTCTTGGTGAAGACCGGGGGGTTCGTTAGACTCCACACCTTAGGAAGGCCAGCGCTAACACTGACTGATAGAAAACTCCTGAGAACCGTAACAATAAGCCATGTTGGCAAACAAAGCAGGCAATCATATGTGAACTGGTTTGGCACACAAAGCATATAGTCAGATGTAAGCCAGATTGGCAAACAGAACAGGTATTCCAACAGGGACAGGATGAGGTTACTGGAGCAGAACAAATATAATATTCAAGCAATGGTTTATAAGGCATTGCCTATTTATAATTCCAAACAGGAAATGGGAACCAAGGCAAACTCTTACCAGGTAGTACTGACCATCTTGGTTAAGGGAAAATTCAAGGGCAAGTGGTGACCTCTAGGGGCTGGTTGTGGAAAAATTCAGAATCAGTTCCTAACTTTTCTTAACAGGTATGTTTATTCTGTGTGCCAAAACACAGAATAAAGTGGAGCTTCCACAAGTCTGATAGGTTTGTTGCTTTGTCCTAAGTTGTCCTATAAAAATACTTTAAACTCAGAACATAAAGTCCATAAGACAAGATGGGAGACACACACACACCCTTTATACAGTCATTCCCTTAGGCAGGACATAGATGGAACTACTCATAAGACACCCATTGTTTGATGCAGGAGCTTTGTTTAGCATGTACACCAAAAACACTAAAGGTCTCTCCAAACCCAAACCTCTCCATTGTCTTCAACAAGATTATTTGACTTACATGCATCTGTTTCAGGCACTCTGTGCTTTGAGTGTCACAGTGGTACACATCAGTGGGTTGTGTATGGCGACACTTTTATCCAAGTTGCACAATTTGTCACCCAATATTTTGTTACATAATGTGTTACATAAAGTCGATGCAAAAGCGAAATGCTGGTCACTAAATATATAAGAATGTCAAGTATTATAAAATTAGTTTTGAGAAATAAAACAGGCTGTTTTTATGCTTATGCTTGTTTATGCTTCTGAGAGGCTATGTCCTTAATATATTTTTCATTTGTCATTAAAACCCATAATATAGTAGAAAAAATATATTAACTAGAGTGACAAGATAGGATATTTGAACTGCATCGCACTGCACACACCTACAGTCTTAGGAATGACCAACAAAATTGAACAACCATTATTGAATTAGTCTACATAATAAGATTATAGATTGATAGGTAATTGCCATTTTGAGGCTTGATTCATGTTTTTTGTAACTTTGCAGGACAACCTCACTTAAAGCCGTGTGATGGGCACTGTCTCTGCTACAGCAGACTGGAGGAAAAGTTTGACAGTCTCCTCAAAGGACAGGAAAGATTGTTGTCACTCTTGGAAGCACAACAGAGGACTATCAGCTTTGTGCTGGGTTCAGGTGGAAGTAGCTGAGGATTCTGTGGCCAGCTCCAGCTCTTCAGCTTCTCTGCTGGAATCCAGCTTCCCAGGGACACAGGGACCACAGGCTCCACAGCTGTCTAGTGTTTCTTCTGAAGAGTGCAAAGAGTTCTACTTTCCTTAATCTCCACATTGAGTCCATCTACTAACTATTCAGTAATGTTTCTATATATTTCTATGCATCAACTATTTTCTATGTTTTTATATATTCATTTATAGTTTTAGTTATTTCTTTTGCATTTAATGACATTGAATGTATTTACACATTTTGTTTGCCTGGAGAGACTTCCAATTGTGTAGTTAAAAACAATTTGTTATACTTTCACATTTATATTAAAATAAAAATAAATAAATAAATATTCTGCAAATATAACATGTTCCTTGTATTATTCTGTTGTTGTTCTCTTTGTCATCAATATTTTTAAAGACAGGTCTTAGAATTGCAGCTTGTCTACCAGATTTTTCATATTTTATTAACATACATGTGGAATTTAGCTCTATGCTCAACAAGTTTAAACACTGTGGGTCTGAGTCATTAAGGAGAGCAAAGCAAAAAAAAAGGAGTAACTTTGCATCTTGGCAAAACCATGTTGCATTGGAGGGGAGGTAAATTTAAAATGTGGGTACAGATTTATAGTTGGGGTAGAGCATGTTCTAGATCAACTTTAAATTTCAGTGTAAAAATAATGCTATCAAGTATTTGTGTGCTAGATGAAAAAATTCAGCCAGTATTTAACTTATGTGCAAAATAATATACTAATTTGCACCCATTGCATTGTAACATGGTTTGTCCAGGATCAAAGTTAATACTTTTTTGCCTAGCTCTCCTTAATGACTCAGACCCTGTAACAACTAGGTATCATTATTATAGCAATAAGGTAGTCCCTGAGTTATGTCAATGGCCAGTGAATCACCCCTATGTGCATGTGACACTTGGCTACACCTTGTGTAACACTAAACCACTGGCAGGTAATTAATGGACAATTAACAGTACTGATGACCATGACTTATTGGTTAAATATTCTATAAGAAAGTATTATCTATGTATCTATCTAGCTTTCTAAGTATCTATATCAGTATAATGACAGCAGTTTTATAAGTACATAAATAAGTATGAATTGTGTTCACATGTTTGGTACAGAAGAGTATCATGTCAGATCTCTAAATATAGGACCATTAGTTTTATAGTAGTCTCATTGGCTACATAAAGACGGTGAATAAAATATTGTAGCACAAAAAATTAGTTTTGTGGAAATATTTGTAAGCAAAATGAAATGGATAAATATTGATAATGAGATAAGTTGTTTGCTGTCTTGCTCCTTGTCCAGGTAAGACCCACCTGGGCATGCTTGATGTTGGTGCAAAAAAGGTCAGTCAATATAACATATTGTAAACAAAAGTTCATGCGTGTTAATTTTAGGTTACTGGAGTGATGAGGGGTCAATATAAATGTGATGCAATGTTAAAATGATAAGGATAATATAATGGAAGAACAGTAAGAAAACCAATCTGGCAACTATTGTGAGATTTGATAGGAGTTTGAGAATAAGTGACAAGTGAACAAAGGACATAGATATAAATTTAACAAATTACAATGGCAAGGTACAGAGTGCAGTTTCTGGGTTTAACATAGATTGTTGCTTGGATGACTGATATTGTTCACTGACCAACTATGTTGCTTAATTGCGATTTTCCTTCACTTAGGGAAGAAATTACAAATGCACCTGCCCCCAACAGTTGCATTCTCCCATGACTGACTTTTAACATTTAGGGGGGAATTCAGTTTGGAACAAAGTGTTGCAAAGTGCCTCCAGAACGGTACATGAAGGCGCCAATTTTTCCTTGCACCCAATAGAGGTGAAAATCATCTGATATTCCTTACCGTTATAAGCAGGATGTGTGCAACCGGAGATTGCGGTGATGTCTAGCGGCACTTTGCTCCAAATTCAATTCCCCGCTTAGTGAGGCTCATGTACAAAGCAAGCTACATGTGAGCAGACTGGTCTGTTAATCAAAAGGGGATACAAGTGCTGACAGTGGATGAAATCTAGAAAATGACATTAACACAGGTAATTATAGTTGCTGACAAATTGTGTAAAGGAAATACAGAGTGCAATCAGACGTGTTTTAGGCAGAGACAGAAGTCAATATCAGTTGCAATTGTGGATACGTACGGTACATTGACAATACATATTACACTCAGATGTGGTTCAGGCAGAAATAGAAGTTAATATAACTTGAATTTGTGGGTACATACCTCGGAATAAAATAAAGGAAAATTCGTGAGATCCAAATCAAGGGAGGCAGATGAACATATGAAATGCCATAACTGTGTTGGTACTGCTATAAATGCAGAATTGCACCACAAAAGGCGTGAGTTTACATAGCAAGATGGTAGTATGTGTTGATGAGCAGAAGTTTGCACAGGCTGTGAGCAGGAGTTGGGCATAGTTACTCCTTCCCAAATATGGAGAAATAGTCTAATTTATTTAATATTTGTAAACCAGTCTTCTATAGACAAGGGTTTTTGAATTCCCTGCCTGATCTATGTTCACCAAAAAGTGAACTAGAGAGCACTGATCCCTATAGTAGGCACTCTGTCACTTTTCTGGATGGCTCAGAAATACAACTTGGTCTACTTTTGGTCCATTAGATAAATTTCACTGTGTACTTATAATGCCTTTTTATATCAGTAAAAAGTATTCCTATTTTAACAGCTGTTTTAGTAGTGGTGAACGAGTTTCATGTTTCAAAAAACCTGTAGATGTCTAATTACACAATTAAATTGGCAAAGGCGGTGAATTTAATCGGCGATGGAAGTAGTTCTTACAGAAACATATTCCACAATTTCAGCGACAAGTTCTTCACCCTACTGGAAAAGAATAGAAAGCTGGGAAGTACAGTTGACAAAAAGGTCATTCAACCAGCCATCAAGGTCCTCCAAGGCTACCAACAGTTCCACTGGAGAGGTAATTTTATTAGTAAGATCTAAGAAAATTCACCCAGAGGGTTTCAACTGTACCTAAATTGCAAAACTATTATATGGTGCAAAGTGAGAGAAGGTCTGAAATTGTAGAAACAAGCTTAAACAGTTAGAGTCCCGATCCAACTTCTGAACTTTGGAACTAAACTGTTTGATTGACAGCTAGTGGCTATTTTATGCGACAAGGCCACATGTACCAAGTTAACTTATAAACCAATCAAGGAAAAATTGATAGAGTGGCTACACAACAGTTGAATACAGCAGTTGATTGGTAGAGAGAGATGGATATCAGAACTCTAGATATACCTGAATAATTTTGAGAAAGAGCAGTGGTATTGATAAAGGAAGCAAAGCAAAGCAGTCATTCAGGCATCAAACCCTTGACTTTGGACTAACACTAACATTCAATACTTAATTCACACAAGAGACCCTCCTCCTATAAGGGATCAATTTCACCCAATCCCTGTAGAGTTGTATGGATTGGTTAGAGACATGATTCGGGACATGCCCGACACGCAGATCATTCCAGAAAGTCACAGCCCCTGGGCTGCTCCCCTAGTCCTTGTAAAGTAAAATGATGCAAAAATTCAATTCTGTGTAGACTGGAATAAGTTAAATTAAATAACTCACTTCCATGCCATTCAACCTATATACAGACACCAGCCACAAGAGACTGTGTTAGCTCAAGATACAGATGGAAGAGAACGGGTGATTGTGAATACCAGTTGAGGACTTAGAAGGTCAGAAAGAAGCGACAAGAAGTACAGTTCCTCCTAGTTTGGCCTGGACTATTTGGCAATAACCCTGTTCACAGCTTTCAATGAAAATAAGCCACTGGCCCATATCCAAACTGCAAAATTTTGGGCATTCAGTCTAAGTAACTTCCAATATCAAGTAAAATATTGCTCAGGAAGACAGCATGTTAATGCAGATAACTTATGCAGTCTGCCAAAAGACAATGTCCCAGAGATTAAAGAAAATGTTGACAATGAAGATTTGGAATTACCCCCTTCTTAACCAGGACTAACAGAGCTCTTAAGCCAGGAGGATGAATGCTAGGCAGAACAGGAGATAAATACAGCAGAATATACCAATACTATGTAGGCTCCGATGACTGAAATGGAAAAATATTAGTAAAGTTGGAAAGCTTGATTAGAAATCCATATTAGGAAGAATAAATTGAAGAATGCCAAATAAGATTGCAGACGATCCATAAAATAGTAGAGGAAATTGTCCTCAAAACCCAGCTGAATCTTTTGAAATATCTTAACAAATGCTCCTAAAAAATACTTCCAGGACAAGTAAACTGGAGAATCATTGGAATGAAGAAGTCTACAGAGTGGAAGCCATATTGGGTACAGACAGACCAACCTACTGGATGACACCTGAGGATAAAACACTTGTAAAGTAGTATATCGGAACCTATTGAAGTCATACCATGGTCATAACCAGGGCCGAAGGGCCGATGGCTAAATGGGCCGGGGCAAGCAGTGCTTTAAAAAAAAAAAGGACTTTTTTTTTTCACCAGCAGGTGGCGCACCCGCGATCGCGCGTGCACCCGCGAGGGGGGAGGGAGAGAGAGAGCTACAGGGGGCACGGTCCAGGAACTGGGCACCAATTTTAAAAAGTGAAGGAGCCGGCGTTCCAGTGCCAAGTACATGGCAGGGTGGAAATATATGCTGCTGAGGACAGCCTGCAGTGTCTGAAGGAGGAGGCCTGGAGCATACAACAGGTAAGGTAACTTAAAAAAAAAGGACTGTAATATACTGCACAATAACCATCTGGAAATGGCACTCTTTTTATATATGAGCAAACACTAAGGCATATAAATAACTGATTAGCTCATTTTTATAATGGTTATTTAGCACTGAACTATTGAGATATTGAAATATACAGTTATATCTATTTTGCTTTACTTTATAAGTCAGAATAAACTTGTTATTGATATTGATTATTATAAAGTTATTGGTCTCCAGTATTTAAAGCTGTATATGATCTGTATAATCAATCAGGGTTGTTTGGCAATAACCCTGTTCACAGCTTTCAATGAAAATAAGCCACTGGCCCATATCCAAACTGCAAAATTTTGGGCATTCAGTCTAAGTAACTTCCAATATCAAGTAAAATATTGCTCAGGAAGACAGCATGTTAATGCAGATAACTTATGCAGTCTGCCAAAAGACAATGTCCCAGAGATTAAAGAAAATGTTGACAATGAAGATTTGGAATTACCCCCTTCTTAACCAGGACTAACAGAGCTCTTAAGCCAGGAGGATGAATGCTAGGCAGAACAGGAGATAAATACAGCAGAATATACCAATACTATGTAGGCTCCGATGACTGAAATGGAAAAATATTAGTAAAGTTGGAAAGCTTGATTAGAAATCCATATTAGGAAGAATAAATTGAAGAATGCCAAATAAGATTGCAGACGATCCATAAAATAGTAGAGGAAATTGTCCTCAAAACCCAGCTGAATCTTTTGAAATATCTTAACAAATGCTCCTAAAAAATACTTCCAGGACAAGTAAACTGGAGAATCATTGGAATGAAGAAGTCTACAGAGTGGAAGCCATATTGGGTACAGACAGACCAACCTACTGGATGACACCTGAGGATAAAACACTTGTAAAGTAGTATATCGGAACCTATTGAAGTCATACCATGGTCATAACCAGGGCCGAAGGGCCGATGGCTAAATGGGCCGGGGCAAGCAGTGCTTTAAAAAAAAAAAGGACTTTTTTTTTTCACCAGCAGGTGGCGCACCCGCGATCGCGCGTGCACCCGCGAGGGGGGAGGGAGAGAGAGAGCTACAGGGGGCACGGTCCAGGAACTGGGCACCAATTTTAAAAAGTGAAGGAGCCGGCGTTCCAGTGCCAAGTACATGGCAGGGTGGAAATATATGCTGCTGAGGACCGCCTGCAGTGTCTGAAGGAGGAGGCCTGGAGCATACAACAGGTAAGGTAACTTAAAAAAAAAGGACTGTAATATACTGCACAATAACCATCTGGAAATGGCACTCTTTTTATATATGAGCAAACACTAAGGCATATAAATAACTGATTAGCTCATTTTTATAATGGTTATTTAGCACTGAACTATTGAGATATTGAAATATACAGTTATATCTATTTTGCTTTACTTTATAAGTCAGAATAAACTTGTTATTGATATTGATTATTATAAAGTTATTGGTCTCCAGTATTTAAAGCTGTATATGATCTGTATAATCAATCAGGGTTGTTTGTAAGCTGGGGTTAGTGATATTCTTAAAATGTTGGTTTTAGAGCTGCACTACCACCCAGGGCTGCTATATGTATAGTTTTGTTTCTGGGGCTCTGCCAGTTCTGTAAAACACACTAGCTGCTCAAGGCAGTCAGTCAGGGTGACCGCATAGGTGGCACCAGCAGGACCACCTCAATTCCTCTGCCCAAAGGATTGCACAGTGCCATATATAGACAGCGCACGGCCTTATTGTATACATACGATGTGCACCCTCTAGCCCCACCTCTATACCCTTTGTGTTTGTGTCTCTTTGTCTTCGCATTGTGGGTGTCTGTCCTTTCCTTCGCCCCCTTTATGTGTCTGTCTCTCTTTGCCCCTAATATCACATGTATCTCCTCACCTTTTTCTACCATTTCCCAGTATCTATTTTTCCCCTGTGCAACCATGTCCAATGCCACCTCTCACTCCCGCCAACAAGGCTTCTCTTGTGCTGCTCACCACTTATGGAATTCCTTACTACGCTCAATCCAGCTTTCCCACAGTCTTCAAATCTTTAGACACTCTCTGAAAACCTATCTTTTTTTTTAGAGGTGACCTTATCCTCGAAAACACTATTCACACTAATGCACCCTCACAACTGTCATAAGCTCCAATCTGAACAACACTCGCTCCTCTTGTTCCTCTCTAATGAGCAGGGTCCTCCATACCCTTTGTTTTCAAGTCTTCATTTATTTAGTCTACCTAGTATGTCCCTGTTTTATGAATGTACTATTTTCCCTACTGTATGGCTCTGTGGAGCACTGTGGTGCCTTAGAAATCTAAGATAATAAATAATAATATTGATGCCACCTAACTGAACCTGAAACTCAAAATTCTGATTTTAATAATTTTTGATAAGCGACTGAACGGTAAATTTTTCTACATTGTGTATTAGTTAGTAACTCTCACTTTTGTGAATTATGATACTATGCTCTTAATTTTAGACCATAGTGCCCCCTGTTTTAAGTGCCCCAGGCCCCCCAAAGCCTTAATCCAACTCTGGGGGGAACTGTCCACGGACAGTGTGTGGTGACAGCGTTTGTCATCATATACTGTCCAGCAGGCCTGGAGCTCCAAATCTCACGAGACTAAGAGCTTACCTGCTCACTCTGCAAGGCGTTCTGTTTTATTCTGATGTCAGTTGCATAGGTAAGTACAGCAGGCTGGGGGGTGTCATAATGTGTCTCGGGGGGTTATAATATGTCTTGTGTGGCATGATAATGTGACTGAGTGGTAGCCTGATTTGTCTGTGGGGTGGCATGGTGTGATTTGTCTGGGGGGGGGGGGTGTTGTGGTGTGATTTGTCTGGGGGGTGTTATGGTGTGATTTGTCTGGGGGGGTGTTGTGGTGTGATGGGTTATGTGGCAGGGGGTAGCATGATGCAGGATGTGGCGTGATGTGTCTGAGGGGTGGCGTTATGTAGCAGGTGATAAATGTAATATTTTATTATAATGTATGTATTTTATACTGTGTGATCTGTGTCATGTACGATGTTCACTTATTGCTCGGTTTTCCATATATACATTTTCCAACAGGTCCCAACATTCCAGAATCTATGCAAGAATCCAGTACCAGGTTGTGAAAGCTGCAATAACCGGTAGGTGAGAGCAACACCATTTTAATACATAATGTGGGAATTCAATTAGCTGCAAAGTGAACATCCGCGAGACACTTTGCGGCTGAAATTTGACAGAAATCACTGTTCATTTTTCCTCTCAAGGAAAAATAAGCAGAGATTTCTACCGTAATTGCCAGCAATGTGGGCTGCGTGATACCCATGTATCACATCACCAGCAATTGAGTCTCTACCAATTTGTTTTGCCACGCCACATATTGACTACGCCCCCAACATTATGCGACCACACCCCTGCGCGTCGGTATACATCTCTCTTCCTGTGCACTTGTGGGGGTGGGCACAATTTCACTGTACCCCAGCCCCAAATTTCTCTTGCCAGTCCTGTGCATACCATTATCTGATACTGGTTTGCCCTATGCTGCAAATAGAGAGTCAAGCTGCACGTAATACATTAATATCTCACGGGACACCATATAACAATGAGCTTTGCAAAATGTACTGTAATTATTATTAATCTGGAACAGAGCTGGGCCTGTGTGCTTTAAATGCCAGGGCTGATTTTTATTCCCAGTCCGGCCCTGGTCGTAACCAACAACAAGAGCGGGTTTATGTCACCGCTTGTTACAGGGGGTGGTGAACCACTCAATTTACATCTAAATTACAGGGGGGAGATCTTTGATAAATAGGCCCCATACTGAGAGTGGGGGCTGTAGGTGTAGAATAAAAAGGTTGCTTTTGATTTTGTTTCATATGAATTTTGAGGGTTTTACATTAACACCTACAAATTAATTGGATGATTTAATATGAATTTGGGGATATTTAATGTAGGGAGCTTAGTATTAACATAGAGTTTAATATTTATTTGCTACACTTAAAATGATAGTGTGGATGGATTAGGGGGATTTAAACCAAAAATGATCTTAATAAATTTACTTCGATTTACTTAGCTTAATAAATCAAAGATTACCCGGGAATGAGGTGGTTTCCTGTAGCTTTGATAATCCCTGAATTCAAACCTGTCAACGTCTATAGCCCATCCCATAAACAGACGGTACAGAAGTGATAGGTATGTTTGTAAAATAACAAGAATCGAAAGTGAAACTGGAAATCAGCCAGGTGAAGGTAGTTAGTAGTTGTAGCGTCTTGTGGTCCGCTTGGTATCATGTCTTCAGGCTCCTCCAGGGTCTGCGCTTTCTGCTCCGAGAGTGAAGGAAACAAAGAAATCGGAGAGTTGCTGACGTCACCCGACAAGAAAATAGTCGCTCATCATAACTGCGCGGTAAGAGACCCTCGGGGCCGCTGGTTACAGATGGGGTGCAGAGATTACACGCATAATAGATCTCATAACTCACACGAGTCAATCAACACAGCTGGTACTGAACATTTGTAGTATGTCAGACATACATTCAACTCATTTACAGCATGACGCCTCCACACTGCTGTGATTGTAGACAGAACTACTCTGTATTTGGGAGACAGTGGAAAAGAAAACGTGAACCCAGTGAAGTAGAGTTACCTTGTACAGATGTGTGATAGAAGTTTTATCTGCCCGAATCAGCATCCAGTGGTGTAGATTAAGGTCATGGGAAGTGGGAACTGTTAACATTCTATTGAGTCAGAAAATGTTATGTAATTTATTTGTCCCTCAATATTTATCCTATATGTATTTTTTCATTTCCGTGCTAGTCCGCCCAACTTCTGCTGGGAGAGAGTTCAATCGATCATTTGCATTTGTTACTCGGAAGCCTTATTGTAGCAGCAATATGAGTTATGTGAAAACATTCCTATATTTCTGTATTATCACCTTTCAAGCACATTTACAAGGCTGTTTATATTTACATGTGCATGACATACCTTGTTACTGAGCTAAAATTAGCTCAATAAACCAAATTATATAATACAAGCTTTTTTTATATAAATTAATCAGTTAATTCAGTCAAAAATAATAGGAAAAAAACTAGAAAAATGTCTCCTATTGGCATATGTGGGACTGAGTTTTTTTGTTTCTCAGTAGTTTGAAGCATAGTTTCTGTAATCTACATATTTGAGTGGCAGCAGTGGTTCAGGGATTAGCATTGCTGCCTATCTGTGGAGATTGTGTTATTCCCGTGTTTGTGTTTTCTCTGTGTGCTCAGATTTCCATCCACAGTCCAAAAACATCCCAGTATGTTAATTGGCTTAGACTAAATGGACAAATATTTCTAATCATATTATTGTGCATAAGAAATACAATGAGGCACTTGGTATGTGTTAGGGCTGACAGAAAATAGCATAAACTTGTAGAACAGGCAGGAGAGGTGTTCACCTATAGCAGCTGCTTTTCCCGTACAGCTGTACGCGCTCACAGGTATTTAGATGCCCCCAGGTCTTAACTAGTAGTACAAGTTTATAATATTACTGCAGTGCAGGCGAGGGCTTGATGGTAGAAGGTAGCAGAGTCCAGAAACAGGCCGAGGTCAGAGGGGCAACAGCAGGCAGCAGAGTGAAGTCCAGGCAAGGGTCAGGGCCGGGAAAAAGCAACGTATCCGGAAAACAGGCAGAGGTCAGGGTCACAGGCAATCAAACAAAGACCAGTAAGCAAGCCAGGGGTCATACACAAAGAATCAATCCAAAATAGCACAGGAGCAGGAGGAAGGAGCAGGTAAGCTCAGTCCTCACTGCCTTAAATAGTGATGTGGCCCAATGAACAAGCAGGGTGCCCAACAGCCAATAATCAGCCCAGGTGGCTTTAATACAATTCCCAATCAGCCATAGGAGGCTGCACTCACACACACACCTGTGCGCCCCCGGCTGTTTGACAGCTGGCAGGGCGCGGCGACAGGGAGAACCAAGCATCCCGGTTGTTGCCTAGGCTACCGGGACGAAGAAGGTGGAAGTAACGTCCCGGTTGTCATGGTGACGGTCGGAACGCACGAGCAGAGAGAAGCGAGCTACTGCGGCTAGCAGTGGAGCCGCGGCTCGTGACAGTATGCTCTTCTGAGCAGGGCCAGGACATACTCAGTGAAGCTTGGTTTGCCGGCTTTGCAGTTGTTCAGAAGAGGCCCCAACTCTGCTCTTTAGAGCATGCATGGATTTCGGCGTATGGGCAGTGAGTCAGGAGAGGAGAGCGAGGTCCATCATTACATCCAGCAATGGGCAGATGAATTTATTTACTGCCCGTTTATAACAGTAAGGAAATGTATTTATTTGCAGTGAAAGCACCTAACCAGAGCTGGCAGGGTCCAAAAGATGCCACCACGCCATAATTTATCCTGACTGAAGGCACAAGTGTCTGTGGGATAATTGGAGCCACTAGGTTTGATCTCCATACCTGCTTTAATGTTTTATTAGCATTACAAAATGCTATTGAAAATATGAATTTTTACTCCAGTGGGAAAGGGGCCTTAGAAGGGACGTATGTTACCTGTGGCATGCTAGCTGTTATGGAACTACAAATACTCCCCACTTAGCAGTGCAACCAAATATCTATTCTACGTCAGTGTGAATGGAGCAGACAGATGTAGGAAAGCGTTATATGCATGAGCTTTAGCATAAAAGTCATAGTTCACCTGTACTGACCATCAGTTTTAATAGTAGTCTAGCAAATAAAAGAAGAATAACTTGTTCTGAGTTATGCTGTTGTTTTTCAGCTCTTCTCCCCTCGAGTGGTTTCAAAAAAGTCAGTCTCACCAGATTCTTTTGGTGAACTTGAAATTGATACTGTTAGAAAGGAGATAAGGAGAGCAAGAAAACTGGTAAGAGCTTATTAATATACTATATATATGTATATATATTTATACAATGCATGTTAAAATCAAAAGAGCTCACTGGTTTGTGAGGAACAAATGGTGATTACAGAAAATGAGGTGAAGAAGGAGTTTGGGGGACAGATAGTGATGCTTTATTAGTAGTACTGATAGTTATGAATCCTATTTTGCTGCTTACTGTGTATACTGCTGTTTTACAAGTTAACAGAGCATTTCTGTAAACTCATCCATGAACACACATTTAACCCAAATTATTCTCTCTAGCCTACTTGTATTATAATGATTGGGCAGCAGTTTGATTACCGACCATGGCCTTATCTGTGTGGAGTTAGTATGTTCTCCCTGTGTTTGCGTGGGTTTCCTCCCAGTGCTCTGGTTTCATCCCACATTTCAAAAACATACTGGTAGGTTAATTGGCTGCTATGAAATTGACCCTAGTCTCTCTGTGTATGTTAGGGAATTTAGACTGTAAGCTCCAATGGGGCAGTGACTGATGTGAGTTCTCTGTACAGCGCTGCGGAATTAGTAACGCTATATAAATAGATGATGATCATTGTGTTCCACATTACGAACTAAAAAAGAAGTAGATATTTTTGGGGGTGATGGAATATATAGAATTTTTAGTTAGTATACAAAAAATACTTAATCTGTGTATTCATATCAACTGGTGTAAAGTGAAGAAACACAATGTAACACCCCCTTGCGCCATTCTAGAATGGGGTGTTGCTAATATGCTGTGTTTGCAGTACTCGCTTCTCTATTTTGCATTAACGGGGAAGACCTGGGAGACCCCCTGAATCTACACAGACCTCTCAGGCTTAATATAAAAACAGCATTAATGTAAAAACCTCCTTGGCATGTTTATTAGTAGGAAGGGCGAATGCAAAAGGGAATTTAAATTAACAGGTAGTACATTAAGAACAGGTTGTAACATATAGGGGGGTATTCAATTGTTGCTCCGGACCGCAAAAAAACGAGCACGTTAAAACTATTACCGTTTTTACGGTAAACTTGCGTGAAAAAAACGTTAATACGGTAGTTTACTCGCTGAACTGCGAGATGAAATTCAGCGAGTAATTACCGTATAAACGGTAATAGTTTTAACACGCTCGTTCTTCCGGCGGCCGGAGCAACAATTGAATACCCCCCATAGATTGCAATAAACGGTATAATCTCCAATACTACGGTAAATCACAATTAGACTACACCTCTCAATCACCACCTCTAAGAGACATGTCTTCTAAACAGAAGTATATATACCTATAGGCTAAGCACACAGCAATAAAATATGCCGAAGTGTTTCTGGTTGCCTCTCAGGGTTTAGTCACATGCTAGTATAGCCAAATAGAGAAAGTATCACATTGGTGCAGCAGAATTGAATAACCATTAAATTGACAATAGAAATAGGCTCAAATACAAAATAGACTTATAACAATCTGTCAGAGGAATATACATCTCTGAAATAACACAGGCTGAGTGACAGTAACAGCTCAGCCGCTAAACGCTGCGATATAAACTTGCTCTGTCGCTAATTACCTAAAGCAGGTTGAACAATGTAGCCATGTCAGTAAATGCTAGCATATAATCCATTTGACAGATAATAAACCATCATTTTGTTGTATCCCCTGAAGCTGCAGGTGTCACAACAATAAATAATAATATGAATAATTTAATAAACAAATATATTGATATGTTTTATGATAATATTGTTAGCTAAAAACTGTAGCTATATAATATGTCAAAATGTCATCTATATTCCAGTTGATTGATTTGAGAATTGTAACAATAAGTTTTCTTGCAAAAAACATTTAAAAATGTATGCAAATGTAATTTGCAATGAAATAATTGCAATCTGATGACATATCAAATTTGTTTAGTCATCTTTTTCTGAGCCTGCAAAACATGTTTTTTAAACAAACCTAAAATATGTTTTTTTGTTAAGTATTGAATCCCCAAACTTTAATATTTTGTAGAGACAATTTATAAGGATTTGGGGGTAAGTATGTACCATCTTTGCACACTGTTCGGAAGTGATTTTGGCCCATTTTCCAGAAGATTTAATCCAGGTTACTCATGTTAGACGGGTGATGCTGTACATCCCAATTTTATAATGGTACCTCACTAGCACACACATATAGGAAGTTATATATGGAAAACAGCAAGAACAATCGCTGTGCTGTAAATGGGCTGTTTAACTGTTATTTACAGAGATGCTGTCCCAGAATATACAGAAAGGCTTTTTATATAAATATAGTTCTTTAAAACTCCTTTAGGTAACAAATTGTCCGTAACAAATTGTCCTCCATCCATGACCTCTTCATCTCCAACTCTCTCAATCTCCTTGCCATCACTGAAACCTGGCTCACTTCTTCTGATACTGCCTCTCCTGCCGCTCTCTCCTATGGGGGCCTCTCTTTCACCACTCCACCAGACCAGACGAGCGTCCAGGAGGGGGAGTGGGCCTCCTCCTATCCCCTAACTGCACTTTTCGGGTCATTCCCGCTTTACCTTCCCTCTCCTTCTCCTCCTTTCAAGTCTACTCCATTCGACTCTTCTCCCCCATCCACCTCCGTGTCTCCGTCATCTATCGTCCCCCTGGCCCTACCTCTCTTTTCCTTGACAACTTTGCCGCCTGACTCCCCCACTATCTTTCCTCCGACCTGCCTTTCATTACACTTGGCGACTTTAATATCCCTATTGACAACTCTTCTGACCCGGCCACCATCAAACTTCTCGCCCTTACCTCCTCCCTGGGCCTCACTCAGTGGACCTCCTCCCCCACCCACTGTCTTGGTCACTCCCTCGACCTTATCTTCTCTCATCCCTGCAATCTCTCTGACTTCTCCAACTCTCCCTTCCCTCTCTCTGACCACCATCTCCTCTCCTTCACTCTGTCTTCCTCCCCCGCTCCCTCCTCGCCTAAAGCCACCCTCAGCAGGCGTAACCTTGACGCCATTGACCCCATCTCCTTCTCCTCCTCTCTTGAAACTCTCCTATCACCCCTTCCCGTCATCTATCGTCCCCCTGGCCCTACCTCTCTTTTCCTTGACAACTTTGCCGCCTGGCTCCCCCACTATCTTTCCTCCGACCTGCCTTCCATTATACTTGGCGACTTTAATATCCCTATTGTCAACTCTTCTGACCCGGCCACCATCAAACTTCTCGCCCTTACCTCCTCCCTGGGCCTCACTCAGTGGACCTCCTCCCCCACCCACTGTCTTGGTCACTCCCTCGACCTTATCTTCTCTCATCTCTGCAATCTCTCTGACTTCTCCAACTCTCCCTTCCCTCTCTCTGACCACCATCTCCTCTCCTTCACTCTGTCTTCCTCCCCCGCTCCCTCCTCGCCTAAAGCCACCCTCAGCAGGCGTAACCTTGACGCCATTGACCCCATCTCCTTCTCCTCCTCTCTTGAAACTCTCCTATCACCCCTTCCCGTCATCTATCGTCCCCCTGGCCCTACCTCTCTTTTCCTTGACAACTTTGCCGCCTGGCTCCCCCACTATCTTTCCTCCGACCTGCCTTCCATTATACTTGGCGACTTTAATATCCCTATTGTCAACTCTTCTGACCCGGCCACCATCAAACTTCTCGCCCTTACCTCCTCCCTGGGCCTCACTCAGTGGACCTCCTCCCCCACCCACTGTCTTGGTCACTCCCTCAACCTTATCTTCTCTCATCTCTGCAATCTCTCTGACTTCTCCAACTCTCCCTTCCCTCTCTCTGACCACCATCTCCTCTCCTTCACTCTGTCTTCCTCCCCCGCTCCCTCCTCGCCTAAAGCCACCCTCAGCAGGCGTAACCTTGACGCCATTGACCCCATCTCCTTCTCCTCCTCTCTTGAAACTCTCCTATCACCCCTTCCCTTTCTGGCTTGCCCTGATCAAGCCTCCTCTCTCTACAACCACTCCCTCACTACTGCCCTGGACACTGTTGCCCCGGCCTCTTCTATTCGCCGGCGTCGCCTTATTCCCCAACCCTGGCACTCCAAACTTACCCGCTCCCTCCAAAAGTGCTCTCGCACAGCCGAACCCCTCTGGAGGAAATCTCGTTCCCTGGCGGACTTCCTTCACTTTAAATTTATCCTCTCCTCTTTCTGCTCTGCCCTGTCCCTCGCTAAACAATCCTTCTTTAAGTCCCTTATCTCTTCTCAGTCCTCCAATCCCCGCCGCCTCCTCGCCACATTCAACTCCCTCCTCTCCCCCCTCCCCTCCCACTGTCCCGCCTTCCCTCTCTGCCTCTGACTTCGCTACCTTTTTCTCTTCCAAAATTGAAGCCATTAGACAGAACATTTCCTCCTCCTATCCCTCCTCCACCACCCTCATAGCTTCACCTCCCTCCATTAACCAGCTGTGGTGCTCCTTTACCCCTACATCAGGTGAAGAAGTTCGCTCCCTTATTCTTTCCTCTCCACCCTCTACCTGTCCTCTTGATCCCATCCCCTCCCACCTTCTTCGCTCTCTCTCTCCTACTGCCTGCTCTTACCTCGCACACCTCTTTAACCTATCACTCTCCTCTGGCGTAGTCCCATCCTCATTCAAGTACGCTCTTATCTCCCCTATCCTCAAGAAACCCAATCTTGACCCCACCGCTCTTGCGAACTACCGCCCTATCTCTCTTCTACCCTATGCCTCCAAACTACTTGAGCGGATTGTCTGCAGCCGCCTCACCAGTCACCTCTCTGACAACTCCCTCCTTGACCCACTCCAATCCAGCTACCGCCCCCTCCACTCCACCGAAACTGCCCTGGCTAAAGTCACTAATGACCTCCTTTCAGCCAAATCCAAAGGTCAGTTCTCCATACTCATCCTCCTTGACCTCTCTGCAGCCTTTGACATCGTGGACCACCCCCTCCTGCTGCAAACTCTTCTCTCTCTCTTGGCCTCTCTGGATCTGTCCATACCTGGTTCACCTCATACCTTGCTAACCGCTCCTTCTCTGTATCCAAGTCTGGTTCTTCCTCCGCCCCCTCCCCTCTCCCTGTAGGAGTCCCCAGGGCTCTGTTCTCGGCCCTCTACTCTTCTCGCTCTATACTTCCTCCCTTGGTGCTCTCATCTCCTCGTTTGGTCTTCAGTATCACCTTTATGCTGATGATATTCAGCTCTACATCTCGTCTCCCGATCTTTCCTCCTCCCTCCTCTCTCGTGTGACTGACTGCCTCTCAGCTATCTCCTCCTGGATGTCCTCACGCTTTCTTAAAATTAACATTGCAAAAACTGAGCTCATTGATTTTCCCCAGCCCAGACTCCCATCCCACCATGACCTCTCTATCGTTGTCAATAACTCCACTATCTCCTCTGTCACCCAACTCCGCTGCCTGGGTGTCACTCTTGACTCCTCTCTCTCTTTTGCCCCCCACATTCAATCCCTCGCCCAAGCCTGTCGCTTCCAACTCCGTAACATTGCCCGCATCCGTCCCTTTCTCTCTCAGGATGCCACCAAAACTATCATCCACGCTCTCATCATCTCCCGCCTCGATTACTGCAACCTTCTCCTCACTGGCCTCCCCCACACCCACCTTGCCCCCCTCCGCTCTATACTCAATGCGGCTGCAAGACTCATCTTCCTCTCACACCGCTCCTCCTCCGCCTCTCCACTTTGTCTCGCCTTACACTGGCTCCCCTTCCCCTACAGAATCCTTTTTAAACTCCTTACCACCACTTACAAGGCTCTCTCCCAGTCTACTGCCCCTTATATCTCTAACCTCCTCTCCATTCACACTCCTGGCCGCTCCCTGCGCTCGGCCAATGATCGCCGCCTCTCCTCCACACTGATCACCTCTTCCCACTCTCGAATCCAAGACTTCTCCCGTGCTGCCCCCCTTCACTGGAACGACCTCCCTCGCTCCATCCGTCTCTCTCCCAATCTTTGCTCCTTCAAACGGGCACTTAAAACTCACCTGTTCCTTAAGGCCTACCAACCATCCATTTAACCTCTTATCTCTTCTGCTCATCCTCCCTTGACCCCTCTTCTCTCTCCCCTTTGATTCACTGGTTCCCTTTTGTGCCTGACTTTGTTTACCCTCCCTTAGGATGTAAGCTCGAATGAGCAGGGCCCTCTTCCCTCCAGTCTCCATACCTGTTCTTCTGCTCCGTCTCTACTGTATCTGCCCTCCTGGAGTTTCGGAAGTACTGGTACTGTGTGTTTATTGTTCTGTACTGTTCTACCCTGTATAGTCTACTGTAAAGTCTACTGTTTGTACTGTGTACGGCGCTGCGGAAACCTTGTGGCGCCCTACAAATAAACGATAATAATTATAGGTAAATCATATAGGAAAACCTCAGAATGGGGTTAGTGTGCCTTTTAGAAATTAATATACCTGGCTTTGATGTCCTCTTGTATGAAAGGTCACAGTCTTGAGGGATTTTAACGTGACATATTTAATTTACTATGTCTTTTTATCAATTTGTATTATTCATTTTCACAGTTTGTATGACAACTGCTAACAGTAAACACATTTGTTTTTGGCAGAGATGTTATTTATGTAACAGAAAAGGAGCGTCTATTGGTTGTAATGCCAAGAGCTGCCGGAAAACATATCACTATTTATGCGTAGAAAAAGACAATGGTAAAGTCGTTAATGATCCTTTGGGTGAAATTTATGTGTAAGTTACATTTCTTTGCATTTTACCTACATGTCTATACAAGTTTTCCAAATGTGGGTGGGGTCCAGTAAAGAGGGGAAAATACATGGAGGGGTTTTTTGCTCAGCACATATAACATATTTTACATTAATGATGTTTGTTTAAAGAACTCCATGCTAAAGTTGTTTTTAATTAGCCAAACTGTGACTAACATATTTGCAGACTTCCCATATCTAGGGCCCCGAAAATCTGCTTCACTCACTCCTGTTTTACTGGCTAATGGTCAGTCCTCCAGGATTGACCCCCTTGAAAACTTTGAATAAATACAGTGAGTGGTGCAATTCATATAGAGAATGCTGATTGGACAGCACAGTAGCCCATCCAATCAGCATCCTTGGTGCAACTATACTGCTTACTGGATTCATAGAAGGTTCTAGAGGCTGAATAGTACTCCTAGGGGTATATTTACTAAGCTGCGGGTTTGAAATGTGGAGATGTTGCCTATAGCAATCAATCAGATTCTAGCTATCATTTATTTAGTGCATTCTATAAAATGACAGCTAGAATCTGATTGGTTGCTATAGGCAACATTTCCACTTTTTAAAACCCGCAGTTTAGTAAATATACCCCCTACTGTCTGTTTTTTAAAATGTCTTGCTCCCTAAAGAAACATTATACTGGCTGATTTATTTGACTTGGTTCCTGTATGCTACATCATTCAGTATACCTGCCCATAACATACCTTGGTCTTAATTGTAACTAATTTAAACAGCAGTTTTTATTTGTTCATGTTTGTTGTCTTTTTACAGTGTTTACTGCGCAAAACATAAAGATACAGAACAAGCGGATGTTGAATGCAGTAAGTTTTGTATACAGATTGGATATATTTATCACTAAAACCTTTTCTCTCTTAGATATAGTTTAAATGTTATTGCTTGCCAGAGATTCAAGGGCTCACGCTGAGTGGAACGCAATTTGTATTTTTGGCACAAACCACTAATTTTGGAACTAGTGTTTTGTGCGTTTGCTCAGAAGTAAAAAACTGCATTACACATCAAAACCGCGAATTGTGTTCAACTCGGCACAATCCCTTAAATGTCTGATATTCTATTTTAACAGTACTTAGCCAGTACTTAATCCCTTCATGCCCGTCTGACGTTTATATATATTGCAGCGCTCCCTTGCATAACATTAACTATACTATGATCAATAAAAGGAGGAGAATATTATCGTTTTCAAGGTACACACCATGGGCTCCAAACAAATTATTTCAGAATAGTTTATATAGCCTCAAGGGAATGGGAAATTGCTGATGATGATGATATAGTTGCTGATATTTCACAGTTCTTTTTAAAATACTCAACCTCTAGAGCTTAGTGCAGCTGATGTTTTTTTAAGCTGACCTGATCCTGATTCAAAGGTGGAGTCCATCAAACTACCAAAAGTGGCATTGCCTGTATCCCAACGGATATGAAGTCGCTCAAACACACCTTTATGTAAGAAATACAAATAGATGTTGCAGGATCATGGCTTGAGGTGCCTGAGATTGGAGCAAGAACAGATTCTATAGAGACTAAGTTGCATGAGGTGATCGAATTCCAACACGGGGCTGAAGAGACTATGATGTCCTCTTCTGCATTAGAAACATTTATGAATCCATAGACCCTTTTCATCTTAAACCCCCTTTTTAAGGTATTTCTTCACTCCCACTGACCTCCCCTGTGATCAGCTTCTCATGGACAGGGCACATAGAGCCAAACTCATGTACTAGTTACAGGCCAATGTCTTTACTAAATAACAATATTAAATTATTTATGAAATATTCTTGGTATTCAGTTTAATCAAGTTCTGCCTTCTATCATTCATGACCAAGGAGGTTTTATCTAAAACTCCATCCTTACTTATTTTTCTAGATGCTGAGAAGGTGTACAATGGTTGTCATGCTGGATAGATATGGGTTTAGTGGTGTTCACCTAACAGCTGTTAGAGCTTTATACACTAAACCGTCAGCTAAATTAGCCATAAATGGGTCTTTTTGTGGGCTTATACATATGACACTAGACAAGGTTGTCCACTGCCTGCTGTTATCGCTGCTCTCACAATTGAACCTTTGAAATATGTAGGGTGTATGTCAGGCGCCGTCACTGCTCTCCCCTCCTGCGGTTGGGACGGTTGCCTGTATTGCCGGAGGTGCGTGTCCCTTTGCCTAGCAACGGGCTGCAATTTTCAAAAACACCTATCGGAAATTATGTTCTTTAGCCTATAAAAGGCTGACGTATTGGATCACTTCCTGCCTTGTGCTGTTCTTAATTCCTGTGTCCTTGCTCCTTAACCCTTCATTTGATTCCTCATTACCGACTGGATTGTTCCGGACCATTCTCCTGTTTGGCAATTCTGGTGCAACTGTTTTATGGCATCAACCTTGGCTACTATGCCCATCCTTCTGCTTCACTGTCTGCTTCGTTTGAGCCCGGCTTGCCCACTACGCACTATATAAGACTCCAGCTACCTCACTAGCGACTGGCTCTGAGGACCGCAACCTGTACATCCCACACAGCTAACCCCAAACTTTGTTGCGGGGGTCCCTGTTGAACACTGGAGGCGTGTTAGACTCTACGCTTCTCTGTCCATTAGCGGCACCTGCTAGCAGGAGTACATCCACCTTTCCAGTGACTGCGCGACAGTGTGTAGTTTTTGATTGTCAATCTTTGGTGGTTCTATGCATTTGTCCCCATGGTTAGCATTGTTATGCCTACCTAATTCTTTCTTTAGTAATTACCCTGATTAAATTAGCCTTTTGCATTATAAATGCAGCCAAATCTATTTTAGCTAACAACATTGGAAAGAATTATTGCCTCCTCTTTCTCATAATTTTATACATAAAATGTGGTATAGGGCTACACTTTGTAAAATTACCAATCTTCTACAACACAAACATAAATTTAGTTAAATTTTGGACCATTGGTTTGCCCTTTCATTAGCACCCATTTTATTAGAAAAGCGATTTTATTGGATTTCTTTATGAAAACTTACTGGCATTTCAAAGGTTGTTTTGTAGCTTCTTTATTGCTATTCATGGAGAACTCACCTCATTTACTATCCATGTTTACAATTTATTACCTTACATTAAAATGGAATATTTGTAATAAAATGATATATTATAGTCAGACTTCTTTGTAACATTTTTTAGGGATGGTAAGGGTACAGAAAAAAAAGAACAAGCGACGGGAGGAGGGTGTATTCTCTTCAAACCAGTGATATAACATACAGTACAAAACGTTGGCTTTTGAACAGGTTTTTAATTTGAATGGTTGCAGACATAGAGTAGAATTATGTTAGAACCATTATTGAAAATTAAGCTCAGTAAAAACCCCAGGGAGCCATGTGGGGTCTGGATGGTGGGTGGGGTTAGGATGGAATGTTTGTAAGAGAATGTGTAGAGTAGGGGAACGTCCAGATGGGCTCTTCCATACCACTCACTCATTTGGTCTCTTTTCATGATAAGGTAAGGGCGCAAATTCAATGACGCGGATGGGTTTGATCAGGGTCCTCATAGTATCTGAGCCAAGGTGGCCAAGATACTCGTTATGTATTCAGAGTATTATACCTGCCATATTATATTAATTACTGCAGTTATAGAGGGGTTATGTGTTTTTTATCCTTACAGATGACCAATCTGATGATGACACTGATGATGACACCAATGATGATAACGATGATGACACTGATGATGACACTGATAGTAGTGATACATCCAACACATCAGAGGACTCATATGAAATAATAGTTCGGGTAAGAAAAATGTATTATTACAATGTGGTCAGAGATTTTAACTATTTTGTTATCAGGGGATCCTGTGTTTGATAAAAATGGTCCATAGTCCACATATTTTCCAAGACCTTTTGCTAATAAACTTAACTAACTTTGTGCAGTATAAGTCATTACTGTCAGATAGTAATAGTGAGTTGGTTTGCTTAAAATCTAATTCCTTGAGCAAAAACATTTATTTTGTATAACAAATTCCTTTGTTCCTAATCCAAGAGTATGTACAACTCAGAAAGGTTTCCTACTGGTTTTAACTAGAGTGTGGCCACACTTTATTTGAAATCGGTGGTAATCCTTTTTGAGCTGTGACTGAAATAAGTAACAAACAGTCTGCCTTTCATAATTTGAATGCATATAAAAGTGTTTTCAAATATAAAGTATAAAAGTGAAAGTATAGGCAAACATCCACCACCTTTGAGTTTGTATAAAAACAAGGTCATGTTACAGGGATAAAAAGCCTCTGCAAGCACCTGCTAAAGTAAGAATGTTCGATTAAAGGAACAACTTGTAACTGTCGAAGCTCATGTAAAAATCTCATCAGTCAACACAAAATCTCGCCTAGCCCACATTCAGCAACGACTTCCCCCATCCACACAATTACTCCCATCATGCCATTTGTGTTGCAGCAATTTAGCGGCTTTATAAGTGAGCCTTTAATTTAAAGTTTAGCAGGGATGTCAGGAGTAAGGACATATATGTTACATGTAGTAGGTAGTTTAAAACCCTCTTGACTGTGTCCCATTTTTCTTCTGATAGACAGAGGAGAGACGTTAGCACACCGTTGTCTGTTAATAACATTGAAAGATTATGATGTGTCCTCATGAGCCCTGTTATGTAAAAATCCCCAGTGTTCCTGAATGACATCCCCTCTACACCTTCTACAGGCTGTAAAATAGAAACCAGGACGAGTAGAGTAAAGAATGTTCACTTTCCTTGGTGTACTTTCATGGTTTAGGGAGCAACATCAAAAGTTTTCCATGGATTGAGGCTGGAGTAATTGTGGTTTATAATTGAATGATATCATAGTCCTAAAATGTCTTCTGTAGGGGATTAAGAACCTTTTTTTTTTTTTTTTTTGACAAAGCTACAAAGTGTTACAAGCAGCCCACAACTGAGCAGTGTATATCACATTCATGCATACAATTTTGGGGTACTTCAGCTCCTTGATTTTATGGGCTATTTTATATGTCAATGTTAATGACCAAGGTAGGACTCTTAACTATATTTACGAAGGAAGACTGTGTATGTTTTTTGGACACTTTGGGCCTGATTCATTAGTGGACGTATTCTGAGCGCAACTTGCGTAACATAATATACGCATACGAGCTCAAGAAACGTACATGTGGATTCATCAAGCAACAGATCTTCAGATACGTACCAAGATGAATTCGGTCGCAAGTCACTTATGCAGCATAAAATGTGATACAACAGATATTTGCGTCCAACCACGGAAATCATATACAGAGGACAGTTGGTCTATTACTATGAACTTTAGAGAACTCTAGGGACCTGTCCGTATACAAAATAAGATCACTTCCATGGACTTGCCTATTGTTGAGATGGCTTGAGTTTATTTTGTAATAATTATTGTAATGAGTATACTGTGCAGAACCGTTCATAAGTATATACCACATTATTTGGATTATATATATATATATATATATATATATATATATATATATATATATATATATATATACAGTGCTTTTTTTGTAAAAAAAAAAGGTGCCGGAACTCACGTCTTATTAATCTTTTATGAAAAAAAATAAAAAATTATATATATATATATATATATATATATATATATATATATACATACATTTACTCCCTTCCTTGCCCCTCACACACTTGACAATTGTAAATTAAAAATAATAACTCCTACCTCCTCCTGGTTGGCTGGCAAGGCTGCAGTCCAGATGACTGATGAAGTAAACGCAGGATATCTAGAGGGGAGGCCCCATATGTTAATTTAATAAAACAAACATAACAACTGGACATCACTCATCTGTTACACACTGACATGTCCCCTGCTGCGGCTGCCTACCAACTTTTCTCACATATGGCTGCTAGCTATTCTCACCCCTATTCTGCACCCTGGTTTTTTTGTGGCCCTCTCTTTCCACCTCCCTCCTTTTTCTGTAGCCCTCTTTCTGCTCCCCCTTTATTCTGTAGCCTTCTTTCTGCTCCCCCTCTTTTCTGTAGCCTTCTTTCTGCTCCCCCTCTATACTGTAGCCTTCTTTCTGCTCCCCCTCTATTCTGTAGCCCTCTTTCTGCTCCACCTTTATTCTGTAGCCTTCTTTCTGCTCCCCCTCTATTCTGTAGCCTTCTTTCTGCTCCCCCTCTATTCTGTAGCCTTCTTTCTGCTCCCCCTTTATTCTGTAGCCTTCTTTCTGCTCCCCCTTTATTCTGTAGCCTTCTTTCTGCTCCCCTTTATTCTGTAGCCTTCTTTCTGCTCCCCCTCTTTTCTGTAGCCCTCTTTCTGCTCCCCCTTTGTTCTGTAGCCTTCTTTCTGCTCCCCCTCTATTCTGTAGCCTTCTTTCTGCTCCCCCTCTATTCTGTAGCCCTCTTTCTGCTCCCCCTTTATTCTGTAGCCTTCTTTCTGCTCCCCCTCTATTCTGTAGCCTTCTTTCTGCTCCCCCTCTATTCTGTAGCCTTCTTTCTGCTCCCCCTCTTTTCTGTAGCCTTCTTTCTGCTCCCCCTCTATTCTGTAGCCTTCTTCTACTTTCGCCCCTTCCCGCTTTCAGTAGTCAGTATTACTTACCTTCTTTGCATACTTCTTTTCACTCTTCTTAGTTCGATCGCTGCTCCTCCCGCTGCCCTGCTTCCGGCCGACGGAAGCAGGACACACACACACACACACACACAGATGCGGTGCTGCACTGTAGCAGCACCGCAGAGAAAGAAAAAAAAAGTTTTAAAAAAAAAGTTTAAAAAAAAAAGGTGCCGGAACGCCGTTCCCAGCGTTCAATGGGAAAAAAGCACTGTATATATATATATACATATATATATTATTAATAATAAATACTAATAATAATATTAAGTAAAAGTAATTATTAATATCAACAGTCCTGCATTGTAAACTCGTGGTTGTTCAATAAGGAGTCACTTTAACTCAATTCATCAGAACACAACACAACTTAAATCTACTGCACTCCACTATTTATTATAATTTTCAATGTATTATAATTACATACATTTTAAATAATATACATACTGTGTGTGCTTAGTAGTGGTGCGTGCATAAATAGGGGACATGGTTACTCTGCACGGGGGCGTGACCATGTCCCTTTTGGGGCCATTTCACTTTCCCATGAGGCATGCTCAGCACTGCACAAGCACTGCAACACTTCCAGCTAACCCCCCCTCCCCCTGTGTTGCTTTCTCCTCCCAGTTATTGTAGCTTTGGCGATCTGATGCTTCTGCTGATGATGATGATGATGATGATGCTTCTCTTTTGCTGCTTGGTCATATCCTGGAATGTTTGGTTTTGGTTTAGAAAATGTACAGGCATTATTCACCTCCTGGAAAGCTGGGTAAACCAATAACACCATTGTAATAAAAAGAGTCCCCATATTAAACTAAATAAATAAATTAAGCTAAACAAATACATTTCACCATGGTATTCAAAAGAACTTCTATATTTTGTTCAATTGTCTGGCAGTGCTGGTTTTGGGATTTATATAAGAGTAATGTACTCTTTTAAAAATATATGGGGCGAAATTATTGTCACCCTTAAAGAATATTTTAAATAAAACCAAAGTAATAGGTATCTTAGTGCAACAAACTCTTTTTTTGCTTCTAGTCTCCAGGAACTTCATTGTTGGCTATGACCATATGCTGGGGTATATATATATATATATATATAATACATATATATATATATATATATATGAGGTTACACATATGTAAACTCCCTTTGTCATCCATCAACATGGCTAAAGCCTAGGAGCTGGCAACAAATGACCTGAAGGTTGCGGACCTTCACAGATTAGGAAATGGTTATAAAAACAATAGTGGACAGTTGAAATGACCATTAAGCACAATCAGGGTGTCACAGAATTGCAGAGATGGCCGCTAACCGGTATTGGCACAAATGAACAGGAAGGTGCGGAGTCTAACGTACCCCCGGTATTCACCAGGGAACCTCGCAAGGGGGTTTGGGCTTTGCTGCAGAGGTAACACAGGTCGCGGTTCTCAAAGACAGTCACCGGTGTAGCAACAGTAGTAGACAGACGTAGTCAGGCAATCCAGGTCAGAGACAACCGAGCGGTGCAGTACACAGGGAGGATCCAGAGAGAAGTCAGGTCAAACCAAATAGTCAAACCAGCCGGGTAGGGAGGTACCAAGACGAAACACAGGGGAATAGTCACAGGAAGCCGAGTCAGAACCGAAGAACACTGGATCAGAAGTTCAGGAAACGCTGGAGCAGGACTGAACCAATACTCTGGCACTAGACATGTGTCAGAGGCTGCTTTATATACCATAAGGTGCATCCTGATCTGGTTAGGGAGATTTTGGCGGTCAGACATGCTGACTGCCGACAGGTGAGTGGAGATAGCATCCCGCTGCTAGGCAATGGGACGCGGCTGCCGAGAAGGTGCAGGCGTCAGTCTCCTGCACCAAGTGTCAGTGCGGAGACGGCGCCTGACACAGGGTTACAATAAAAAAGCAAGAAAAGTATGTAGTAGTTAAAAATTTGCTAGGAAGAGGGTACATGAGCATATACAGTGAGGAGGATGATAAGAGAGACACAGATGAACCCAAAAATCACAGTTTTGGAACTGCACAATTTAGTTGAATCTGTAAAAATGTTAGCATCCACTGTCAGATGCCACCTTCACAGAGCCAGATTTAGACCTCATGGTGCCCTAGGCAAGATATTGGTTTGCCCCCCCCCCCCCCCCCATGCCACCCCACGCCCCCTCCCCCAGCCCCCCCCCCTACAATCCATAGCATTATATATTTTTTTAGCATAGCATATACTCCTATAGTTAAGTAGAAGGGTAAACTATGTGCCGCATCACGCTGCTCCTCCTGCATCACCATGCGGCCCCTCATTATTGTCCCTCTCATCACACTGTGCCCTCCTTTATCATTACACTGCATCACACTGTGGTCCCAGCAGTTAAAGAATAATGTCCATGGACCCCATATTTTGTCAAAGGATCTACCAGAATTTTGATATTTGCTGGTCATATGCTCCATACGATGAATATTAAGCTCAGTGGTCGAAGTGGAAGTTTAGAAGTGACGGTATGAAAAATGTAATGAGAATGTAAACAAGTGAATGGAATTTTATTATTTTACAATGAAGACAGTATGAGAAGTAGCGGTATGGCCTACTACCATATACACCCCACTTCCACCACTGCTTACCTTTCAATTCACACAAATTGTGCTTTATCTTTAACTAAACTTAGGTATTAATCATAATTAACATGTCAAGAAACTGCAGTTCATGGTTAGCAAGCCCAGTAATAAAAAAAACAGCAGTCTCCTATCACTATCACGTCACAGACCGTCCGCCACTACAGTTACTGACTGCAGCCCTCTACCTACAGAAACATGAAAAAGTGCTGGAATGCAATAATCATGTTAATATGTCAGTCTTCTGCATGAATCCCATAGTGCAACATTTAAACAAGTCAGACCTCCTCATAATATAAATCCCACCAGATTCAGGATAGTTGGCAGACTGCCCTGCTCTCTCCTACCTGTTCTCGTCCCTTTCACGGTTTGTGGATGCTAGTGTCTTTAGATCAGCTGCTGCTTGTCTGGATCCTGGAATGTTGGAGGCCCTATTTGGGAAAAAAAATGGGTACACGAAATTTAGTAAACTACAACCAGCCCCAGTGTTAAATCAATATAGCACCCACATTTTATAAGTAGACCTTCCTCCAACCAAAACATTAAATTAATAGCATACACATTTAATAAATAGACCTATTTCCCTCCAACCAGCTCCAATATTAAATTAATAGTGTTACCATTTAAAAAATAAACCTATTTCCCTCCCACAAACAGCCCCTCATACACACACATAATATAAATACACTGGCCCCTCACACACACATAATATACATACACTGGCCCCTCACACACACATATTATATTAATATAAAGGGTGCCCCTTTTTATTTTGAGGTAAGAGATGTCAGGATTGAGGCAGCGGGTCATGTGAGGGAATAGATAATGAGCACGTGTCATGGGGAATATCAAAGAAAAGATAGTGAGTGTTGTAAGGGTATTGTTGGCTGAGGAGGGGCACTGTGGGAAACAGACTTCTAACTCATCTGCCCCCCCCCTCTGCCCAGCATCTTCACACATGCCCCCTCTGCCCAGCACCTTTAGCCACACATGCCCCCCCTATGCCCTGCAGCTTCTATCAAACATGCCCCCTGTGCCAGCACAGCTTCCAACACACATGCCCCCTGTGCCAGCGCTGATTCAATCACACATGCCCCCTGTGCCAGCACTGCTTCCATCACACATGCCCCCTGTGCCAGCGCAGCTTCCATCACACATGCCCCCTGTGCCAGAGCAGCCAGAGCAGAGCAGCTTCTATCACACATGCCCCCTGTGCCAGCGCTGCTTCCATCACACATGTCCCCTGTGCCAGATCAGCTTCCATCACACATGCCCCCTGTGCCAGAGCAGCTTCCATCACACATGCCCCCTGTGCCAGAGCAGCTTCTATCACACATGCCCCCTGTGCCAGCGCTGCTTCCATCACACATGCCCCCTGTGCCAGAGCAGCTTCCATCACACATGCCCCCTGTGCCAGAGCAGCTTCTATCACACATGCCCCCTGTGCCAGCGCAGCTTCCATCACACATGCCCCCTGTGCCAGCGCTGCTTCCATCACACATGCCCCCTGTGTCAGAGCAGCTTCTATCACACATGCCCCCTGTGCCAGCGCAGCTTCCATCACACATGTCCCCTGTGCCAGAGCAGCTTCCATCACACATGCCCCCTGTGCCAGAGCAGCTTCCATCACACATGCCACCTGTGCCAGCACAGCTTCCATCACACATGCCCCCTGTCCCAACGCTGATTCAATCACACATGCCTCCTGTGCCAGCACAGCTTCCATCACACATGCCCCCTGTGCCAGCGCTGATTCAATCACACATGCCCCCTGTGCCACCGCAGCTTCCATCACACATGCCCCCTGTGCCAGCACTGATTCAATCACACATGCCCCCTGTGCTAGCACTGATTCAATCACACAGACACTAGCACCTTTTTCTACACGAATACAACCAGCAACCAAAAGAAATGCTGCAGCTCCAGCACGGCTAACATAGACTTTCAGCAGTCCGCCTTCACTGTGTGTACCATGTGACCGCTGCGATCACATGACTCTGTGATGTCATATTGACGAGCCAGGATACCTACGCTGAAGGAGATCTAGCTACTAACCAGCTAGTAGGGGGGGGTCGCGAGTCGGGGGGGGGGGGAGTCAGGGAAGGGGCTTATTTTTATTTTTTTCTCCCTTGTCCCCCCATCTGGGCCCCCAGAGAGCCGCTAGGCAGGTGCCTAGGTTGCCTTGCGGTAAATCCGGCCCTGCACCTTCGTGATCAGAAGCTTTTTGGAAGAGTTCACCGAAAGAACTTGCACCACCTGAACTTTATGGATGGTCCATATAATAGTAGCATGATAGAAGCTGCTCTGGCACAGGGGGCATGTGTGATGGAAGCTGCGCTGGCACAGGGGGCATGTGTGATGGAAGCAGTGCTGGCACAGGGGGCATGTGTGATTGAATCAGCGCTGGCACAGGGGGCATGTGTGTTGGAAGCTGTGCTGGCACAGGGGGCATGTTTGATGGAAGATGAAACCATATTGTGCCATTGATCTATTTATTTTGGATTGGTCTCACTTTATCAATAAGATCTGTTATTTCTTGAGACATACACATATTGTAATAGGGACCTCCAAGTATAGGAGGGAAGAGTAAGCTAGAGGGGATCCACTATTATATGGATCACCCATATAGTTACTTTATTAGGTACTCCTCTGGACAAAGGGAACTTCCAGCGATTTTTAATACACATTAACTTATTGCACTATAATCACTAATATTTCGCTATTTTTGTTATTTTTAATATGTCATAATAAAGGTTAAGTTTTATAATAAGATATATGGTATACAATTGATATTTCCTACGAAACTCGATAGTCGCTGTGCATCTTTCCAAAACACCATTCCTTACTTTTTTCTGTTCTAAACTGTTACATTTTGGTGTTACAGATAGCACCCCTCATATTCTTATTATAGGATGACCAGGTGATATCTTTAAGGAAGAGGGAGACTGTCCGTAATCTGTGCGATTGAAAATCCTTTTGAGCACCTGAACTTTGCAAAACGTCATATGAACTACAAATGAATTTGTGTGATGAGACAAAAATTGTACTTGTTGGCCATGCACATCATCACTTTTCACTTTTGAGTATATTGTCACAGACATTTTCCCATATTAATTTTCACTTTTATTTTTTTTACTTTATATAGTTATCCGTTAGTAACTCATCACTATAGATTATTATATATAATATATAATATTACATGTCTTTTCACGTCATAAATATCAGTTATTTGACATGTATATATATTATCGATAACATATGTGGACTCTGGACATACATGCATCAAGTAACATCTTGTAAAGAATCTATTTGGACTCCAAATCAAAACACCTAATCTATATACTTTCCATATATTGTATTATCAGCTTCACACTTGAATCAATTCTATACTCCAATGCGTCCTGTCTGAATTTTATTTATGTTTTTTGTGTCATTTTGTCTGTTTATCTCTGGCTTTTTCATTATTATTATTTTTATTACTAATTGCATGCCTGTGTAATTATCTGTTTATTTTATTATTCACAGCCTGGGATCATAAACCGCTATAAAACTGTTGATATATATATTTTCTAAATAAAATTTATACTAAAACTCATTTCATTAGTTGAAATTTATGACAATCAAATTACGAAGTACCCATTGGTGGATAATTACTTAAATAACCAGCCCGAATTACACACTTGTTGCCTTACAGTAGAAGCAATTAGTGAAATGTACCTCAGGTGTTGTTTGTAGAAGGAGTCTGTGAGTCAGGTCAAGCAGGGAGTCCAGCATCTAGCTGGTTATAAGAGGATTCATAGATATATCAGAATATGATTTTTGCTCTACAAAGGAACTCCTCCATATGAATCTAGTGGTAGACAACTAAAGATGTCATTAACAGAAATCAAAACAGATACACTGTGATGAATTTTTTTAATTTTTTTTTTTATCATAAATCAACCCAATTGGGTCTCTATTGTTTGTATCAGAATACTAAAAACCCAAAACAAATTGTGACCATAAAAAAAATACTCCATAAGAATCATAGGAAAAATATACAAAAATACCCATACATTTTAAGATTTATTTATCTATCAGTCCTGGCTGCTAAACATCTGAGAAATAGCATTGGAACTGTGACTTGTATAACTAATTAACCAGCTGTGAGGAATGTCAGTTGTAGAAAAAGTCTGTATCTCTGACTGAATATATACCAAATGGAATAGGGAACATGTAGCTAACAATGATAGTTTTGTCATTAACATACTAAACACGAACTTTGTTTTACTAAAATATTTTGCTACACTATCCCTTTCCTGACAGGCACTTATTTATATGTATATTATGATTAAGAAAGCATAATTGATATACTATATTCACATTTTTATAAATTCTTCAGTTATTAACAAACGTTTTGAATTCCAGTTATGCATGTCAGAACACTAGAGACAACCCAATTTGTGGCCACATATTAATAAGAATTAATGTGGGATATATAGCAATACCTACATAAAGTAAGATTCTCACATGGATTAGTTTTTCACACAAGGAATACCAGCGATTCAAGATCTTTATTAAAACAGATAATAATTATTATTATTATTATTATTATTATTATCATTTATTTGTTAGGCGCCACAAGGTTTCCGCAGCGCCGCACATAGTACAAACAGTAGACTATACAGGGTATAACAGTACAGAACAATAAACAAAAAGTACCAATACTTCAAAAACTCCAGGCAGGCAGATGCAATAGACACGGAGCAGAAGAACGGGTATGGAGACAGGAGGGAAGAGGGCCCTGCTCATTCGAGCTTACATCCTAAGGGAGGGTTGACAGACCAGGCACAAGAGGAGCCGGTTGAGGCAATGGGAGAGAGGGGAGAATGAGCGGAGGAAATAGGGGTTAAGTGGATGGGTGGTAGACTTTGAGAAAGAAGTGAGTTTTGAGTGCACGTTTGAAGGAGCACAGAGTGGGAGAGAGGCGGATGGAGCGAGGGAGGTCATTCCAGTGAAGGGGGGCTGCACGGGAAAAGTCCTGGATTCTGGGATGGGAAGAGGTGATCAGAGTGGAGGAGAGGCGACAGTCATTGGCCGAGCGCAGGGATAATTGACTGCCAGCGGGAGAAACGATGGGTAAAAAGCATATATATATATATATATATATATATATATATATATATATATATATATATATATATATATATAGGTATCAAATTAACAAGAAAAGGAGACATACTTGCCGTGTATCACTTCAGTATAATAGGTGCATACATGGTACAATCCTAACAGAAGAATATATGCACAATATCTCTCACTGACGCCATATATATTTAGGCATACACCGTTGAAATACTGAATAGCGAGACCACTTTACATGAATGAAACACGGTGACGTTATCTCCATTACTATCATTTAATTGTGTATAATTATTACGAAGAATTTTAAAACTGAGATACACAAATGATAAGATACTAGAGTTTTGGGACCTTAAATTGTATTGCCTGCTGGTGGTATCAGTGTGGTTTTTTAAATAAATCCCGCACACCGTAAAACGAAGAGTGACAATTATGTGGCTTACCAAATATTATTGCAGATAAATTAGAAATAAGTAACGCTCAGCCATTCTTATACGAATGTGGCAATCTATGCGATCTGATGGTTCACACAGCAATATATTTACTAGGATTATATTCACTTTATATTTACAACTGACCGCTAGCGGGAGAAGCGGTGAGCAGAGAGAATATACATAGGCATTAAACTACCAAGAAAAGGAGATATATTAGCCTTGCACTGGTACAGCAGAACAGGTGTATACAAGCTATAATTCTCATATAAGAATACATGTACCATATCCTGTTTGATGCCATATATATTTAAACACCATATCTTTGATATATCTAATAGTGGGATTATTTCACATGAATAAAATACCGTGATTTTATCTTCACTACGATCAGATCAGATCACATATAACCATTATGAAGAATTCCAAAACTCAAGTGCATAAATGATAGGACACTAGAGAGTTTTTGAGACCTCTACCTGTATTACCCAGCTGGTGGTATCCGTCCGGTTTTCGAGATAAGCTCTGCATACCATAAGATTAAGAATGAAAATTATATGGCTTATTCACAATTATTGTAGAATAAATAAAAACATGAAATAACCTGCCATCTTTATACCAACGTGGAAATTCATGGGATCTGATGAATAGCACAGTAATATACTTACCAGGACTGTATTTATTCCTTATTATTGGGGATCTCTCGGTCTATACTGACATATTATAGTGACATACTTACCAGAGTGACACTTACCTTATACCTCATTTGTGTAAACCACACATGACTATATGATCTTCATGTCCATATGATGGAAACACAATACACTTACCTTATATGATCACAATTCATGAATTGTTGGTATTCTCAAGACCCCATCATAAGACATTTGTTCAATATAACTACCATAGATAGAGACTCCCGGTATATGTCTACGGAACTAAATAAAGTATATTGATCTTCTGAATATACGTACCCGACCAAGACTCCGAAATTTTAATATTTCGCTTTTTAACCATTCAGTTTTATTTGTATGACTAATAAATAGTAGTTTTATAGTGTAGTGTCAATTTATTTGCTCATTTCTATCCACGTTTGTTATCCACAATGAAGGGTCCCTTCAACAACACAGGATTTTCTCCATGAGTGTCCCTTCCATATAAGTAGTACTTCTCTTTCTCTTCTATTATATACAATACATTACTACTGGAAGTAGCACCTCATACTATCATACTAACATGTTAAATCATGTTTTGGTAATATACATTAATTGGAAAGATTTTTTCTTGTGCGGGAAATCATATATATTACTTATGTCCATGCACATCATCGTCATGTTTGGAGAAAAAAAGGGACTGCATGCAAAGAAAGCGCCTCATATCCACTGTCAAATATGGTGGTGGATAATTGAAGCTTTAAGGCTGTTTTTCTGCTAGTGGTGCAGGGTCTCTTATGAAAATTAATGAATTCCACTCTATACCAGGAAATTTTAGGCCATTATGTGTCTATCTCTATCAGAATGCTGAAATGTGGCCTTTGGTGCACCTTTCAGCAACATAATGACCCCAAACACACATTGAAATCTACACAGAAATTGTTGCATACCAGAAAGGGGCTCAGTGCTGTTATTACCTCCAGGGGTGGCTTCACCAAATATTAATAATGGGGATGTCAATATTTTCGGAACCTATATACAGGGCCGCTGAGAGGGGGGGCGGGTACTAATTACCCTGGCCCGGGCATGTCAGGGGACCTTGCGCCGACAAATTTTTCTTTTTTCTTTTTTGAGCTGGGCTCGGTCGTTATTGGGGGGAACAGGGTAGTTAAAAAAACAAACAAACATACTCACGTGATCGCGGCGCTGGCGTCCCTCCTCTCTGCTGCTCTGTGCTCCATTCAGACTGTCTGAATGCCGGGTGTGACATCATCATGTCACGCCCAGCATTCAGTCAGTCTGGAGCAATGGAGCAGAGGAGCAGAGAAGACCAAGAAAGAAGAGAGGGGAAAAGGTAAGTGAAGGGAGGAAAATGGGGGGGCTCAGAGGGGTTAAAAAATGAGGGGGGGCACAGAGGGGTTAAAAAATGGGGGGGGGCAGCATGGCACAGAGGGGTTAAAAAATGAGGGGGGGCACAGAGGGGTTAAAAAACAGGGTGGGGGGCAGCATGACAGAGGGGTTAAAAAACAAGGGGGGGGGCACAGAGGGGTTAAAAAACTGGGGGCACAGAGGGGTTAAAAAATGGGGGCAGCATGACACAGAGGGGTTAAAAAATGAGGGGGGCACAGGGGGGTTAAAAAATGAGGGGGGGCACAGAGGGGTTAAAAAACGGGAAGGCAGCATGACACGGAGGGGTTAAAAAACAAGGGGGGCACAGAGGGGTTAAAAAATGGGGGCAGCATGACACAGAGGGGTTAAAAAATGAGGGGGGGCACAGAGGGGTTAAAAAATGAGGGTGGGGCACAGAGGGGTTAAAAAACGAGGGGGGGCACAGAGGGGTTAAAAAACGTGGGGGGCAGCATGACACAGAGGGGTTAAAAAATGAGTGGGGGGGCACAGAGGGGTTAAAAAACGGGGGTCAGCATGACACAGAGGAGTTAAAAGCAAGGGGGGGCATGGCACAGTGGGGTTAAAAAACGGGGAGTGGCATAGCACAGAGGGGTTAAAAAACGGGGGCAGCATGGCACAGTGGGGTTAAAAAACAGGGGCAACATGGCACAGTGGGGTTGAAAAGGGGGGCAGCATGGCACAGTGGGGTTAAAAAACGGGGAGGCATGGCACAGTGGGGTTAAAAACGGGGGGCGACATGACACAGTGGGGTTAAAAAATGGGCAGCATGGCACAGTGGGGTTAAAAGCAAGGGGGGGCATGGCACAATGGGGTTAAAAAACGGGGAGTGGCATAGCACAGAGGGGTTAAAAAACGGGGGCAGCATGGCACAGTGGGGTTAAAAAACACGGGCAGCATGGCACAGTGGGGTTGAAAAGGGGGGCAGCATAGCACAGTGGGGTTAAAAAATGGGGAGGCATGGCACAGTGGGGTTAAAAACGGGGGGCGACATGACACAGTGGGGTTAAAAAACAGGCAGCCTGGCACAGTGGGGTTAAAAGCAAGGGGGGCATGGCACAATGGGGTTAAAAAACGGGGAGTGGCATAGCACAGAGGGGTTAAAAAACGGGCAGCATGGCACAGTGGGGTTAAAAAACGGGGGGCAGCATGGCACAGTGGGGTAAAAAGGGGGAGAGGCATGGCACAGTGGGATTGAAAAAGGGGGGGAGCAGTATAGTATAGTGTGAGGAAGGGGAGCCAGGTGAAGGGGGCAAAAGCAGCATGGAGGGCGCAGTGTGATCATAAGGCATGGCGATGATGAAGGGGCACATTATTGTAATATTGGAGCTGGAGGAAGGCCTAATTATTAATCGTGGATGGTATTGATTTAACGCAAGGGTTGTTTGGAATTATCTAAATGTAGCCATTTTTTCCAAATAGGGCCCCCAGCATTCCAGGATCCAGGCAAGCCGCAACTAAAGAAACATGCAGCCACAGGTGGTGAAAGTGAGAAGAACAGGTAGGAGAGAGCAGGACAGTATGTGAAATGTTGTGATCCTAGTAGGGACAATGTCAATTTTTGGTGAGTGTTGTGCCCAATGTAAGGTGCAGGCCAAGACTGAACTCATTGTGTACACACTGCATTTTTTCTATACTACACTGGTGCTAGATGTCCTGAAAGTCAGGAGTGCTTGGACATATGTGACGCTCCGGCGAATTGAGAGCCTAGTGATTTTGATGTGTTAGCCACGCCCCAATGGCACATTTGCCACGCCCCCAAATGTATGACCACACCTCCTAAAACGGCGCAATTTTTTTTTAGCATACTCGACTATAAGGGGGGCCCCATGAATTTGTTGTGCCGGGGCCCTGAATTCCTCTTGGCAGCCCTGCCTATATATATATATATATATATATTTCACTAATAATATTTTGGTATGCACCTTCTCAATAGGGAGGCTATTCAGAAGGCTATTCAGAAGGCTGTTCATGGTAAATTTAATTTCATATCAGCAACTTTTCTTTGCTGTTTATAAGGATTTTATGGTCTTCCTTTTGGTTTTCTTGATGTAAATGTTGATTATGTTTATGTACCTGCTGTTTGTGCAGTTCTGTTTGAAGACTTAAATAAAGTCATTAAAAAAATAATTTGTGATACTAAACAAAATCTTTGTGGAGCTTACCACTTTATGTCCGAAATATCACATATATATGTATTATACCCCTGCAACTAATTTATCCCCACAGCACCACCACCCTCCCATGTTATTCTATCCCCTGCACCTTCCCTCTAATTCATCAACCCCGCCCATCTCTGTTCATGATCTGTTATTAATCACCCCCAACTGTCACTCACCGGACCGTGAGTGCCTCTACGCTGGTGCGTGGCTCCCTAGCCTTCCTGCCGGCACCTGTCCTAAACCGCGGCCGTCCGCCATCCTGATGGACTGCGCATGCGCAGAACCCAAGAACTCTTGTGACTGTTGCTTTTAATCTAATTGGTTGATCAGGCAACTCTCCCTATTTAAGGCACCTGTGCTCATTACCTCATTGCCTGATCTTGAGTCTCATTCCCTGTGAGTCTCTGAAGGTGTCTCCTGTGTTCTACTAGTGTCTTCAGTTTCCTGCTGATTCCTGTTCTACTCATCGCTGGTCTCCATACCAGCTACTGTCTCCTGTGTACTACTAGTGTCTTCAGTTCCTGTGAATTCCCTGTGCTACTCATCGCTGGTTTCCATACCTGCTACAGTCTCCTGTTTCCTGCCTGTGTCCTCAGCTGGACTCTGATTACCGGATCTACTCACCTGTGGTTCCTACACTCGTCTCTGCTGTTCAGCGTCTCTGCAGTCCCTGCATCTTCCTGTGGACAGACTGTTCTACTGAATAGCGGTATGCCTATTTGTTGTTGACTTTCTACGTTTACTCTGCATATCCGCTAGGACAAGTTTCCACTCTCAGCAGCGGTATCCATACCCGCTATAGACTGTTATTGTTACGCTGCATATCTGTTTGGAATTAACCGTACTACTCAGTCGTTCTATGCATAATTGTGATTGACTATCCTTTATTGGCCTGCATATCTGTGCTGAGCAAGTCTCTACCAAGCAGCGCCACATACCGTTATAGACTTTGCTGGATACGCTGCATATCTATTGGGATCAAGTTCCTCTGTGCTCTCAGTGTCTGCATCCTATTATCCTTTGTATGCCTCCACTCATCGACACCTGTACACATCCTCACCTATTAAGCAGTGGTACAACTTGCTGTACGCAGACCACTGACTTCCCCGCTACCTACCTGCACCTGGACAAGTCTTCTCACCATAAGCAGTGGTACAACTTGCTGTACGCAGACCACTGACTTCCCCGCTACCTACCTGCACCTGGACAAGTCTTCTCACCAAAGCAGTGGTACAACTTGCTGTACGCAGACCACTTACTTCCCTACTACCTCCACGCATCTGCTCACGTCCATCCTGATCTCCGTGTTCAAACCTGCCTTTCCACAATATCAGCTAGTCGCTGACTCATTGACCAAGATTGCTGCAAGTCACTGACTTTCCTATTCTTTATTGGCATTCTCTCTCCATCTGCTGTGATATATGTTCCGCTAGTCACCCTGCTACCAGAGGACCGTTGTGTTAACTTCACTACTCTGGTAAGCCCATTCCTGGCAAGACTCCTAGTGCCTGTGACACCAACATTATCTCACTTAATTACCCTGCTATTCATCACACTCCCCCATCCCTCTTCATCCCTCAACCCCACTTTCATACTATCATCTTATTTCATACCCAAATCCTAACTCTCTACACTCCTCTCCACTCACTTACATTAAACACACAGTGGGATCCCTTGTTGTTTCTTTGCCTCTCCTGTCAGTTCTTCCTCTCCTGCTCTCTCCCTCCATAACATGATGCAGGTGGCTCCCCGTCACTGACCATGGGCTGGAGTGGGTCCCCGACTCTTGGGGCCAAGTGCACTGCAGACCCGGCACCGATTAGATACGCTACTGACGTGTCATCAGATTTGGGTGTGCTTTCTATACAAAATTCACATCTGTATTTAGAAACTCATATTTTAAAGATGAAAAATAATGATTAATGCTGGGACACTTGGAGCTCTAGTGTCCAGCATTTCCATTTAAAGTCATTTACACGATGACCACCACCACAAGAACCCTTGTATGTGGCCCTCTCACCCCAATTATCTCTCTTCTTTGACCCCCAAAACTATTGCAGCATCTCTCCGCCAGTATTGGCTGGGCCATTACTTTGGACAGAGTCACCCTTTGTATTAGAAGCCCCAGGTACGAAGTCTCTGGAGTTTCTGATAAATGTGTACGTGTGGCTCTCTTCACAGTGATAACACAATGTGTTATACTTTGTTATGTTTGACAAGGTCATACTTCTCATGATGGTTAACATCCATAGCCTTTTACCACATGGAACTGGAGGCTATGCTAAAACACTGAGCTGTAACATAATACTATATATAGAAATAACAAGAGAAAACAATATTAGCGGAGAAGGGCTAAATCTCATTTGTTGAACTATTTGCTACGTTTAGCTGAAAATTATAGTTGCATAAGTTATTAACAAATTCAGTGCTGTCAGCTCAAATTGATTTTTTGAACCAGTAGTTTGGACGTTCACATTCAGAGTTAATGGGTGCTGGTGTGTGAATTTTAAATTAAGCTACAATTCCTATATTTAATAAAATAGCTTTTTTATTATTATTATTATTATTATTATTATTATTATAAATTATAATTAAAATTTTTCTACTGAGAGATTCAAAGTAATAATCGATTTAACTTGCACACATGAGAATATCGGTCTGTTCATTAATATGAAAATATTTTTTTTTCCTTATTTGTACAATAATTAAATAATTATAAAAATAATATTTTATTTTTATTATTTTTCTTTTTGTTTACGAAAAAGAAGAGAAGGAAACGTGAAAAGAGCGTAAGGTAAATTTGAAGATTTCAGCAATTCTATAAAAATATTTTATTTCTAACGGTAATATGATATTAAAGAACTGTTTTTTTCCCTATTCACTTAATGGGGCAGTATAACTCCTTCTATAAAGGTTAAGGATCATTTCCACTTGCATTCATGTGTGGATGGATCGCGTAGAATACCCTATAGATCAATCATAGGCAACTCAATACATCTCAAGTATATATAAACGTAGATACACATAACATATCACATGGACAATAATACTTTTATCGGGAAAGATCACAGGCAGATGGGGAACTTCAATATTTATATTGTGGAAACTTCCCCTGCTATTTAAATTGATCTATTATACTGTAGATATTAGGGGATAGTTTCTCCTTCTGAGCCACTTCTTATTTCCATGTAGGATATCTCTATTATTACACAGGAAGTAGACTATTCACATAGATACCTGAATTACTTCTCAAAAGAGTTTTATTTTAAACAGTACAATATACATATTTATTAGGTACACTCAAGATGCAAAGTTTAGGTGTCTATGTAAAAATTGGTTTGATATTGATCTCCTGAAATTCAATTCAGATAACAGAAGCCTTGATTGTCATTTTTTAGTCAGACATGTAAACACATCTGGGGGTATATGTACTAAACTGCGGGTTTGAAAAACTGAAGATGTTTCCTTTAGCAACCAATCAGATTCTAACTGTCATTTTGTAGAATGTACTGTAAAAATGATAGCTAGAATCTGATTGGTTGCTATAGGTAACATCTCCACTTTTTCAAACCCGCAGTTTGGTAAATATACCCTCTGGTATCAAGCTGAGTCTTTGTGTTTTAATTATGTAAGTGGTATCTCTCATTTAACTTAGAAGCTTATGGGGCTTTACACAGTGTTTTTATGTCTTCTGTTACAGGAGCAAACTTACATTTGATGACACACATTGTAATGGTGAGATATCCTCAAGCAATCACACTTTTCACAGATATACATTTAATTTTTCTTTTTTCACTTGTTATGTTAACTACATTATCCAAATATTCATAGGTCTGAAAAATGACCCTTCTTATAGGTCATTACAATGCCCGAAATAATAGAGAACCACGGTATATTTATTGCACAGATGTGCCCATTGGTCCAGTATGCCACTTTGTCTAGTATGCGCATACACGGGTGCATGCTGTGTTCTGCTTTGTTGAATGAAGCACCTCTGTGCCAATGTTTTGCATCTTTTGTTGGATTTTGTTTGACAGAAGTTGTTTGCAAAAGTAAAAATGAAACTTTAAAGTGCTGCCTGCTAACACTCCTAAGGTACTCATTTTATGCCCTTAATGACCCATAAGAATAATGTCTTTAAAATTTGAAAATGTGGATATGACTTATGAGATATTGACTTTTTGCATCCATATAAATGTGCTTTCCCGTATAAAATTCATATGCTCAAACGATGCCAACATAAATGAGATATAAAAGCAGTTTTGTTTTGAACGGCTCTGCGCGCACACTCTAGACCGAAACATCACTCCACATGTACAGTGTCTACCCCATTACATTTAAAAAATAGTTAGTCCTGTTACATCTTGTTTTTGCACTACAAGCACTAGCATACCTATGGCTGCAAGCCCGCTGGGGCCTGTAATGTACCAAGACAAAATGTAAATATAGCTGACACACCCGGAACAGTACTGTTACACAAATCCACTTAGCTTATCACCACCTAGTCCATCTTTTTCCTACAGCCTCAATAAAACATGGCACCTGCATGTGGCCACCCGGCAGCTTGTGCAGTCTTATTGTCGGTGTTTGCTCCAATTGTGCTCTTGGCCAAAGGTGTGGTCCCTAATGCTTAATTGTGTGTAATGTGATCCATTTGTCCCATGGTTTCACGGGCCCTCATCCAGACCCAGCTCCAATCCATATTTCATTATCCACAGCACCGACGTCCACCGAAAAAGTTCAATATCCCCCCTCTCCCCTGGTCTCTCCTACTCCCTTGCATCACTGCCTCCCTCCGTGCCTGTTTTGTCCACCCTCCCTTAGGATGTAAGCTCGCATGAGCAGGGCCCCTCTCCCTTCCTGTCTCCATACCTACTCTTCTGCTCCGCCCTCACTCCATATGTCTGCCCAGAGTTTCAGAAGCATTGGTACTTTGTGTTTATTGTTCTGTAATGTTTTACCCTGTATGGTCTACTGCAGGGGTCGGCAACCTTTTTCTGTCAGTGTGCCGGCTAAAACCTCGTCAAGCCCAGGTGTGCCTATGTATATATATATATATATATATACACACACACACACACACACACAAAGGACAGATATTTTGTGTTAAATAGGCTTCACTGTGCAGAAGCCTCCTGTAGGGGTTACCTCCAACAATAGCAGTATTATACCCAGAGGTGACCCTCTGAAGAAAAAGCCCATACGATTTATTAAAGGAAAGTTTTGCTTACCCGCCAGCCTCAGGTTACAATTTTCAGGTTCAGTTATGTGGCGCTGGATGCGGTTTTGCCTTTGTTCCTTTACGTCGCTTCAGATCAGCAGCTATCAACGCTGCCTACCACATTCAGGAGAGCAGAACAAAAGGTGAGAAAAGAGGAGATGTGGAAGACAAGGGGGTAGAAGGTGTTGTGCAATAGGACTGTGGGTTGTGGGGGCACATAGGAAAAAAGGGTAAACAAATGGGATGGGAGGGACAAGGGAGACATGCACACAAATAGGGAGAGATAAAGGAACAGGCAGCCACAATGTAAGACAGGTACACACAAACAGTTTGGGCACACATCGGCAGGGAGGACAGAGGCACATATGGGCTGGGGAGACAGAGGCACACATGGGTCAGGAGGGATAGAGGCACACATGGGTCAGGAGGGACAGAGGCACACATGGATCAGGAGGGACAGAGGCACACATGGGGCAGCGGGGACAGAGGCACATATTGGCTGGGGAGACAGAGGCACATATGGGCAGGGGGACACAGGCACACATGGGTCAGGAGGGACAGAGGCACTCATTGGCAGAGACATGCAAGTGGGCGGCAGATGCACACATTGGGAGGGAAAAATGGAGGCTGGAAAAGGCAGGGTTGTAATGCAGATGGGAGATCTAACCTCAGGCTCCGCTTTTACAGTGCACCGCGAGAGAGGCACTCAATAATAATGTGTCAGAAGGGAGGCGAAGAGGGGAAAAACAGGTAGAAGGAGGCTGTAGGTAGAGGATGTAGCGCTGCGGTACCTGTATAAATGACCGCACGCGCGCTACAGTTCAAAGGGAGACTATCTGTTCCCCCAGAGACACCAGCGGCGGAAGCTCGGAGTTCCCGAAAACAGCGTTCCCCCTTGATGTCGGGACGTGACCTGGGGGCCGGCGTGCCATTGAAAACGGCTCCGCCTGCCACGTTGCCGACCCCTGGTCTACTGTTTGTACTATGTAAGGCGCGGCGGAAACCTTGTGGCGCCTAACAAATAAATGATAATAATAATAACAATAATAATAATATTGCTCCACCAACCAGGAGCCTCTCTTTCAAGCATTGATAACTTTCTTGGTCCAGGAAATCAACTCTGCTTTTCAAGTTGAACTACAAATATCTATTTCAGAATTCAAATCTAAGATGACTTCTCTTTATAACCCAAAGTTTCTTCTGAAGTTATACTGGATGAAGTGTGTCACTTTAATGAACTTGTGGGTCAAGAATTGTCTGCTCTAAAATCAGATGTTGAAGTGGTTAAAAATCATCTAGAAGAAGAAAAAGTCCCAAAACAACATATCTCAGAGCTTGAGTCATCTATCGCTGTGCTCTCCAAAAAGCTCCCAAACAGAAAACTCATCTAAAACTTCTTGCTCTAAAGGGTCAACCTAATGAGATCCTTTCAAATAAGACAGCTTGCAACCTGCAGTGGCTTCATCAGAGGTAGTACGAGAATGGCGACAAGACAGACTCATCACTAGCCTGGCGCCTAAGGTCCAAAAGAACCTGCAACAGAATAATGTCTCTAAGAGAAACTAATAGTCTGATCTTTGACCCCTCAAACATTGCTGGATGCGTTCACAATTTTTTTTCCGACTTTTCCAATCCAAACACTACCGACTTACTGATCTTAGTGAAAGAATTAAAAACTTCCTAGATGACCGACATTTTCCATCTCTCTCCGAGGCTCAAATAACCTGCTTTAACACAGAAATTTCCACTAAAGAGCTCACAGAAACCATCAAGACCCTCAAAATGTTGCTGCTCCAGTCCCGGAGCTTCACAGCAGTCTATTATAAGAAACTAATTCCAGCTCTTTCTCCCCTACTGTTAGATTTGGTTAATTCCATTCTTCTGTACAAGAAGTTTGACAGGGCCACCACCACCACAGCGAACATTGTTTTAATAGTACAATTTGGTAGAGATCCCAAGCTATAGCCCATCTCCCTATTAAAATTTGATCTTAAATTATTTGCTAAGCTTTTAGCTAATAAGCTTTCTTCTGTTATAACCACTTTAGTTTCATCCCGGCCGTCAGGTGACTAATAATAGTAGAAATGCCATCATATTAATCTACGCTGCAAATAAAAGGCGATCCCCGCTCTTGTGGTGACCCTTGACGCAGAAAATGCTTTTGAACGGGTCTCTTGGCCCTTTATCCAGCAAGTCCTGAGCTCTACATGTATCAGAGGTCTCTTCTTCAAGGACATTGCTGCATTATACTACAATCTTACACCTTTGGTTTTAGCGAATGTTTGTATCTCCCCCTCCTTCCCTATAAAAAATGTTACGAGACAGGAATGTCCCTTGTCACCCATCCTCTTTCAATTGTTCTTGGAGCCACTTGCAGGAAAATTCCGTAATAATCCGAACATTTCATGTATCCAAGTTGACCCTCGGGAGCATAAACATGCACTTTACATTGACAATGTTTTTTTTGAATAACGAATCCGCACAAATCCCTAACAATATTATGGAATGAAATCTTGAAATAGGGCCATTTCTCAAACTTGAAAATTAACTCCTATAAAACGGAGGTTCTTGCCCCTAACACCCTCCCTCAATGTTCAGCAATGCTTAAAAGACACCTTTAATTTAAAATTACAACCCCAGAATATTAGGTATTTGGAAGTTGCCCAAAAAATTCTCCTCATCTCAAGAGTGGAGGCCTTGGCCTCCTGCCTCCATAAATATTATCTAACAGCCCATCTCACCCAAACAGTCCTAACTCATACCGATCCACTCACAGCTATGTGGGTTGTAGTTGAAGCTGACTTAATAAACATGATATCCTTCTATGGCTTGTTTTGGGTAGACTCCAAGGACCTACCCACATCTATGTATTTAATCACCATTCTCTTTTTAAATTTGGAGGTATTGTATGCACACATATAAACTCATAGATAATACAGAGAGAATGGCCCCCTTGTGGCATAACCCATCTTTCCCTCCAGGTCTTGATCTTAGAATATACAGTCAAGTCCATAAATATTGGGACATCGACACAATTCTCATATTTTGGGCGCTATACACCACCACATTTTTTAAATGAATCTAACAAGATGTGCTATAACTGCAGACTTTCAGCTTTAATTTGAGGGAATTTACATCCAAGTCAGGTGAACAGTATAGGAATTACAACGGTTTCTATATGTGCCTCCCACTTTTTAAGGGACCAAAAGTAATGGGAGAAACTAAACAATCCTACATCAAATTTTCACTTTTTAATAATTTGTTGCAAATCATTTGCAGTCAATTACAGCCTGAAGTCTGGAAGGCATAGACATCACCAGAAGCTGGGTTTCATCCCTGGTGATGCTCTGCCAGGCCTCTACTGCAAATGTCTTCAGTTCCTGCTTGTTCTTGGGGCATTTTCCCTTCAGTTTTGTCTTCATCAAGTGAAATGCATGCTCAATCGGATTCAGGTCAGGTGATTGACTTGGCCATTGCATAACATTGTACTTGTTAGTCTTAAAAAACTCTTTGGTTGCTTTTGCAGTATTCTTCGGGTCATTGTCCATCTGCACTGTAAAGCGCAGTCCAATGAGTTCTGAAGCATTTTACTGATAATATTGCCCAAAACACTTCAGAATTCATCCTGCTGCTCTTGTCAGCAGTCACATCGTCAATAAATACAAGGGAACCAGTTCTATTGGCAGCCATACATGCCCATGCCATGACACTACCACCACCATGCTTCACCGATGAGGTGGTATGTTTTGGATCATGAGCAGTTCCTTTCCTTCTCCATACTCTTCTCTTCCCATCACTCTGGTACAAGTTGATCTTTGTCTCATCTGTCCATAGGATGTTGTTCCAGAACTGTAATGGCTTTTTTAGATGTTGTTTGGCAAACTCTAATCTGGTCTTCCTGTTTTTGTGGCTCACAAATGGTTTACATCTTGGGGTGAACCCTCTATATTCACTCTTGTGAAGTCTTCTCTTGATTGTTGACTTTGACACACATACACCTACCTCCTGGAGAGTGTTCTTGATTTGGCCAACTGTTGTGAAGGGGTTTTTCTTCACCAGGGAAAAATTCTTCTGTCATCCACCACAGTTGTTTTCCATGGTCTTCAGGGTCTTTTGTCTGTTGCTGAGCTCTCCGGTGCATTCTTTCTTTTTAAGAATGTTCCAAACAGTTGATTTGGCCACACCTAATGTTTTTTTTTTTGCTATCTCTCTGATGGGTTTGTTTTGATTTTTCAGCCTAATGATGGCTTGCTTTGGATCTCATATTGAGAGTCGACAGCAACAGTTTCCAAATGCAAATGTCACACCTAGAATCAACTCCAGACCTTTTGCCTGCTTAATTGATGATGAAATAATGAGGGAATAGCCCACACATGTCCATGAAATAGGTTTTGAGTCGATTGCCCCATTACTTTTGGTCCCTTAAAAAGTGTGAGGCACATATAGAAACCGTTGTAATTTCTACACCGTTCACCTGATTTGGATGTAAATACCCTCAAATTAAAGCTGAAAGTCTGCAGTTAAAGCACATCTTGTTAGTTTCATTTCAAATCCTTTGTGGTGGTGTATAGAGCCCAAAATATGAGAATTGTGTCGATGTCCCAATATTCATGGACTTGACTGTATTCGAGGACTGGACCAAACATAGTGTTAAGTTTCTCCTGGATATAGTTTCTCCTTGGTGTGTCTTCCAGAGTTCTTTGAGCTTCGATATCGCCTGACTTTCCCTCCTGGTACTGTCTAATAATATTTGCAGAATCATCCTTTTTATAAAAGCAAGATTAAACCACGTTTCCCATATTAATCCTCCCCCCTCTAGACATTTTGCTTACCTATATACTCTTCCAGAGGCCATATCGCCACCATTTACTCCCTACTTCTTCAACATAAATTTCCACCTAAAGAGCCTCAAGGGATTCACTAGGAAGAGGACATGGGTGAGATCCTTGATCCAGAGGAATGGTCTCCCATTAGAGAAGAGGTGACCAAATTGTGTAGCTGCACGCAAATCAAAGAAAACTCCTATTCAGATGGTATTTGGTACCCAGCAGACTAAGAGCCATATACCCGGCTACCATGGATCTTTGCTGGTGGAATTGCGGCACTCCTGACTCTCTCTCCCACATATGGTGGAGCTGCCCCAATAATGAGATCTGTTGGACAGAGGTCAAATACTTAGTAAATAAGATCACCCAGATACAGCTTACCCCAAACTTCTCCTTCTATCTTTCCCTTGACCTCCCCTGGAGGTCCCAAATCATATTTGAAATCTCGCAGGGCACATACATACAACCACTAGATGTCTGATAGAGCTTAATTGGAAGGCACCTGTCCCCCCACAATGCCTGCTCTTATCAATAATGTTTGGCAGATATATAAACTTAAATATATTACAAGCCTAATTCATGCCCGGCCAGGCATCAGAATGGAGTGCATAGACTGAGCACTTCCACTTGTGAACGTCCTCTCTGAGTTTATTACTATATACGCAGCTTATGAACTCGACTTCTTCTCCCTTCCCTTTCCCTTCCCCCTTCTCTGTTCTTCCCTATACTAACATGCCTCTGTTTCCCTCCCTTCCATCTCCTCCTACATTTCATCTCTCCATTGTTTAATAGCTTATCATTTCCTCTGAGGTTAATATGTTATAAGTTAAATGCTATTGACCCTAAAGAAGCAGCGGAATATGATCACCATTCAAAAGAAAGTACTGTAATCAAAATATAAAATAGCTTGAGACATCAAGCTTCTTATTGCCAGATCACCAGGACAAGGCTGAGAACTTCTTCACCTAGACATTGCTGGTTATTCTCACAATGCCTCATCACTCAGTCATAACTCCTCCACTGTAATGTGCCAATCCCTCCTGGTCTGAATGAGGATCCACTGAATCTCATCGGCCAGCACCAGTGTCTTATTATCCGATATTTCAGTTAATTTTGGAGACCACTATTCTTTTACAACAACATGGTGTCCATGACTTGATCATTTTAATTCTCCTTCTCTTTCCCGGTCAGCTCAGTCTTACTAGCAAAGTGCCCTATGACTTCTTAGTGCCCATACTGTGCATTTGTTTACTATACTTTATGATTTGGCTACATCGGCTTAATCATTTGCTGAGTTCTATACCATTTACAGAGTGCTGCTCCATTATATTTGCTTATTTTGTTGAAGAGAAAAAATGCTGGAATGCCCTGGTTGCCTATAATTATGGCTAGCATGGCTGCAAGACGAGATCTCAATGACTTTGATATATGGGTAATTGGGGATGCATTTAGCAGCCAGTCTCATCAAAAATGGTATGATAAACTTCATGGAGCAGGAAATGATAGTTGGGTTGCAGTGCATAAACTGTGCATCAAATCACTACCTGCACATTTACATGCAGTGTTATGCTCCTTTGCAGAAGGACTGCAAATAACATTTGCTGAATTGTGATCTTGGAAATTGGAAACTGTTTATATATTAAAGTGGTTTTTTTTTAATGAAAGAAGGACATGATGGGCTTCATTTAGAGTTAACCGTAAGTCCACCTCTGAGGCATACAATTCTGCTTTGTTTTACTTAACATGCACAGTAAAACAATGGGGAATTTTCAGTTCCACGTAAGTTGCATTTGCAGCCCCCTCCACATTTAGAGTTGAATTGGGGCCATGCAAGGGTAACTAAAGTACTGTTAGTAGGCATATATTTTGTGGGTACTTGACTGAAAGACAAAGACACACTATGAAGATGATCATTATCTGCATGGATCTTTGCAGAGTTAAAAAAAAAAAAAAAAAGGATTAAATAGACAAAAATCATCCTATATTGTGTAAATGTACCTGTTCTTTCAGGAAGCACATGGATCATGCACCAAAGTGACAGCGTCTACAAGTAGTGTAAAACGTAACACCTTCTAAAGACAGGAGTTGTGTGATGCTGGGAAGATTACAATGCAGAATGTGAGCTAGGTGCACTTGCGCACCTCATATTTCACCCACATTCAAAAATAGAATTTTATGAGATAATTAATATTTAAATGCACTTTATGGGGTGGAGAGTACATATTTAGGGGGTTTTCCCTGATTATTGTGCTGCCTCAGAGTCCTTTTCCCCTCCAACAAAAAAATACTTGATTTTCACACCTCTCTGGCAGGGTGGAGATCTGCCAAATGTTAAGTCCCCATGAATATAATAGCTCCATCCTTAACTCCATCCTTTCCACAAATAACTTGGCTTATGGCGGGGAAGGGGAGTTTGCCCGTAGTCAATGTACAGTAAGTGCGCGCCAATCTTGACCGCGCACAGCAGCGTTGGATTCAAGCTCTGGGCATCTCTAAGGTACATATTATTCAGCCATATCTCTTACTCCAGCTAGAGGTCTAGTCTAACTGCCGATTACTAAGTATACTATTATATGTGTTTGCAATCAGGAGCAACTGTAAAAATGTATTTTATGTACAGTAGACATTTATAACATACTAACATGTATTTCATGGTAATAAAATAACATAAAAATTTTTTTTTTACATTTTTTTAATGCTTTATCATCACTGAGTATATTATTACCAGATAACATTAGTTGAATATTTTTTTTTTCTGTGCATTCTTTTGTGATTTTATATTCCACATATGTATTGGTCAGTGTCTTGTCTTGTAGAGCAGAGCAGACCTACAACCGTATCCAACACCCCACGTCTCTTCACATCCATTCCTTGTTCAATTTGGGAGTATGAATACCTGATTTACATAGGCCCATTGCGCTCAGTATGCGTACCTTGATGAATCAGGACCATAGTTTTACTTTTTTCCCATGCACATGTCCATATTGATGGATTTAATAAAATGTTTACTATGATTTTATAGATTACATTATTCATATTTCATATTGTTTTGCAGAAGTTGTGCCAAATGCCAAAAGCAGGAAACAGCCAGAGAGTGACAATGAAGATGATTCAGTGGTTAAGAAAAGCAGAGAAGATAATGTGGTCAGTACTTTGAAAGTAATTTACAATAAACATCAGTTTTACTAGACCAGTGGGAACATTCACACAAGCGTTCCTTTCCGGGTTCTCTTGTCAGAAAATAATGAGTAGCTTCACAGTTCATGTGTGTGGGGCAGATGTTTGTAAATTGTCTTAAGGCATTAATTTTTAAAAAAAAACACATTTGTACAATATAAGCAGGAAAACAGTACAGAGGCAGTATGCTGCTTTTAGTATATAGGTGTTTTTATCAACATGAAATAATTATAAATGTAGCCCTGTATGTTTATTTTGTGAAAGTAATTGATGGAGTAATTATTTTTTGGAGTTAGCATAGTGTGACATGGGCAGCCTTATTGTGATCCACACATATACACTTATACACTTAGGGGTATACACTTACAAACACAAACGATAAGTGCATACCCCTAAGGTGGATTCCTTCTGGATGTCTCACTTTGGATAAGGTGGTGTTGCATGTTAAATCTACATGGGGAATAGAGTATATAGATTTCTTAACAGAATTATACTACGATCCTTTTATCTGTTTGTATTTTATACACGTTTTTATGAGGATATACAAGATACTCTATACGCATATATGAATAGGATTCTCAATCAATATAAAGGATCAACAATATGAATATTACTGTTTAGACAATTTGTCACTGAACTCTCTCTCTCATTGTACTATCTTCTTTTATTGAATTATTTTTTTCTCATAATAGTTATCAGCGCCATCTCTGTATCTACTTATTTGTTTAATCTGTACTGTGTACCCCACTTGTGAATTGGGGGTTTGATACAGGGGGCAGCTGGTATACTGTGGTTTGCGCTACAGTACCACTCAATTTTCTGTTTTGCTCTTGACTTGACCTGACTTGATTGCAGTAAGTGATAAAAGGTTGATGGTGTACTGCCGTCTGTAGCTGGTATTGCGGCAGATTCTCGCAGCGCCCATGCTGTAAATGAACCCAAGGCCACTGTGCTTGGAGGCAGCAATGCTAAACACTGTGCCACCATGCCACGCAATCAGTTGGCAGTTATCTCCACTAACATTATTCTGCAGCTTTTTATAGACATCACATAGTCCCATCTATGAGCACATTAACTAATTCAGTTAACTGGTAGTCTAAAAATGACAGTTACTAACAGTATTCTAATACAAACATATGACTGGCTCCACTAAGCCAATTGTTTGTTCAACTATACTATAATAAACATAGAGATGTGGCTAACAGCATGTGAAATCCTATTACTACATTTGGCTATTGAGACTGCTATGCTATTCTTGTTTCATAATAATTGTAACTATAAATTTGCTTTTATGTTTTATGTTTAGGAAGCACCAGGAACATCTGCATCAGCTCTGTGAGTTCTATTGTTTTAACAAACAGAAAGTTCTTAATGCTGATGTATAGCTAAAATGTGTAGTCATATATTTTTCAAGTATCATGTATGGATATTAAAAAGTAACCAGATTTAAATGCACATAGGTGAAAAGTTTATCTTTTCATTTTTATCTATGTGCATTTAATCTTTAGTAACATATTTATAATGTATTCATATTCAATCATGAAAATTGTGGTACTTTGTTAACATATCATTGGAAAATATATGTTTAGATATTTTTATATGTATATTTTAACCATCCTATAATTATTGTACATTTTATTTTATATTCAGGTATTCATCATCATCATCATTTATTTATTTATTTATTTAGTACCACTAATTCCGCAGCGCTGTACAGAGAACTCACTCACATCAGTCTTATCATTCATTTATACGTATACGAATTTATACATATTTACTATACACACTGATATTACAGCTCAATATATATATATTTGCCCTCCCTTGAGTTGCACCTATATAGGTTTTTTAAAACACAATTCATATAAAAGGGGAAATTAATCTCAATTATTCATAGGCAACACAACGTTGTTTCCTGAATGAAATGCGCAGATTGAAATCGCCCTATAAACTTTTTAAAAAAAATGATGTACTAATAATAGAATATGAATTTATTTTTGCAGAAAATGTAATGTGACAAGCGATTCAGATAGCGAAGTGTTAATTCTGCTTATTTCTGATTGTGCTACAATCACTATAAAAGGTAAGCATTTATAGGTAACACATTGTGATTGTTAATGTAAATTTTATTTCTTCAAAATATGCGTATACTAGACATTTTAAGCTTATGTAATTAAACTAGGTTACAGTGTTTAAATATTTATTCCTCCACTTCCTATCAGCTGAGATCAATCGGCTTTGGGGGGTTTTGTTATTTAAAATGTTTAAATATTTAAAATGTTTAGTTTAGAACAATTGTTGCAGATGTAACAAGTCCAGGCAGTTCAACAGAGACTTTGGAAGAAGGTATATTCAATTCACGCTTAAGAAAAACTACCAATTAAAGCTTTCGTCTGGGTTATATGGTGGCTTACTTCACCAAAACTAGTTTAATTGTACAGATTGGAATTTAACAAGAAAATATAAATGATAATGACATTAAATCCTATGTCTGTCTGGTGCTTACTAAACATTACAGTTTCCCACACAAAACAAAAATAAGCAAGTTTCTCATCAGCGGTCTCCCTGTCACGCTGTAGGCCTATGAAGGCTGAAGATAAATAGACACTAACCGGTATTAACTGGTCAAACACGTGCGGAGTCTAACGTGCCCCTGGTGTTCACCAGGGACCCCCGCAAGGAGGTTTGGACTTCACAGCAGAGAGCTCGCAGGTCGCGGTCCTATTAGCCAGTTACCAGTGTAGCGTAGAGAGGTCAGACGGTTCCGGGTCACAGCAATCAGGTATATCAGGTACAAAGGGGAAATCCAGTAGAGTAGTCGCCAAGCCAAAGTCACGGTACAGAATGGGTCACACAGAGAAAGAGGATGGTCGCCAAGCCGGGTCACAACGATAAACAGGAAGCAGGATACTCAGGGAAAAACAAGGGAGTGTGGAAGCCAGGAACACTGGTGGTGAACCTGTTACTCTGGCACCCTAATGGCGCCAAGACAGAGTAGACTCTGGGTTGTGTTGTGCCGGCTGGAGGGGTTCCTAACACGTAGGCAAGTGGCTCCTACATCAGATATCTGAACTAAAACCGACATATCCAACTCTACTAACTGCACTTACTTTAGAGCAGATTCAAAAAGGGTCAAAAAGGCAAACAGAGACCCCTTCATACTCTGATCAGAAAGAAACTACGTCTGGTGTCTTCAGGAGAGATCATTTGACTCAAGTGACGGCGATGTGGCGCACGGACATCTCACCAGGCACATTGCCGGCAATTACGGTAGAAATCTCCACTCATTTCTGTCAAGTCTCCGCCACGAAGTGTCTCACTGATGTTCTGGAGGCACCTTGCGGTTCATTGAATCCCCCTCCAACCTCTACGAGCCAAATGAGCAGCACCTCTAGTATGGAGGAGACAAACATAATTGTCTTCTTGCTCCTTCTGGACCTAAAGATGATCTAGGACAAGTGACCAAGGATGAGGCAGATAGACCAGTTCCAGTAACAGATCATCCAGATGCAGAAACAAGTTGATGATTTGGAAAAATAGAATGTGGAGAGGTAACACCCAATTAGTAGGCCTTCCAGAGAGCAAAGTGCTAGACTCTTGGAGAATCTGTTGGTATCAAAGTTTAGGAAGAAAGCTGTTTCCTCTACAGTGGAAAGGGCTAATAGGGTCTTCCCAATACATATGGGATCAGACCCCAATTGTAGGTAACCTCCTATACCCGGCAATAGTCTCTATATATCCAGCAATATACTTCACTATATTTATATGGCAGATACAATAAGAACTGCAAACCTGGTTTGATAATGAAAGTTGATGTGGCTGGGCAGCAATAATATATATATATATATATATATATATATATATATATATATGATTCATTAATCTTCTAAAATCACTAGACTGTTTAGAAGAAGAATGAAAGGTAGCCAACAGCTTTCAGCAACCATTCCCAGAGGATTCTTGGAGAAGGCTCTCTCTGTAGCCCAGTACACAATGAAAGTAACAGTTCCAGTTCTCCACTTAATAATACTAATAAATAATGTCTACTCTTGTATCAATGTTGTGGAATTCAACATATGTGTAACAATCCAAGGAATCAGCAATGATGACACAATGTTGCTGAACATAGAAACTCCAGCCGCAGTACAGGACCGGAACTGCAGTATACATGGATAGCAGCCAGCAGATTACCACTGGAAACTTGTAATATGGACAAAATAACATATGTATGTACAGATTCCTGCAGCAACAACTATATCCGGAGCCATAAGATTAAAGCTCATTCTCCCCCAGAGTGCAATGCTTGAAACACAAATGTGCTAACAATGAACATCAGAAGAGAGACAGGAATCCACTTGTAGCATTAGCAGGATCAGGAGTCAGTAATAGCAATTCACTTGGCAATGGAGTCGCCCACAGACTCCTGTGCAATATGTAAGTTTAACACCAACATGCACTAATGGTAGTTTGTTATACTGGAGCAAGTGTTCATTAGTCGAATACCAGCGACTTGCAGAATGCACAGACTGATACATTTACCCCTTGGAATGGCGCCAGTAACACGACAGTGTATTTAACCTAATTTACAGTGACTTTTCTGGTCACTGGATATCAATTCAGATGAGTATGTATGTAATTAAAGGAATGTGATATTCACACCAGGGGGTAAATGTATGAAAGTCCGATTTTTTCAACTCGCCGGAAATCGGCGACTTTGCAGCTAAAATTTAAAGCGGCGATGGCTTGTAAAGCTGACTTTACAAGCCATCGCCGCTTTAATTTTTAGCTGCAAAGTCGCCGATTTCCGGTGAGTTGGAAAAATCGGACTTTCATACATTTACCCCCAGAGATCTACCACCATCTAATGTGTAACATCTATGGGACACAATGGAATCAGAATGTGCCAGCATTTCTGTGCCACTGATCTTAATACCCCAAAACAGTCAGGAGGTTCTAACTGGTAATGGGAAATAAACCTGCAGTTAGGTAGATCTACCTAATTAGTCAGTCTTTGTTTTACAATGTTGTTTTGATGAGAATGTATTAAATCTGTTACCTCCTAATTGAATTTTAGAAAATTTACATGAGAATCACAGTGATAACTCAGTCACGAGCCAGACACCTGAACAATTAAATGTAAGTAAACAGTCAAAATTATTATTAATGTTCTAAATCCCTTTGAATAATGTACTGAAGGATGTGATGATCCACTATTTATATATATATATATATATATATATATATATATATATATATATATATATATATATAGGTAATTTGTAGGAAAATTTCCCCCATCCAGCACTATTTTGCTGATTCTTAAAGTAGATGATCTCAATGTTCATTTTAGATAAATCCTGCTGTATTTGTGATATTCAATGATCATGTTGGCCCTATGGGGCTAGCTTTGTTTAGGTGCCTAAGATGGCAGGGAATGGAGAACAAAAGTTTGCAGCACTGTAGAAACAAAGTTATATATCAAGTATCTTATCTCCTCAGTCTTAGCTCTTTTACATATTAAATACTGACTGTTTTTTCATGTAGCACATAAATATCAACTTTAAATTTCAATGTACAAATAAGCTATTAAGTATTTGTGTGCTACATGAAAAAACAGTCAGTATTTAACTTATGTTTAGGGAGGGAGACAGTGTCATGAATGGGGGATAGTTGTTTTTTGGAAATGTTTACTTTTTACCTGTGTTGATGAAGCTAATTAAAGTTTATTTATGTTCAGAACTCTTTAGTTGCCTTGTGGAGACCCATATGTTTTCTATAACTACTGTGAACCTCAATTAAAATTGGTGCATGAGCGTTAGAGTTGCTAGAGTTCACTGTGTTTTCCCACTGAGGGCCTGATCCATTAAGGAACATAAATGCCGATATGTGCTGTAATTTGCATAAAATTGCATGCTTAGAAAAGGACTATACTCCAGTGAACACAAGTACATCCATTTCATCTTTGAATGCAAAGGACACTTCCGACAGCCTATGATTTCATGGGCGGAATCGGGGAGGTAAGGGGTGGATGCATGTGGACAATGTATAGTAAGGGCATGCCAAGGTTGTCACATGGGCCAGCGTCCGATTCATGCTCTGGGCATCTCTTAGGTACCTGTTTTCTATCATATTATTTGCACCAGCTAGAGGGCAGGTACTTATCGTTTCAGCGGCCATCTAGTTCCTGCGAGAGATATGCCTCCTAAATGGTGTATTTGCAGATGCATCCACATCTAATTATTTCACAACTACAGTAGAAATCTATATACAGAGGTTTGCTTATGTATTTCTGGTGCATATGCGCTACACAAAAAGTTGTATCTTAAACAAATGAAAATAAGGATTGTTACATTCAACTCTAAAGGAGGCCCTTTGTCACTAACAAAAGAGATTCCACATTCAAAGTTAATTTCTGTCATGGATGCTACAAACATACTTAACTGGCCCATGGTAATCTGGCACTAAGAGGTATCAAAATAGTATAGGAGCTGGTTATGCAGCATCCGAGGGACATAATAAATGGGATTTTAGCTGAGGCTAATTTAGTCTCAATGACAGCTGGTATCAGAGACCTGAATTCAGGTACTAATGAGGAGGTAGAGGACTCCAAGTTGAAGCTCACCTTAATCTATTTAGGCTGACTGGTCTTGATCTGCTGAAGGAAGCCGGCCAGTTCAGTTAAAGTCAGCTACTTAACTTATTTCAGCAAGGTGAAGAAATGTGCTTGACCCTCAGCAACACTATAGAGTCTAGCATGATAAACCATTTACTAGGGAAGGCCGCAGTCTCGCAAATACTACTTAATGGCTTATTTTGTACTTTAAAGGAGAAGTTGGAGAATATAGAGTTCGTGTTTTCAACCTTGATAGGACGCTTTTGGCGCAGTAAGTGCAGGATCTTGTCATTGTATTTACACTTCAGTAGCCTATCCAGCAAAGGCTGCACTCAGAATTGGTTGATGGACTGCAGCTCTATGATCCGGAACCCCTGGAAAAATCAACTGACTTTTCCTCTTCGCCATACAGGGACTTTATCCATTCCTCCACATAATATTCTGGTCATTGACCCATCCACTCTTGTAGGAAAGCCTATTATCTGAAGATTATTCCTCTGTGAACAATTGTCATAGTTCTTCTGACTGGCAAACAGAGGCAAATGTCTTTTTAGATCAGAAACATTTGTGCTGAGGGATTCCACAAGTCTTCTATCTATGAGCTGCCATTGTACACTGCTGCCGTACGCACTTGGAGGGCCTGTGTGTTTGCCTTAGGAGACTCACATACACCTTGATCTCATATATTTTCCTTATAAGGGCTGTTGGGAATGATTTAATAGCCACTAATATCTGTACGGACACATGGTTTAGAATAGGCTATGGGGTCTTATACAGGGGACTACAAATGCTTTGCTGCATGAGTGTGGCACAAATGGGCAACCAAGCCTGTAAAGCATTCTAGCCTGTCTTCTACTTCCAGATTCCAGCTGTGACTCATTCTGGCTATTGTAGTTCTGTCCTAATGGTGACTAAGAGGCAAATAGAAGAGAAAGGTCTTGTTAAATCTCTGCTAGTTGGGACTATTAGCTGGGGCTCACTCACAATGGAACTCATTTACAAAGCAAATCGGTTGCACAGCACAAAATGCTGCGGTTTTGCACTGGTGCAGCTAGATAGGTCTAATACTCTCTGGTCTAAAGAGATGTTTACATCATTTAAAATATACCTTTGGTTTGTGAAGAAGGGAAAAAATCTAAAAATGAACAATGTGCAAAAGTGTAAACAATGTATCCAAAATCCAACTTCTTACTACTTTAGAATGACCGCTCTCATTGCGTGAAACTGCTGTTTTTATCCTCAAATTCTGATTTGATTTCCCTCATTTATGGTTTATGTTGGTAAGAATAAGGGGATATCAGGACTGTCTTTATTACATGTCACTTTTGTGACATTATTTTGTACATTGGGCACAGTGCAGCTAGAAATACACTTCTCTACTGAAGTTCAACTGGCAGGCGGAAAATGCGTCCTTTCAAAATTTAGGATGAGACCCAATCTCCACCAGGTTGATGATGGTGCTACAATCAAGTTATTTTGCAAAGTTGAAATTAATATGCACTCATATGCACAGCAAGGAATTGTCCTCTCCACCTTCATTTCAGTAATCTTGCTCTACAAAACTGAATCTCTTCTTGCACTGCAGCACAAAACTATAGGCAGTTGTGCACCTGCTCCATGCTTATCAGGGAACATCCTCACTCTACCAAATATCCTTCCCTCCGCCACTGAAAACATCTGCTTCCCGATCAGCACCATCTTCCCCTGCAAACCTGTGCGCTTTAGCTGATATCTAGGTGCACCTGCACGAATCAAAGAGCTCTGCGCCACTAAAGAGATTTTTTTGCAGTCTCCCATGCCCATTTTTTAATTCAGTGTGTCCACACTCATTGTGTTTTGGAATACAGACTGAGTTAATATATGAACTTATAATTAAATTCAAATATTTTAACCTGTACACACCTTTATTTTTTTAGCTGTATAGCAGAGGACAAGCTTTTGTACTGCCTTATCCTTCCATATAATATAAAGCCTGGTGTACATATTGATAATATAGGCTCCACTTTCACAGCCTTATTTCAAATATTTTTAATTATGATATCTGTGTGATATGTTTGCATGTATACTGTGTTACCTATAGATGTTTTTTAAAGCAAATGCTTATGCTTGGTCCAGTAAAATTTCTGGATCTATGATGAAACCAGACTCCATCTTGCTAGAAGCAATAAGAAAGGTAAGAATGTGATCTAACATAGTGTCCTCAGACTTTGTATCCAAAGCAATCAGGCAAAGTATAGACATATATAGTTTACAATTTATGTTCTCTTATAGGACTTGCTTGCTGGCTGCCTCAAGCCAGGATGAATAATCAAGCTTGAAGGCACAAAATATATTGTATTGAATTTTCTTTATTTTTTTTTTGCAATGCCAGCTTGGAGAGAATTTGCAATCTATGGGGTCAGAGGAAAGGATAGCCTGCGTTCCACTGTGTGCTGACCTTGGTGGTAAGCCGATAATTCTGTACTATTTCTTAACATTGTCTAATTGGATATTGAAATCTGGATCAGAATCTATTGAGCCTCAAGTCATTTGATTACAGGTTTCAGTATAACCCATCTGCAAAATGTGTCCATGACGTGTGTTCCCAAATCATCCATCCCTGCAGGGTTATCCACAGGTTTTAGAAAAAGGTCTTCCCTGGTTAGTAGAGCTCAATGAGGGGCTGTACAAGAGAGTAATCATATGCCAGCACTAAATGAGTCCCCCCCTGCTGTTTTCATGCCACAATGGCTGATTCAGTCCTAGGGGAAAACAATGGGATCTTGATGTCATTTATCCCTTGGTGAAGGTGGATGATAGCCAGTCACTCCCTGTTTTAACCACTTCTAGTCATTTGTGATGTCAGAGGGGCTCCAACTGCCCTGGAGGGGGAGAGGTCACTGAAGAATTAGTAATGGCCACTGTTTGCATTGGATTTAAAATCATTTTGTTGTCTAAACAAGTGAGAATACCAGTATTATCAAAGTACCTGGAGAGAGCATCGGCCTTGGAGTTTTTGGAACCGGGACGGAAGGTAAGAATGAGTTGGAACCTGGCAAAGAAGAGAGACCAGCGAGCTTGACGAGGGTTAAGACATTGTGCCTTCTGGAGATAAGTAAGATTTTTATGATCTGTCATGACCGTGACGGGATGTAAGGCACCCTCTAGTAAGTGGTGCCACTCCTCAAGGGCAATCTTGATGGCTAATAATTCCTTATCACCGATTCCATAATTTAGTTCAGTGCTAGAGAATTTCTTAGACAGGAATCCACAAGTCTCTAATGTTCCTGAAGAAGATTTCTGGGAAAGTATTGCTCCAATTCCGACCGAAGAAGCGTCCACTTCAATGAAAAACGGTCTCCCCTGGTCTGGCTGTTTGAGTATAGGGGCCGAAAGAAATGCTTCCTTAAGAGTCTTGAAAGCCAATATGGCTTCGACAGGACATGGTTTGCTGCAGGCACCTTTTCGAGTTAAAGCTGTAATAGGACAAATAATGGATGAAAAGCCTTTAATGAACTGCCGGTAATAATTGGCAAAGCCGATAAAGCGTTGGGTAGCTTTGAGACCAATAGGTAATGGCCAGTTGACAATGGCATCCACTTTCTGCGGATCCATCAGCAGGCCGGTGCCTGAAACTATGTACCGTAGAAATGGAACTTGTGAACGCTCAAAAAGGCATTTCTCCAGTTTACAATATAAGGAATGTTTCCGGAGACGAGAAAGAACAGTCTTGACATGGAGACGATGAACATGTAAGTCAGATGAAAATATCAAAATATCGTCCAGGTAGACAATCACGAATTGATACAGAAGATCCCTTAAGATCTCCTTGACAAAATCTTGAAAAACTGCTGCAGCATTGCAAAGTCCAAACGGCATAACTAAGTACTCATAGTGCCCGTCACGGGTGTTAAATGCCGTTTTCCACTCATCGCCCTTTCGAATGCGGATCAAGTTGTAGGCCCCTCTGAGATCTAATTTAGAGAAGATTTTGGCTCCTCTGATCCGATCGAACAGTTCTGTAATTAATGGGAGCAGATAGCGGTTCTTGATGGTAATATCATTAAGACGGCGGTAGTCTATGCAAGGTCTTAATGAGCCATCTGAACCTGCTGGCGAGGTAGATTTTCTGATAAATCCTCTTTGAAGGTTGTCTGAGATATATAAAGACATCGCCTTTGTCTCAGGGAGAGCCAGAGGATAGACTCTACCTTTGGGAATAGTTTTACCGGGAATTAGCTCAATGGGACAATCCCATGCTCGGTGAGGAGGGAGAGTCTCTGCAGTGGTCTTGCTAAACACATCAATGAAGTCTAAATACGGCTCTGGTAGTTTGAAGTGAGAGTCCAGAGAGAGACAAGGAAGTTGGTTAGGAAGAAGTATTTTCGAGAGACATTGATCGAAACATGAGGAACCCCAGGAGGTAACTTGAGCGTGAGCCCAATCGAATTGTGGTGAATGTTTTCTGAGCCATGGTAGCCCTAAAATGATGGAGTTAACGGACTGTGGGATAACCAGGAACTGAATCCACTCTTGATGGAGAACCCCTACCTGCAACTGAACTGGAGCTGTAGTGTCAGTGATGGAACCGTTGCTGACACGGTTACCGTCAACTGCAGTAAGAACCAGGGGTTGCGGCAATGGAGTGCAGGGTATGTGAAGCTTAGACACCAGAGTGGCAGAGATGAAGTTTCCTGCAGATCCGGAATCCACAAATGCAGAACAGCTTAGGGAGGAGTCCGAGAATTTGAGGGTGACAGGCATCAGAAAACTATTATCTTTAACGGGAGAGGGAGAATGGAGACAAGAACCTAGAACAACCTCCCTGGTGTTGCCTAGGCGGTGAAGTTTTCCGGCCTCTTGGGACAAGAAGATAGCAGATGGCCGGATTCTCCACAGTACAGACACAGACGATTCTTGATCCTGCGTTCCCTCTCATCCCGTGACAGGCGAGAGCGTCCAATTTGCATCGGCTCTTCCACCGGTAGAGCTGGGGATTGAAAACGAGGAGCCAAACGTACAGTGCGACGACCTCGACCCTCTCCTGAGAACGCTCTTGAAGGCGAATGTCTACCTTGACACACAGAGAGACCAAGTCGTCAAGCTTGGACGGAAGCTCTTGCAAAGCCAGTGCGTCCTCGATAGGATCTGACAGGCCTTGCCAATAGGTGGCGGTGAGAGCTTCATCATTCCAGCCTAATTCTGAGGCTAAAGTACGAAACTGAACAGCGTATTGACCTGCAGTTAAGGAGCCCTGGCGAAGAGCTAACAAACTGGATGCAGCCGAAGACACACGACCAGGTTCATCAAATACCCTCCGGAAGTTCTCAATGAAAGTATCAGAATGAATGAGGGATCCATCTCTTCGTTCCCACAGTGGCGAGGCCCAAGCTAGGGCTTGTCCCATCAGGAGGGAAATAATGTAGGCTACCTTAGCTCTCTCAGATGCGAAGTTTTCCGGTGTAAGTTCAAATTGGATGGAACACTGATTCAGGAATCCACGGCATCCTTTGGGATTACTGTCGTATTTCTCTGGGGTTGGAATCCGTAGTGTTCTAGAGGTAGCAAGTACTGCGCTTGGTGGTGCAGCGGGCGGAGCAGGATCAGGAGCGAGAGCTGCTGCCTGAGACGTGCTCAGGGCATCCAAGCGGGAAATCACTCATTGTAAACACTGCAAGAGTTGTGCTTGGTTGGCCTCCTGCCGTTCTACCCGTACTCCTAAATGGATGAGGAGGTCTCGGGATGAGGTTTCTCCGGTACCGTCAGTCATGGCCAGAGTAAACCGTCACACTGTAGGCCTATGAAGGCTGAAGATAAATAGACACTAACCGGTATTAGCGCAACTGGTCAAACAGGCGCGGAGTCTAACGTGCCCCTGGTGTTCACCAGGGACCCCCGCAAGGAGGTTTGGACTTCACAGCAGAGAGCACGCAGGTCGCGGTCCTATTAACCAGTTACCAGTGTAGCGTAGAGAGGTCAGACGGTTCCGGGTCACAGCAATCAGGTATATCAGGTACAAAGGGGAAATCCAGTAGAGTAGTCGCCAAGCCGAAGTCACGGTACAGAATGGGTCACACAGAGAAAGAGGATGGTCGCCAAGCCGGGTCACAACGATAAACAGGAAGCAGGATACTCAGGGAAAAACAAGGGAGTGTGGAAGCCAGGAACACTGGTGGTGAACCTGTAACTCTGGCACCCTAATGGCGCCAAGACAGAGTAGACTCTGGGTTGTGTTGTGCTGGCTGGAGGGGTTCCTAACACGTAGGCAAGTGGCTCCTACAGCAGATATCTGAACTAAAACCGACATATCCAACTCTACTAACTGCACTTACTTTAGAGCAGATTCAAAAAGGGTCAAAAAGGCAAACAGAGACCCCTTCATACTCTGATCAGAAAGAAACTACGTCTGGTGTCTTCAGGAGAGATAATTTGACTCAAGTGACGGCGATGTGGCGCGCGGACATCTCACCAGGCTCATTACCAGCAATTACGGTAGAAATCTCCACTCATTTCTGTCAAGTCTCCGCCACGAAGTGTCTCACTGATGTTCTGGAGGCACCTTGCGGCTCATTGAATCCCCCTCCAGACAACCTCTACGAGCCAAATGAGCAGCACCTCTAGTATGGAGGAGACAAACATAATTGTCTTCTTGCTCCTTCTGGACCTAAAGACCTAGGACAAGTGACCAAGGATGAGGCAGATAGACCAGTTCCAGTAACAGATCATCCAGATCCAGAAACAAGTTGATGATTTGGAAAAATAGAATGTGGAGAGGTAACACCCAATTAGTAGGCCTTCCAGAGAGCAAAGTGCTAGACTCTTGGAGAATCTGTTGGTATCAAAGTTTAGGAAGAAAGCTGTTTCCTCTACAGTGGAAAGGGCTAATAGGGTCTTCCCAATACATATGGGATCAGACCCCAATTGTAGGTAACCTCCTATACCCGGCAATAGTCTCTATATATCCAGCAATATACTTCACTATATTTATATGGCAGATACAATAAGAACTGCAAACCTGGTTTGCTAATGAAAGTTGATGTGGCTGGGCAGCAATAATATATATATATATATATATGATTCATTAATCTTCTAAAATCACTAGACTGTTTAGAAGAAGAATGAAAGGTAGCCAACAGCTTTCAGCAACCATTCCCAGAGGATTCTTGGAGAAGGCTCTCTCTGTAGCCCAGTACACAATGAAAGTAACAGTTCCAGTTCTCCACTTAATAATACTAATAAATAATGTCTACTCTTGCATCAATGTTGTGGAATTCAACATATGTGTAACAATCCAAGGAATCAGCAATGATGACACAATGTTGCTGAACATAGAAACTCCAGCCGCAGTACAGGACCGGAACTGCAGTATACATGGATAGCAGCCAGCAGATTACCACTGGAAACTTGTAATATGGACAAAATAACATATTTATGTAAAGAACCCTGCAGCAACAACTATATTCGGAGCCATAAGATTAAAGCTCATTCTCCCCCAGAGTGCAATGCTTGAAACACAAATGTGCTAACAATGAACATCGGAAGAGAGACAGGAATCCACTTGTAGCATTAGCAGGATCAGGAGTCAGTAATAGCAATTCACTTGGCAATGGAGTCGCCCACAGACTCCTGTGCAATATGTAAGTTTAACACCAACATGCACTAATGGTAGTTTGTTATACTGGAGCAAGTGTTCATTAGTCGAATACCAGCGACTTGCAGAATGCACAGACTGATACATTTACCCCTTGGAATGGCGCCAGTAACACGACAGTGTATTTAACCTAATTTACAGTGACTTTTCTGGTCACTGGATATCAATTCAGATGAGTATGTATGTAATTAAAGGGAATGTGATATTCACACCAGGGGGTAAATGTATGAAAGTCCGATTTTTTCAACTCGCCGGAAATCGGCGACTTTGCAGCTAAATTTTAAAGCGGCGATGGCTTGTAAAGCTGACTTTACAAGCCATCGCCGCTTTAATTTTTAGCTGCAAAGTCGCCGATTTCCGGTGAGTTGGAAAAATCGGACTTTCATACATTTACCCCCAGAGATCTACCACCATCTAATGTGTAACATCTATGGGACACAATGGAATCAGAATGTGCCAGCATTTCTGTGCCACTGATCTTAATACCCCAAAACAGTCAGGAGGTTCTAACTGGTAATGGGAAATAAACCTGCAGTTATGTAGATCTACCTAATTAGTCAGTCTTTGTTTTACAATGTTGTTTTGATGAGAATGTATTAAATCTGTTACCTCCTAATTGAATTTTAGAAAATTTACATGAGAATCACAGTGATAACTCAGTCACGAGCCAGACACCTGAACAATTAAATGTAAGTAAACAGTCAAAATTATTATTAATGTTCTAAATCCCTTTGAATAATGTACTGAAGGATGTGATGATCCACTATTTATATATATATATATATATATAGGTGATTTGTAGGAAAATTTCCCCCATCCAGCACTATTTTGCTGATTCTTAAAGTAGATGATCTCAATGTTCATTTTAGATAAATCCTGCTGTATTTGTGATATTCAATGATCATGTTGGCCCTATGGGGCTAGCTTTGTTTAGGTGCCTACGATGGCAGGGAATGGAGAACAAAAGTTTGCAGCACTGTAGAAACAAAGTTATATATCAAGTATCTTATCTCCTCAGTCTTAGCTCTTTTACATATTAAATACTGACTGTTTTTTCATGTAGCACATAAATATCAACTTTAAATTTCAATGTACAAATAAGCTATTAAGTATTTATGTGCTACATGAAAAAACAGTCAGTATTTAACTTATGTTTAGGGAGGGAGACAGTGTCCTGAATGGGGGATAGTTGTTTTTTGGAAATGTTTACTTTTTACCTGTGTTGATGAAGCTAATTTAAAGTTTATTTATGTTCAGAACTCTTTAGTTGCCTTGTGGAGACCCATATGTTTACTATAACTACTGTGAACCTCAATTAAAATTGGTGCATGAGCGTTAGAGTTGCTAGAGTTCACTGTGTTTTCCTACTGAGGGCCTGATCCATTAAGGAACATAAATGCCGATATGTGCTGTAATTTGCATAAAATTGCATGCTTAGAAAAGGACTATACTCCAGTGAACACAAGTACATCCATTTCATCTTTGAATGCAAAGGACACTTCCGACAGCCTATGATTTCATGGGCGGAATCGGGGAGGTAAGGGGTGGATGCATGTGGACAATGTATAGTAAGGGCATGCCAAGGTTGTCACATGGGCCAGCGTCCGATTCATGCTCTGGGCATCTCTTAGGTACCTGTTTTCTATCATATTATTTGCACCAGCTAGAGGGCAGGTACTTATCGTTTCAGCGGCCATCTAGTTCCTGCGAGAGATATGCCTCCTAAACGGTTTATTTGCAGATACATCCACATCTAATTATTTCACAACTACAGTAGAAATCTATATACAGAGGTTTGCTTATGTATTTCTGGTGCATATGCGCTACACAAAAAGTTGTATCTTAAACAAATGAAAATAAGGATTGTTACATTCAACTCTAAAGGAGGCCCTTTGTCACTAACAAAAGAGATTCCACATTCAAAGTTAATTTCTGTCATGGATGCTACAAACATACTTAACTGGCCCATGGTAATCTGGCACTAAGAGGTATCAAAATAGTATAGGAGCTGGTTATGCAGCATCCGAGGGACATAATAAATGGGATTTTAGCTGAGGCTAATTTAGTCTCAATGACAGCTGGTATCAGAGACCTGAATTCAGGTACTAATGAGGAGGTAGAGGACTCCAAGTTGAAGCTCACCTTAATCTATTTAGGCTGACTGGTCTTGATGTGCTGAAGGAAGCCGGCCAGTTCAGTTAAAGTCAGCTACTTAACTTATTTCAGCAAGGTGAAGAAATGTGCTTGACCCTCAGCAACACTATAGAGTCTAGCATGATAAACCATTTACTAGGGAAGACCGCAGTCTCGCAAATACTACTTAATGGCTTATTTTGTACTTCAAAGGAGAAGTTGGAGAATATAGAGTTCGTGTTTTCAACCTTGATAGGACGCTTTTGGCGCAGTAAGTGCAGGATCTTGTCATTGTATTTACACTTCAGTAGCCTATCCAGCAAAGGCTGCACTCAGAATTGGTTGATGGACTGCAGCTCTATGATCCGGAACCCCTGGAAAAATCAACTGACTTTTCCTCTTCGCCATACAGGGACTTTATCCATTCCTCCACATAATATTCTGGTCATTGACCCATCCACTCTTGTAGGAAAGCCTATTATCTGAAGATTATTCCTCTGTGAACAATTGTCATAGTTCTTCTGACTGGCAAACAGAGGCAAATGTCTTTTTAGATCAGAAACATTTGTGCTGAGGGATTCCACAAGTCTTCTATCTATGAGCTGCCATTCTACACTGCTGCCGTACGCACTCGGAGGGCCTGCGTGTTTGCATTAGGAGACTCACATACTCCATGATCTCAAAAATTTTCCTTATAAGGGCTGTTGAGAATGATTGAATAGCCACTAATATCTGTACGGACACATGGTTTAGAATAGGCTATGGGGTCTTATACAGGGGACTACAAATGCTTTGCTGCATGAGTGTGGCACAAATGGGCAACCAAGCCTGTAAAGCATTCTAGTCTGTCTTCTACTTCCAGATTCCAGCTGTGACTCATTCTGGCTATTGTAGTTCTGTCCTAATGGTGACTAAGAAGCAAATAGAAGAGAAAGGTCTTGTTAAATCTCTGCTAGTTGAGACTATTAGCTGGAGCTTACTTACAATGGAACTCATTTACAAAGCAAATCGGTTGCACAGCACAAAATGCTGCGGTTTTGCACTGGTGCAGCTAGATAGGTCTAATACTCTCTGGTCTAAGGAGATGTTTACATCATTTAAAATATACCTTTGGTTTGTGAAGAAGGGAAAAAATCTAAAAATGAACAATGTGCAAAAGTGTAAACATTGCATCCAACATCCAACTTCTTACTACTTTAGAATGACCGCTCTCATTGCGTGAAACTGCTGTTTTTATCCTCAAATTCTGTTTTGATTTCCCTCATTTATGGTTTATGTTGGTAAGAATAAGGGGATATCAGGACTGTCTTTATTACATGTCACTTTTGTGACATTATTTTGTACATTGGGCACAGTGCAGCTAGAAATACACTTCTCTACTGAAGTTCAACTGGCAGGCGGAAAATGCGTCCTTTTCAAAATTTAGGATGAGACCCAATCTCCACCAGGTTGATGATGGTGCTACAATCAAGTTATTTTGCAAAGTTGAAATTAATATGCACTCTTATGCACAGCAAGGAATTGTCCTCTCCACCTTCATTTCAGTAATCTTGCTCTACAAAACTGAATCTCTTCTTGCACTGCAGCACAAAACTATAGGCAGTTGTGCACCTGCTCCATGCTTATCAGGGAACATCCTCACTCTACCAAATATCCTTCCCTCCGCCACTGAAAACATCTGCTTCCCGATCAGCACCATCTTCCCCTGCAAACCTGTGCGCTTTAGCTGATATCTAGGTGCACCTGCACGAATCAAAGAGCTCTGCGCCACTCCCATGCCCATTTTTTAATTCAGTGTGTCCACACTCATTGTGTTTTGGAATACAGACTGAGTTAATATATGAACTTATAATTAAATTCAAATATTTTAACCTGTACACACCTTTATTTTTTAGCTGTATAGCAGAGGACAAGCTTTTGTACTGCCTTATCCTTCCATATAATATAAAGCCTGGTGTACATATTGATAATATAGGCTCCACTTTCACAGCCTTATCTCAAATATCTTTAATTATGATATGTGTGTGATATGTTTGCATGTATACTGTGTTACCTATAGCTATTTTTTAAAGCAAAGACTTATGCTTGGTCCAGTAAAATTTCTGGATCTATGATGAAACCAGAATCCATCTTGGTAGAAGCAATAAGAAAGGTAAGAATGTGACCCTACCGTGTCCTCAGACTTTGTATCCAAAGCAATCAGGCAAAGTATAGACATATATAGTTTACAATTTATGTTCTCTTATAGGACTTGCTTGCTGGCTGCCTCAAGCCAGGATGAATAATCAAGCTTGAAAGCACAAAATGACCAATATTGTATTGAATGTTCTTTATTTATTTTTTTTCAATGCCAGCTTGGAGAGAATTTGCAATCTATGGGGTCAGAGGAAAGGATAGCCTGCGTTCCACTGTGTGCTGACCTTGGTGGTAAGCCGATAATTCTGTACTATTTCTTAACATTGTCTGATTGGATATTGAAATCTGGATCAGAATCTATTGAGCCTCAAGTGATTTGATTACAGGTTTCAGTATAACCCATCTGCAAAATGTATCCATGACGTGTGTTCCCAAATCATCCATCCCTACAGGGTTATCCACAGGTTTTAGAAAAAGGTCTCCCCTGATTGGTAGAGCTCAATGAGGGGCTGTACAAGAGAGTAATCATATGCCAGCACTAAATGAGTCCCCCCCTGCTGTTTTCATGCCACAATGGCTGATTCAGTCCTAGGGGAAAACAATGGGATCTTGATGTCATTAATCCCTTGGTGAAGGTGGATAATAGCCAGTCACTCCCTGTTTTAACCACTTCTAGTCATTTGTGATGTCAGAGGGGCTCCAACTGCTCCCACCTTCTTTAGTGTCTTCACAGAAAGTGACTGGCCCAGAATAAAACATCACAACTGGCATGTTTCAGAACAATAGCTGACCTCTTAATTCTATACTTCAGGTTGACTGCTGGAAAATAACAAGTTTGGTCATGTCCATTCCGTCAGAACCCTAATTGACCTTATTAGTCCTAGACACTGAGTGCAAACCTTATGTCTGAAAAGAAGCATAGTTATGAAAATGCCAGGACTCAAATCAGCCGCATTTGCATAGGAATGTCCTTACTGTACACGGCTACTAGTCCCACCCTTCCCTCCCTTATTCCTTCTCTCAAGTTGTAGGCAATTGTAAGTATTACTTGCGTTTGGACATGAATTGCATGCAGTTTCATTCATTGGTGTAATGTCCATTTCTGACCATGTGCAGAGCTATTTTGCGCAAGGTACCCTACGCAATCCAACGTACGTCTGAACATTAATCAGACCCTATGTTATTATAGATGCTCCATTTGTTAACAAAGAACATAATATAGTAAAAGTAACTAAATTAAAGACTAGCGGTAATTAACATTTTTAGGCTCACATATTGATTCTTTTTTTGTCACTTTGCAGGACATCCTCGCTTGAAGCAGTGTGATGAGCACTGTCAGTGCTACCGCACACTGGAGGACAAGGTTGACAGTCTCATCAAACACAGTGTTGCGCTCCTTCAAGGACAGGAGAAATTGTTGTTGCTCTTAGAAGCAAAACAGAGGACTGTCAACCTTGTGCATGACCCTGTGGTGACAGCATCTGGAGATTCCATGGCCAGCCCCAGCTCTTCATCTACACATGTGACATTTAGCTCCGCTGGTCAGGCTCTACAGGTGTCCAGTGTCTCCCCTGGAGGGTGCAACCATTTCAACTTCCATTAGACCCTCCACACTGTGTCCAGCTTATGAATTGGTGCCTCAAATAGTGCATACTGCACCCCTCTTATTAATAGTTGCAAATAGTTTATTTCCATTTTTTGCAAATATCTTTCTATATATTTCTGCGCAATATACATATATATCATCAACATCATCTATTTACTTATATAGCGCCACTAATTCTGTAGCGCTGTAGAGAGGACTCAATCACATCAGTCCCTGCCCCATTGGAGCTTACAAACTAAATCCCCCAACATATACACACACACAGACCAAGAGAGACTAAGGTCAATTTGATAGCAGCCAATTAAGCTATCGGTATGTTTTTGGAGTGTGGGAGGAAACCGGAGCACCCGGAGGAAACCCAGGCAAACACGGGAAGAACATACAAACTCCACACAGATAAGACCATGACCCCAGTGCTGTGAGGCAGAAGTGCTGACCACTAAGCCAACGTGCTGCCCGTGTATGTGTATGTAATATATATATATATATATATATATATATATATACACACCATTTTTTTTAAGATGAGAAAAGAACAATAGTTTTTTTGTTTTGCATTTAATGTGATTAACTTTATTTACAATTTCCATGCCAGGAGAGACTTTTTATTTTGAAGAAGTTAAAACAAATGATATAAACAGCAAAATATATATATTCAGGCACCTTCCTATAAGTTGATAAACATGCCATAAGGAGGTTGTCAGTTCAATTACCTTTTGAAACCTTTCTAGGTATACATTTTTTTTCTCTTAAAAATTAAACATAGATAACAATTATTATTAGCAAAATCATTTTTTTTTTTTTACACAATAATAATCTATGATATATACAGCTTTAGGATGCTATTATATTAAGAGCAGTAAGCCAACCATGGCACTGAGAGTTATGGTCATTATGGAAATGTGTCAAACACATGAGTTTCTGCATTTCCATATAGAGTGCTATATATTGATTTTTTTATATATGTATATGTGAAGATTTTTTTAATGTCTCCCTTACCTACCCTTTCCAAATACGATCTAGATTTTTATATTTAAAAGTGTTTATATATAGTGAAAACATATCTATATCTATATATATATCTATATCTCTCTCTCTCTCTCTCTCTCTCTCTATATATATATATATATTAGATCTTATGTCGTAAGATCGTATTGTGGTTGCTTATTTAAGGTTACCTGGGGTTAGACAGCTGCACTTCACACACTTCAGCCAGATAAATTACACCAGTCCAATGTATTGGTATAACAAACCTCAGCTAGATTTATGCACCAGGATAATAAACAACACATAAAACAAAATACTAGCCTGTCCGGCTTCTAACTAGTGCACAGGAACACCCTCTCTTAAGTGAAGGACATTGTGTCCCACACATACACAAAACAACAGCACTTACTGATCATACATTACAGTGTCTCTCAGGAAGCATCCAAATATTACCTAATAAAGAGTTTTTATATAACATACACATATATACACATATAGTTTTAACATACACATATATATATATATATATATATATATATATATATATATATATATATATATCGATTACCTCCTGATGAAGTCTGGTGAATAGACAGACGAAACGTGTTGAGGATTTGAGCTATAGTCTTTGGGACTTTGTGGACTCTATTTCCTGATCTGGTGCGGTTATTGTGGCCATGTATGTATTGGCTGTAGCAGCCGAGCCAGAAAGACTTTACCATTATAATCTTATTTATGTAAGTGTGATACGTATATATTTTATGTGCAATAAATCTGCTGATTATACAGTATTACACTATGTTGGTTTTTCCTTTCACACGTCTTGTGAACTACTGAGACATCTCAGCAGCACACTCCTGCCCGCTCCCTGCGCTCGGCAAACGACCGTCGCCTCTCCTCCACTCTAATTACCTCTTCCCACTCCAGAATCCAAAACTTCTCCCGAGCTGCCCCCCTGCATTGCAATGACCTCCCTCGCTCCATCTGTCTCGCACCCAATCTATGCTCCTTCAAACGGGCACTCAAATCTCACCTGTTCCTGAAAGCCTTCCAACCATCCACTTAACCCCTCATCTACTCTGCAGTTCTCCCCCCTCTCCCCTGCCCCTTTTTCTCCCTCGTATCACTGCCTCCCTTTCGTGCCTTTTTGTCCACCTTCCCTTAGGATGTAAGCTCGCATGAGCAGGGCCCCTCTCCCCTCCTGTCTCCATACCGAATCTTCTGCTCCGTATTTACTCCATATGTCTGCCCGGAGTTTCTGAAGCATTGCTACTCTGTGTTTATTGTTCTGTAATGTTTCACCCTGTATGGTCTACTGTTTTTACTATGTAAGGTGCTGCGGAAACCTTGTGGCGCCCAACAAATAAATGATAATAATAATAATAATAAAGACTACAGCTATATAGAAAGTGCCACTATCGGATTTATCAATGGATGTCTGAAGAATCAGCTTACTATACAGTTAAGTGTTAAAGATTATTTATCTGGTATGCATTTGCACTATTGGAAAGGATTTGTGTCCTTGGGAATGCATGAAAGGTTTGTTCACTATCTGCCCTATATGTTCACATTTTCATTATATTTACTGTGAGATTGTTACTTCCACTTACTTATGATATATGTGAACTTTCTCTATTTTCTCTATCTATATGTACCTCTTAGTACTGTTAATATAACACTACTACACTATTGTGGCGCCCTATCCCATTTGCTTATTTTCCAAGATTGATTCCAGATTCACCATCTGTTTTTGGGAATTGGCAGTTGCCTAAAATTTGCAAAGTGTACAAAGAAAACAAGTTTTTGGGACTTTTTTGCTCAGTATTAGGTTACGCGCCATTGCATCTGTTTGTATGTGTGTATATATATATATATATATATATATATATATATAATATTTTTTAGTTATGGACTTTGCTCAGCTTTTCGTGTTTTGATTCATTTACTGAGAATTGAGTGCATGCTCATGTATATTTTTATATTTATATATAAATTAATATAAGTATATATTTTTATATATTTCATAAGATTGTATTGGGGTTACCATCTCCTGAGGTTGGACAGCTGCACTTCACTCACTTCAACACTTCAGCGAGATAAATCACACCAGTCTAGTGTATTGGTGTAACTAGCCTCAGCTAGATTTATTCACGAGCGCTGGTAATAACCAAACCATAAAACAAATCCTAGTCTGTCTGACTTCTACCTAGTACACAGGAACACCCTCTTTGGTGTCTCACACATACACAAAACAAAAGCACTTACTGGTCATAGATTGCAGTGTCTCCCAGGAAGCATCCACCCTCCACTCCAGGTCTGGGAGAGTGAGTGAAATGCCTTACAGCCTTTTATCAATACCTTGCAGGTGTAACTCCTGATTACCAGCACTTGCTAGCTGGTTGGAAAACCCGAAATGGCCCTCATAAATGGAGCCCACCTGTCTCTCTCCATTTATACCCCAGGGACCCTTACCAGCTTTTCCTAACGCTGAAGACACTCTTTGGGTTGCTCATCTCAAACACAAGCTGTGACAGGATGGACCGTCTATGCTACCCTGACTGGTGTTACTGGGAACCGGCTGGGCTTACTTTGCCACCGTTACTTTGCCGTTGCCGCCTTACTTTGCTCTCGAAGCTACACAACAGACTTCCTCAACAAATACTTATTGTATTCGAAATCAATATCTCAGAAAATAATGCATTTCCTATATAAAGTGCCACACGATATAATAAAATCAGTACATTACAATGATATAAATAAGCGCCCTGTGCTATATCCTTTAAATAAATTTATACCATAAGTTATTTATAAGTGATCCAGCCACACAAGCAATCTCCCTGGGGTTTAAAATCATATAAGACAGACAACCTGGGACATATATAACTGCTATTTGCCACTTTCCCAGTGCTACTGTCACAATATATATATATATATATATATATGTAGCAGGGCTCCTCCCGTCTTCTTGGTCCCCAGGAACCAGCCACCTCTGCTGCGCGCTCCTCAGCTCCCTCCCCCGTTATGCTGTGCAGTTACACTGGTGAGTTTCCTGGTTTTTTTTTGTTGTTTTTTTTTTACTGAAGAGGGGGGGGGGGGTTCGTGCGGGTGCCGCGATTTTCTGGGGGGGGGGGGTCGCGGGGGTGCCCTCATTCTCGCGTGGGGGGGGGTCAAGAGTGTGGAAGAGCCATGGGGTGCTGGGAAAGGTGGTTAGATAGCCAGGGGGTGCTGGGAAAGGGGGTTAGATAGCCAGGGGGTGCTGGGAGAGGGGATGAGAGCCAGGGGGTGCTGGGAAGGGGGGTGAGAGCCAGGGGGTGCTGGGAGAGGGGGTGAGAGCCAGGAGGTGCTGGGAGAGGGGGTGTGAGCCAGGGGGTGTTGGAAAGGGGATGAGAGAGCTGAAGGGGGTGCTGGGAGAGGGTGAGAGAGCCAAAGGGGAAGAGGTGCTGTGAGAGGGGTGAGAGAGCCAGGGGGTGCTAGGAGAAGGGGTGAGATAGCCAGGGGGTGCTGGGAGAGGGGGTTAGAGCCAGGGGGTGCTGGGAGAGGGGGTGAGAGCCAGGGGGTGCTAGGAAAGGGGGTGAGAGCCAGGGGGTGCTGGGAAAGGGGGTGAGAGAGCCGAAGGGGGTGCTGGGAAAGGGGGTGAGAGAGCCAAAGGGAAAGAGGTGCTGTGAGAGAGCCAGGGGGTGCTAAGAGAAGGGGTGAGAGAGCCAGGGGGTGCTGGGAGAGGGGGTGAGAGCCAGTGAGAGCCAGGAGGTGCTGGGAGAGGGGGTGTGAGCCAGGGGGTGTTGGGAAAGGGGATGAGAGAGCCGAAGGGGGTGCTGGGAGAGGGTGAGAGAGCCAAAGGGGAAGAGGTGCTGTGAGAGGGGTGAGAGAGCCAGGGGGTGCTAGGAGAAGGGGTGAGATAGCCAGGGGGTGCTGGGAAAGAGCCGAAGGGGGTGCTGGGAGAGGGTGAGAGAGCCAAAGGGGAAGAGGTGCTGTGAGAGGGGTGAGAGAGCCAGGGGGTGCTAGGAGAAGGGGTGAGATAGCCAGGGGGTGCTGGGAGAGGGGGTTAGAGCCAGGGGGTGCTGGGAGAGGGGGTGAGAGCCAGGGGGTGCTAGGAAAGGGGGTGAGAGCCAGGGGGTGCTGGGAAAGGGGGTGAGAGAGCCGAAGGGGGTGCTGGGAAAGGGGGTGAGAGAGCCAAAGGGAAAGAGGTGCTGTGAGAGAGCCAGGGGGTGCTAAGAGAAGGGGTGAGAGAGCCAGGGGGTGCTGGGAGAGGGGGTGAGAGCCAGTGAGAGCCAGGAGGTGCTGGGAGAGGGGGTGTGAGCCAGGGGGTGTTGGGAAAGGGGATGAGAGAGCCGAAGGGGGTGCTGGGAGAGGGTGAGAGAGCCAAAGGGGAAGAGGTGCTGTGAGAGGGGTGAGAGAGCCAGGGGGTGCTAGGAGAAGGGGTGAGATAGCCAGGGGGTGCTGGGAAAGAGCCGAAGGGGGTGCTGGGAGAGGGTGAGAGAGCCAAAGGGGAAGAGGTGCTGTGAGAGGGGTGAGAGAGCCAGGGGGTGCTAGGAGAAGGGGTGAGATAGCCAGGGGGTGCTGGGAGAGGGGGTTAGAGCCAGGGGGTGCTGGGAGAGGGGGTGAGAGCCAGGGGGTGCTAGGAAAGGGGGTGAGAGCCAGGGGCTGCTGGGAAAGGGGGTGAGAGAGCTGAAGGGGGTGCTGGGAAAGGGGGTGAGAGAGCCAAAGGGAAAGAGGTGCTGTGAGAGAGCCAGGGGGTGCTAAGAGAAGGGGTGAGAGAGCCAGGGGGTGCTGGGAGAGGGGGTGAGAGCCAGAAGGTGCTGGGAGAGGGGGTGTGAGCCAGGGGGTGTTGGGAAAGGGGATGAGAGAGCCGAAGGGGGTGCTGGGAGAGGGTGAGAGAGCCAAAGGGGAAGAGGTGCTGTGAGAGGGGTGAGAGAGCCAGGGGGTGCTAGGAGAAGGGGTGAGATAGCCAGGGGGTGCTGGGAGAGGGGGTGAGAGCCAGGGGGTGCTAGGAGAGGGGGTGAGAGCCAGGGGGTGCTGGGAAAGGAGGTGAGAGAGCCGAAGAGGGTGCTGGGAAAGGGGGTGAGAGAGCCAAAGGGAAAGAGGTGCTGTGAGAGAGCCAGGGGGTGCTAAGAGAAGGGGTGAGAGAGCCAGGGGGTGCTGGGAGAGGGGGTTAGAGCCAGGGGGTGCTGGGAGAGGGGGTGCTGGGAAAGGGGGTGAGAGAGCCGAAGGGGGTGCTGGGAAAGGGGGTGAGAGAGCCAAAGGGGAAGAGGTGCTGTGAGAGGGGTGAGAGAGCCAGGGGGTGCTAGGAGAAGGGGTGAGAGAGCCAGGGGGTGCTGGGAGAGGGGGTGAGAGCCAGGGTGTGCTGGGAGAGGGGGTGAGAGAGCCGGAGGGGGTGCTGGGAAAGGGGGTGAGAGAGCCGAAGGGGGGTGCTGGGAAAGGGGGTGAGAGAGCCAAAGGGGAAGAGGTGCTGTGAGAGGGGTGAGAGAGCCAGGGGGTGCTAGGAGAAGGGGTGAGACAGCCAGGGGGTGCTGGAAGAGGGGGTGAGAGCCAGGGGGTGCTGGGAGAGGGGGTGAGAGAGCCGAAGGGGGTGCTGGGAGAGGGGGTGAGAGAGCCGAAGGGGGTGCTGGGAAAAGGGATGAGAGCCAAAGGGGGTGCTGGGAAAGGGGGTGAGAGAGCCAAAGTGGAAGAGGTGCTGTGAGAGGGGTGAGAGAGCCAGGGGGTGCTAGGAGAAGGGGTGAGAGAGCCAGGGGGTGCTGGGAGAGGGGGTGAGAGCCAGGGTGTGCTGGGAGAGGGGGTGAGAGAGCCGGAGGGGGTGCTGGGAAAGGGGGTGAGAGAGCCGAAGGGGGGTGCTGGGAAAGGGGGTGAGAGAGCCAAAGGGGAAGAGGTGCTGTGAGAGGGGTGAGAGAGCCAGGGGGTGTTAGGAGAAGGGGTGAGACAGCCAGGGGGTGCTGGAAGAGGGGGTGAGAGCCAGGGGGTGCTGGGAGAGGGGGTGAGAGAGCCGAAGGGGGTGCTGGGAGAGGGGGTGAGAGAGCCGAAGGGGGTGCTGGGAAAAGGGATGAGAGCCGAAGGGGGTGCTGGGAAAGGGGGTGAGAGAGCCAAAGTGGAAGGGGGTGCTGGGAGTGGGGGTGAGAGAGCCTAAGGGGAAGGGGGCACTGGGAGAGGGGGTGAGAGAGCCAAAGGAGAAGGGGGCGCTGGGAGAGGGGGTGAGAGAGCCAGGGGGAAGGGGGCGCTGGGAGAGGGGGTGAGAGAGCCAGGGTGGTAGGCAGGCCCGGCGCTCCCATTAGGCAAGATTAGGCACTTGCCTAGGGCGCCGGGCTCTGGAGGGCGCCCTCCAGAATGAAAATTACTTTAAAACTGTGCGGCGACCGCTGAACAAACCAGTCACGGCCGCCGCACAGCATTCAGATGCACAGTGGAGGGGGGAAGAGGCTATTTTGTCACCACCGCCGCCTCTCTTCTCTGTCTCCTCCCCTCCACTTACTAGTGTCAGTGAGTGGAGGGGAGGAGACGGAGCAGAGAGGCGGCGGTGGTGAAACAAGGTAAGGAGAGGAGGGCGGCGATTTTTGCGGGAGGGGCGATTTTTGCAGGGGGGGCGCCGCTTTTTTAAAAATGCCTAGGGCGCCATGGACCCTAGCACCGGCCCTGGTGGTAGGGGGTGCAGGAAGAGGAGTGAGAGAGCCGGGGGGTAGAGGGTGCAGGAAGACGTGTGAGAGAGCCAGGGGAGTTGGTGGTACAGGAAGATGTGTGAGAGCCAGCGTAGAAGGTGGTGCAGGGGGTTAAGTGTGAGGGACAAAGGAGAAGATGGTGCAGGGGCATAGGTAAAAGAAAGTGTAAAGCGAGAGACATCTTAAGAATTCGAATGTCAGGGATGCAGCTATCATAAAACACAAGTAGTAATGAAGAATGGAAATGCACAGAGGGGACAAGTGTTAAAAAAAATAAAAAATCAAGCCTTCATAATCCATTCACTTATATTTTCTATACCCCCACTCCTAAATTTTTGCTTCGACCACTGCCCTCTGTTCTTGCTCCCGACTGCCTGTGTGAGCTGACAGCTGCTGATCCCTCCTCGCCCAGCGCCCAGTAGGAGAACAGAACACAGGATGCCATAATCAGGTAAGTTCATATATTTTCTCGTGTGCAATATGTTTTTAACCATCCTTTCTTGAACTGGGGACACTACAGCGTATCCAATAATGTTTTACACTATGTATTGCTCATTATTGCACTGTAATGTTTTTTGCATATTTATCTGTACAGAGATTTTTAATTAAGAGGAAAAAACATTGCTTGTCATAAATTTTATCTGTAATTGTGTCAATATATTTATTTTTGTTTGCATTGTAAATTATGTATTTAGCTGCTCTTGGGACTCACACTCAGCATCTCATATGCTGTACCAATTTTTATTTGTGAATGAGTTTTTGTCTGAGCTTTAATAATGATTTGGGGGCACTACTATGGCATACTGTTATTTGGGGTCACTATTGTGGCATAATATGATTTGGAGGCACTGTTGTGACATAATATGATTTGTGGGCACTACTGTATGGTATATGTTTTGGGGGCACTACTATGAAATAATATGATTTGTGGGCACTTCTGCATGACCAAATATGAATTGAGGGTAATACTATGTGGCATAATATAACCTTGGGGCACTACGATGTGGCATAATATGAACTGGGCACACTACGGTGTGGCATCATATAAACTTCTGCCAAAGGCAAGTCTTTCATTGTTGAATATGATGGGAGCCCAAAGAAGTTGCTGTATTGGGGCCCAAAATTCCTCTTGTCAGCCCTGCCTGTGAGTCAAGGGGGTAGACGTCTCCGGGTAAATAATCTAAATGTTTCCTATCTAATCAAACTGATGGATCACATCCAATTATTTCTCACCCATGCTGTAATGTGGGGGGTGATGCCGGTTGCTGTAATGTGGGGGTGATTGATGTAGTATGAGTGTGTGTGGGGGGTTATTTATTGCTGTAATTTGGGTACTAATAATGTATTGTCATGGTATTTATTGATGTAATTGGGGTGCTAATAATGTAATGTTGAGGGTCATTAGGAGAAATAAATACCCCCCCCCACACACACACTCATACTACATCATGTTGTACTGCGCCAGCATCAGTGTGCAACAATATAGTGCATGGAGCCCACAACACGTGGGCCTGTGTGCTTTAAATGCCAGGGCTGATTTTTAGTTCCAGTCCGGCCCTGATATGCAGTATATGTCACCTGTATAAATTAGTTTGTGCTCTGATTTTGCACTTCTGTTTTAAATAGCAAAGAACCTGGACTTGTTATGAACCTCTGATGAAACCACCATTATAGGAGGCAGAGAAACTTGTAAGAAAAGATACTGGATGAGAACGGAATCATGGAAAAGACTTTATTCTGTAACACCTTTGATTGTTTCAATAGAGCCTATACAGTATTAACTGGTACCTAGGTCTTGCAGATATAGAAAAAGAAAGTCCGTATGGCTGTCAGCTGGAATGTAATCTGTGTCAGTAGTTGGCTATCGTATTACATTGCTCATAGTAAGTCCATGGTAAGAAGTGACAGTAAAGGATATTCATAGTGGTAGGAGAGTTATTCTATCAAAGTTCTAGTCAAAGTCCTGACCAGTAGTGATGACAATCTCTTGCATGCTAGAACATGTGTTTGCAATCACAAGTAACTGCATAACTGTATTTTATGTTCAGTAGACATTAACAACATCCTAATCAATGTATCTCATGGGGGAAAACAACTTAAAAAATCCTTTTTTTTTATTTTATCTGTTTTATCATTAATGCCTACACTGTTAACATGTGACAATAATTCAATCTTTTTTTTTCCTGTGCTTTCTTTTGCGAATTTATAATCAACATACGTATTGGACATATCCTGCAGCATCTTGTGTAGTAATCCTAAATACGTGTGTTTAATACTAAACGCAGGTTGTGCTCAGTATGCGTGCCTTGTCCTCTTGCATCGTGGCATTAGCAATGTTGTGTGTTTTGGGTGATTTTATTTATGATCATGCTGTCATGTTTGTGTGCTGGGATCAGAGTGTGAAGTGGTTGGACTGGTACTATGTGTCTGGAGAAGGTTTCCCTCAGACAACTGTTTACCTTTGAAACTGAAAGTGTCAGCAAAGTGATCCTAGGCTCTTGCACACATTGCAAATGATAACCCTTGTGCTGTGAGGAGGCCCTTTATTATTCCCAACCCTGTCCTGTCAACAACTTAACCTCTTCATTGCCAGCAGCTTATAATCATAAACAAGACAGAACTAAAATAATAGAATTTCCTCTATTATGACATTAAAGTAAATAAGGGGCTGCATAGCTCTTACAGCAATCAATGCCAAAATATAAGCATATGCTTATATGGTGGTGCTGAGATTGGCAAGAAAGAGGGCAATGTATTAAATATCAGGGCTGTTTCGGGGGGGGGGGGGGGGGGGAAATGGGTTTATTTGTTACATGTGAATACTATTAATGAAATGGCAGGGCAGGTTCGGGGTAAATAGGTTTATTTATTAAATGTGAATGCTATTCATTTAACGTCTTGGCTGGTTGCAGGTACGGAGACCTATTTATTAAACGGGGACGCTATTGATTTAAAGGCGGGCTAGATTGGGAGAAGGAAATTTAGAAGTTAACTCACTGCTAGATTTCCCATATTTTGTGTACCTTATTTTTCCAAACACGGCCCCAACGTTCCAGGATCCAAACAAGCAGCAATTGGTCTTAAGATACAAACAGCAGCAAGTAGTGAAATCTGCAAGAGCACAGAGCACAGTCTGACAACTGTCCTGGTTCTCAAGGGATAATCCTGATTTTGGGTGACTGTCTGCTCAGTCAGGACTTTGTCCCCACTGCAGGGACTGTTGAGAGGTATGTTCCACTTAACACTGTGCCAAAATGAAAGAATCACTGTGAGGTTACTGGGGCAGTTATTCTTTTTTTCTTTCACACCCTCTAGTGGCTGGACCACTATTTTGGAGGCCCCTATCATTGCATTCCCCCAGTGGGCCCTTCATGCCCCAGCACTGGTCCAACACTGGTCGTAGGAGTCTCAATGGAGTATTCTTGTTTCTTGACAATGTGTTAACTTAAAGTGAATGTAACTGCATAAAGAAGACAGTGTCATAAACACCAGACAGCAACATATAAGTACAAATGTTAGTGGTAAATTGGTGCATCGTTCGGTGAACTAATTGTTACTTGATATAAATGAGGTTCTGAAAATATGTTTGAGAATCGCTGTTCTGGATATAGCTAGATTTGTTATTCCCCATCAATCGATCAAATTTGGTTTACTTACATGTGCTTTCTCAACATCAACAATATTTACGTTTATTCATTATATGAACACATTGTAAACCTAAAGGAAAAAATCAGCATGTTCAGCCTTTGCAATGAAATTCTTTTTTTTATTTTCATCAATAAATTTTATTGAAAATTATTTTTTAAACAATAGGGGTACAGAAAGCAAACAGGGAAATAGGAAGGGAATTACTATTGTGGGTAAAAGAGGGGGGGACAATTATAACTTTATACATGTGGAAGTGTAATATAAGATCTTATCTACTACAATCTGTGGACAGCAGTGTCAGGTGACGGTCATGTGATCTCTTAGGATTGTGGTGGTTCATTTAAAATAAAGAGTAGGGTATAAAAGTCAATCTCGATTTAGAACCCTCTCCGTGCGTAACAAATTTATGCCATTGGAACCACTTAACAAAAGGTGACGATGCAGAGGTTGAATATGTTAATCCCATAAATTCCATGAGAAAGTTAAACTGGGTTTTGGATACGATCTTTGCAATAGAAAGGGGAGCCGGATCATTCTGTTTCTGGGCAATGGCTGCTCTTGTTACATTGAGAATGTGATCCAAGAAGTAAAGCTAATTCTGGAGAGGGGATTAAGTCAACATTAAAGACTTTAGTCATAGATTTAAAGTCTTCCCGCTGAAATGAACTTTTTATACCCCTGTTCAGATATACAGTGGTAGAGCACTGTTTCTTTGGCACTGGAAATTTGTTTAATATCAAGAATAAACTTTCTCCAGACAGTAAAATTGTATTACAATTGGTTATTTACATGTGCTGTAACATGTACATAGATTATAAAGATCATCATTAAAGGCTAAGGGGCTAATTAAATTCAACGCAATGTACTGCCGGACATTACTGCAATGTCCGGCTGTGGAGAGTTCCAGGTACTACGGTAGCCCAATAACACGGATTTCCTGCTGTACTTAGTGGGGCAAGGAAAAATCTATTACCGCAGGGTGCCTTCGCAATCATTCCAGAGGCACTCTGCGGCACATTGCTTTGAATTGAATCAGTCCCTAAATATCCTAACTGCAATAAAACAATATAAAACTCCTTATTCAAGCTTGATATATCTGTCCTGATAAACATCTACAGATGCAAAAGGGTCCTTATAAAGACAAATACCGATATTTCTGCCAAACTAAAAATAAATATTTGCTTTATTTATTAACTTTGCTTGTATTTATTGACCTTTGTTTATTGTTCCTGATTTAAACTTCCTGTTTCAAATTGTCCCTGCAGTTTGACATATAAGTGATGCACTTTAGCAAAATTAATATTATTAAAAAAACTAATATGAAGCAGCCACTGTGTGCCTCTGTGTCCTTAGTGAATTGATAGGCTGAATATTGCTTCAGTAAACAAATTGGTTGGTGACAGGTTATGTGCCCTGACCACTATTCTCTCTAATGTGAGTGATGTGGAAATTATAGTATAAGAATTGTAACTTGTTAGTAAAGATCCAGCAGCTGGTGAATGCAGCCCTTCAGGGTAGAGTCCTCATTAGACCTGTTCTCTCTTCCCTTTTCTAATTGCTCAGCTTTGAGTAGAGTTTTGCAATTTTTTTTATATACCCCTGTGTGAAGGTTAAGGAGCCACACATGAATTTAAAGACTACCTTAGTCAGAGTAAATTTATACTAAGCCACTCGTTATGCATTTAAGTGTTTTTAAAAATATTCTCCTTGTGATTTGTTTTTTTTTTTGTTTAATTCTATACGAATAGAAATTGTATTTCCTCTTAGTTAAATTTAACAGACTAGTGTAATCCTTGGGTTATACATATCACAGGCTGGGAATTAGAGCGTACAGGGGATATTGCTCCCAACTCCTAAATATGGACTTGTATTTCCCTTTTTAATTTACAAACAATGCAGAACATGTAGTATTAAATGGATAGACACATGTAAAATTATTGTGCAAACAAAATAAAAATGTTGTCCGGCGCTCAGAAACAAACAATATATAAATCACTATGTGTCACTATGTATACATAAAGGCGAATTTTGTGCACAATAGGTTTTAAATGTGACACCATGAATATATATTTGTTTCACTGACTAGATACTCATCTACAGGAGATGCCTTGACATTGACAGATGAGCTTAACCCAATATAGATATACTGTGCACAAAATTCTTCTTTATGTATATGCTGGCACATAGTGATTTATATATTGTTTGTTTTTGAGTGCCGGACAACATATTTCTTTTTTCAATGGAGTATTACTAGCACTGCGCTGTCACCTGATATGATACTATTCAGAATTGGTGCTGCTAGATAGGAAAAATAAAAAAATAGGGGCAATACCAACCTCTTCAAATAGTTAACTCTGGTAATAATCCCAAGCGCACAAACAAATCAGATATGTGAATAGAGGAAAATGATATTGAGAATCAGAGCTGTGTCACATGGAAAATAAATAAATAATACATTTAATGTCCAATATATAAAAATAATCAAAAACCAATTGGAAAAGCTGAAATAGAGCACCAAAAACACATTAGCTCTATCTGCCTTTTCTTCTATCCCCATTGCTGACTGCTTCGCAATTGCTTATTTGCCTTCTATTTCTTATAGTTTACACACTTGCACGCAATGCCTAAAGGTGGCCAGAAAACCAGCAGCTATGATTTGCTACAAAGCCTTAAGAAGTTTGCCTATACGGACCGCAAAACCCAGACAGCCTCATCTCTGCACAACCATGACCATTCAGACTCTGATTACTCCGTAAGTTCCCCACAGATGCGTAAAGATCTACGATCCCTGTTGCACGAAGTAAAAGAGACAAGATCGGTGCAGGCGGTCCAGGCAGAAGTGCATAAAGCTATTAGATCTTTGACTGCGGAACTGTCTGACTTCGGAGACAGGACCACCTCCAATCCAAGGCTGATGAGGTTATTTCCACTCATTGGGCTATGGACACTGACCTGCAGCGCCTGAAGCAAGATATGCTACGCCTACAGGAACAGCAGGAGGATCAAGAAAACAGGGCCCGCAGTAGCAACTTGCGTATCATGGGCATCGCTGAAGATATGCATCCGACCACCCTGGAAGATCAACTGCTTTGGACAGGGTGCACAAAACAATATGTCCACGCTCCCAGGAAGCTTCTCAACCCCGAGATGTCATCCTCCACTGCCACTATTATTCTACTAAGGAGGTGGAGTTGTCTTGCCACATTTTCACTCACTTTACATGACAGAATGCTGGTTTTGGGTCCTTTCATGTAGACCTGGGAGAGTAATTTTTCTTGTGTAGGTTGTTTCTGTTACAGCGCTATTTAACTGTGTTTCTTATCGGACCCGGTGTTTTCATAATACTTAATTTAGCTTCATTGTTTCCTTTCTTGGCTCAATGTCAAGGTACTGCCCGACTGTCAGCCCACTGTGACTTCCAGGTTTCTATGGCAGACTGTTTTTGTCTCTTTACGACATTCCCGCTGTGTCTTTATACTAGATTACTAGACCCTGAACCTGGGACGGTGGGGACACCCCCTCCAAGCAGGGCCATCTAACTTGGTCCCACCTCCCTAACCACGTCCCCATAATGGTGTCTCACCATTGCCCGGCCTCTCCCTGCCACTGGCGCCATCCTATCTCTCCCAGCCAGCACCATAGACCAGGTTTGCCCTCATACACTGGTCCTGTCCACTCCCTTGCACTCCCTCTTCCTTTTCACTTTCCTTAGGCATTGTTTGAAGTTTTAAATTTTTTATGGCACAGTACCGATGATGTTTCGTTTTTATGTTTTTCTGAAGTTTGTATGACCCTCGCTGGAGAGCCTGGGGCGGCTTAGTCTCACACCACTGAAGACCCTTCCTTAGGATCTTCTCCCAGAACATCAAAGGTTTGAATAGCCCCCAGAAATGCACAACACTTTCTCAAACTGAGGCAACATAGGGCTTATGTAGTGTTCCTCCAGGAGACACACTTCACTTACAACCAGAATTAAAATCCAGGTTATACCCATCTACCTTCCATGCTTGTGATCCCGGACAGAAAAAACGTGGGGTTGCTATACTTCTTGCTTCCCATGTCACTTTCGAAATGATTACCTCCCACTCTGACGCTGAAGATAGATTTTTGATACTGAAGGGAAACTTAATAACACCCTGTTGCTGTTGTTGATGGGTCTTTTGATAGGTCATCCTCGCCTGCCTCGTCTGCCAGCAGTTAAGAGTCCAATAAATCTAAAGCCTTGGCTTCCCTTTTTGTAAACCAACTCCTGGAGGGTCAGGGAATCCATATCTCGAGATTATGCATTTTATTCTCCAGTTCACGAAACATATTCTAGAATAGACATGACTTTCTCAGCCATGTTTTAACCCTTAAGATCTGAGATGCCCGTTTGCACCCGATGGTATGGTCTGATCACTCCTATATCAGCAGACATATCGGATATAGTCTCCCGCCCTCTCCCTTCCACGTAATGACTCTATACTTCATGACCCACAATTCACCCAACAACTACGAACTCTCCTAGAAGAGTATTTTCTCACGAATGATCTCCCTGTCACTTTCCCTACAACCTTCTGGGGAGCTCATAAGGCGGTAATACAGGGACACCTCATAAGCATGGCCTCACGACATAAGTTGTCCACCTCTAAACGCTTGTCATTAGTTATCCAACAACCGACTCTAGAACGGCAACACAAGCTGTCACCAGATGAGGCCATCTTAGCTAAACTCCTCAGGGTACGATCTGACCTAAATCTACTAACGGAATCGACTACCAAAGCTCTGAAACGGCTGAAGCAGACATTCTATGAGAAAGGGGACAAGGGGGACAGAATCCTGACAGCCTGACTGCGAGCAAAAGGTCCCAAAACAATAAATTGGCACTGAGATCAGCCTCGGACCTACCTGTTTATAGCCCTAAATTGACAGAATGCGAGTTCCAGACATTTTACTCTAAACTATATAACCTGATAAGTCAGGACCCTGATAGTGCCCCCCCAGTCGCAGCTATAGCTGATTTTCCTGAAACGTGCAAAGCTCCCCACACTTACCTGTTTGACTGCCCAATAATTGAATGAGAAAATCTCGACGGAGGAAATCTCGGCAGTGAATAAAGTACAGAAGGCCTCAAAGGCCACCGGCCTGGATGACTTCACTGCGGCCTATTATAAAAAATTCTCCCAAGTCCTAGTCCCCCACCTCTACATCTTGTTCAATGCAGTACTGCGAGGTGATCACTTCCCTAGGTCTATGCTGGAAGCTCGAATATTGATCATTCATTACAAGTGGGGCAATAAATTAATATTTTGCTGGTGTACAAAATGCTACACAATACAAAGATAGCAGCTACAATAACAGAAACGGAAGAGACATACAGAAAGCAGAGGAGACACAGAAAGCAGAGGAGGCATATGACAATTCCTAAAGGTGCAAGGAGAGGTATATATATATGTTCCAGCTACTTCGTGTATATTACAGTATAGGCCAATGTTGTAAAAGATTTTCATGTGGCTATTCAACAAATCTACAGGCGATATATTGGCTATTAGTTATTGCCTTCAAGAAAGCTATAGGTTATATAGACCATTAAATGCAGTCTTTAAATGTATAATTTCCTCAAAAAATTCTGTCTACCATGAAAAAGTGAATATTTAACCTAATAAGCTCTAATTTGTCATTGTTGCAGGTTACAGATTCAAATGTTGACGAGGAGAGACGTGATGAAGAAGGTGACCTTGCATTTTACTCTACCTGCTTTTAATAAGCATGAAAGAAAAAATAACCAGAATTTGGTCTCCTGTGATCTTTTAAGCATTAAGGGGGTTAATGTATATGTTAAATGCATGCTGCAAAATATATATGTTTAAAAGTCAAAAAGTAGCTATGATGGAACTTGTAGTTCAACAAGCACCTGTGGGCTCTGGCAGCCATGGGTATGCTGGCACTTTTAGATCTATTAGTGCCAGAATGCCCTGGCATCAAGGCTCGACAGGGACCTGTAGTGTCACATAAGAACATAAAAACAAACACATACACCATATAAAAGTAAATAATGTTAAATACGTCACCAGTATTTTCTTTATTAAATTCCCCATCATAGCTTTCATTCACTTAGCACTGGAAGCAAATATTGCTATATCGTACACTATAAACCTTAAACATACTGCTAAATCAGCAATACTATCCACTAAATATAGCCCAGAGCTGACACTGTATGGCCTTACTTTTTCACTAACCGCTCATAATACAATTTATTTTAGAATTAGCACACTGTGGAATACTTCTCCCTTTGGATCTATGTTTCCTTGTACAAGAAAGTTTCACTTTGGCACTTATTTTATTATGCACACGTGTTTAGTCTTCAACATGTATTTAATGATTTCCTAAAAACAGAAAAAAGGGAATGAAAAATTAACGTAAGATAACCACTAAAATAGAACTGCTCACTATAGAAGGATTCAGAAATAGACACACATCATAAAAAGAAGGGAACTGATAAAGTGATAGGACACTCTCATTAGAGGCGGAACTAGTGAGCTGTCGGCCCCGATGCAGGTAGGTGGGAGGAAGGAACCAGGGCCCCCGACCCTCTGCATCTGCCATGCAGCAGGCCCCATTATCTCCATGGGCCCCGGTGGAAGTTTCCAGGTAGGCCGATGGCCTAACGAGGCCGCCCGGAGGCCACCTCAGATTGTCTCAGATTTTAAAAAAATTAAAAATAAAATATATTGTTTTAGCCGCGCGGGGGGAGGGGCACCCGCGGGGTGGGGTGGGGCGCCTTTTGCCGCAGGGGGGGAGGGGTGTCGCATGCAGGGAAGCAATCTAAACCAGCAACAGGCTAGGCTGCCTGTTTCTGTATGGGCTCCCACGGTCTGGCTTCACTTCCTGTCTGCTTGATGTGAGAAAAAACGCCGGCCAGAGCAACTGAAGGTAAGTAAGGGGGGCTGCCTATGCTATACTAAGCAGGGGGGCTGCCTATGCTATACTAAGCAGGGGGCTACCTATACTATACTAGGGGGGGCTACCTAGACTATACTAAGGGGGACTACCTTTACTTTACTCTAGTAAGGAGGGCTGGCTATACTATACTATACTAAGTGGGGAGCTGCCTATACTATACTATACTAAGGGGGGGCTGCCTATACTATACTAAGGGGGAGCTGGCTATACTATACTATACTAAGAGGGGGCTGCCTATACTATACTGTACTAAGGGGGGCTGCCTATACTGTACTAAGGGGGGCTGCCTATACTATACTAAGGGGGAGCTGCTTATACTATACTAAGGGGGGCTGCCTATACTATACTATACTATGCTAAGGGGAGCTGCTTACACTATACTATACTAAGGGGGGGCTGCCTATACTATACTAAACTAAGGGGGGCTGCCTATACTATACTAAGTGGGGAACTGCCTATACTATACTATACTAAGGGAGGGCTGCCTATACTATACTATACTAAGGGGAGGCTACCTATACTAAACTATAGGAAGGTGGGGGGCTGCCTATACTAAACTGTCAGGCCGATGGCCTTCTGGAGAGTCTAAAGGAGCAGAACACTAACTGGAATTAGCACTACTGAACTAGTAGGTGCGGAGTCTAACGTACCCCTGGTATTCACAAGGGACCCCCGCAAGGAGGTTTAGACTTCACTGCACAGGGTACGCAGGTCGCGGTCCTGCTAGCCAGTTGCCGGTGTAGTGTAGAAGAGTCAGACGGCCCGGGTCACTCCAAACGGGATAATACGGGGCCAAGGGAAATCCAAAGAGTAGTCGCCAAGCCGAGGTCACAGTACAATATAGGTCACGTAGATAGCAGAGTAGTCGCCAAGCCGAGGTCACAGTACAATATGGGTCACGTAGATAACAGAGTAGTCACCAAGCCAGGTCACAACGAAGAGTATGAACGGATGAAGCACACAGGAGCACTAAGGCACAAACCAGGAACACAGGCAGATAACCTGTTACTCTGGCACCCTAATGGCGCCAGAGCCAGGTTTAAATAATGGGGGAGAGCCGCTGATAGGAGAGCTCTGGAGGCGGCGCTGATCGGCAGCAGAAGCGTCCCGTTGCCTAGCAACGGGACGAAGGCATAGCGCATGCGCCCGACATGGAACCCAGGAGGCGGAAGTCGATGCCGCCACGGAGGATCAGACGTCCGTTCCCCGACTGACAGGGAATCAGCGGGGACGGCGTCTGACAGTACTCCCTCCCCTCCTCCCTCTGGAAGAAGGATTAGTGTTCTTCAGGAACTTGGCAAGAAGATGAGGAGCATGAAGATTGACCTCCGGAACCCATGATCTCTCCTCAGGACCGTAGCCCTTCCAGTGTACCAGATACTGGGGTTTATGCTGAACAAAACGTCTCTTCAAAATCCTCTCTATCTCAAATTCATCACCCAGAGATGTCTTGATGGGTGGCGGAGAAACAGGTTCCTGCGGGAGAGGTAGACTTCCTGATGAATTCTCTTTGAAGGTTATCAGAGATGTACAGAGACATAGCCTTCGTCTCTGGTAGAAACAGTGGATAGACTCTACCCTTGGGGATAGTCTTGCCGAGCACCAGCTCAATGGGACAATCCCATGCGCGATGTGGAGGAAGACTCTCCACGGCAGTTTTGCTGAAGACGTAAAGGAAGTCTAAGTACGGCTCCGGAAGCTTGACTTGGGAGTCAAGAGAGAGACAAGGTAGACGGGTAGGTGGGAGTACCTTTGAGAGACACCGATTGAAACACGAAGCATCCCAGGAGGACACCTGAGCATGGAGCCAGTCAAATTGCGTCGAATGCGTCCTGAGCCAGGGTAACCCTAAGATGATAGAGTTGACGGACTGCGGAATGACCAGGAAACTAATCCACTCATGGTGAAGAACCCCTACCTGCAACCGAACTGGAGAGGTGATGCGGGTGATGGAACCGTTGCTGACACGGTTACCGTCAACCGCAGTAAGGACCAACGGTTGCGGCAATGGAGAACAGGGTATGCGAAGCTTGGACACCAGAGTAGCGGAGATGAAGTTCCCTGCAGATCCAGAATCTACGAAGGCGGAACATTCCAGGGTGGCATCCGAAGACCTGAGGGTGACTGGCATCAGGAATTTGGTATCCTTAGGAGGACAGGGAGAATGGAGACTGGATCCTAGGACAACCTCCCTTTTATTGCCTAGGAGGTGGAGTTTCCCGGCCTCTTAGGACAGGAAGACAGAAGATGGCCGGATTCTCCGCAATACAGACACAAACGATTTCTAATTCAACGTTCCCTCTCATCTCGGGATAAGCGAGAGCGCCCAATTTGCATAGGCTCTTTGGCTGGAGGAACTGGAGACTGAAAGCGGGGAGCCAGACGAAAAGGGCGGCGATCCTGGTTCCTTTCAGCAGAACGCTCTTGATGACGGATATCCACCTTAATGCTAAGGGAAACCAACTCGTCAAGTTTGGTAGGAAGATCCCGCGAGGCGAGAGCGTCCTTAATAGGATCAGACAGGCCTTTCCAATAGGTAGCCGTTAGGGCCTCATCATTCCACCCCAATTCGGAAGCAAAGGTGCGGAACTGAACAGCGTACTGCCCCGCCGTGAGGGAACCTTGACGAAGGGCAAGAAGACTTGAAGCAGCGGAAGAAACACGGCCGGGCTCGTCAAAAACCTTTCGAAAGTTCTCAATAAAGGTGGCAGAATTGTAAAGGGACACGTCATCCCGCTCCCAAAGCGGGGAGGCCCACGCCAGACCCTGTCCAGTGAGGAGGGAAATAACAAAGGCTACTTTAGCTCTCTCGGAAAAGAAATTTTCCGGTGCAATTTCAAATTGGATGGAGCATTTGTTAAGAAATTCGCGGCATCCCTTGGGGTTACCGTCATACTTTTCAGGTGAGGGAATCCTTAAAGACCTAGGAGTAGCGATATTTCCACTAGGCGGAGCAGCAGGAGCAGGAGCAGCCGCCTGAGGGACGTTCAGGGAATCCAGACGGGAGATCACTCCTTGTATACACTGTAATAGTTGCACCTGGTTGGATTCTTGCTGTTCCACCCGCTGTCCTAAATGGAGGAGGAGGTCTCATGCCGAGTGTTCTCCGGTACCGTCAGTCATGGCCAGAGTAAACTGTCAGGCCGATGGCCTTCTGGAGAGTCAAAAGGAGCATAACACTAACCGGAATTAGCACTACTGAACTAGTAGGTGCGGAGTCTAACGTACCCCTGGTATTCGCCAGGGACCCCCGCAAGGAGGTTTGGACTTCGCTGCACAGGGTACGCAGGTCGCGGTCCTGCTAGCCAGTTGCCAGTGTAGTGTAGAAGAGTCAGACGGTCCGGGTCACTCCAAACGGGATAATACGGTGCCAAGGGAAATCCAAAAAGTAGTCGCCAAGCCGAGGTCACAGTACAATATGGGTCACGTAGATAGCAGAGTAGTCGCCAAGCCGAGGTCACAGTACAATATGGGTCACGTAGATAACAGAGTAGTTGCCAAGCCAGGTCACAACGAAGAGCAGGAACGGATGAAGCACACAGGAGCACTAAGGCACAAACCAGGAACACAGGCAGATAACCTGTTACTCTGGCACCCTAATGGCGCCAGAGCCAGGTTTAAATAATGAGGGAGAGCCGCTGATAGAAGCACTCTGGAGGCTGCGCTGATCGGCAGCAGAAGCGTCCCGTTGCCTAGCAACGGGACGAAGGCATAGCACATGAGCCCGACATGGAACCCAGGAGGCGGAAGTCGATGCCGCCACGGAGGATCAGACGTCCGTTCCCCGACTGACAGGGAATCAGCGGGGACGGCGTCTGACATAAACTATAGGGAGTGTGAAGGACAGGGGGGCTACTATAATTTGTGAAGGAAAGGGGGGTATGTTGCTATAATGTGTGATATGAGAGAAGGCGAGGGGGGCTGTCTTAATAACACATCAGTGGAAAGTAGGCTATTAATTTAATGGTGGCGTTTAGGTGGGGGGCTAATTATTTAATGTGTGCTATTTTATTTGTGGGGTGATGGTGGTACAATTTAATTTATTTGTGGGCTATTTCATTAAATAGTGGGGCCTATTAAATTAAGATGGGTTGGCAGGACCTTCAATTCAAAGCTGGTGGGGCTATTAATTTAATGTGGGACTGAGTTTGGGGAGGAGAGTTATTTACTAGATGTGAATATGAATTATTTAATGCTGGGGATGGTTGTGGGAAATGGTAAATGCTATAAATTTTTTGCTGGGGTTGATTGGAGGGAAGTACGTCTACTTATGAAATGTGTATACTATTAATTTATTGTCAGGGCTGGTTGGAGGGAAATAGATCTATTTATCAAATGTGAGTACTATTATTTTAATGTTTGGGCTGGAGGGAGGCCTAATTATTTAATGTGAATGATATTGATTTAATGCTGGGGCAGGTTGGCATTTTCTAATTTTCATGTACCCATTATTTTTTCCAAATAGGGCCTCTAGCATTCCAGTATCCAGACAAGCAGCAACTGATCTAAAGAAACCAGCAGCCACAGGTCGTTTAAGTGACAAGAACAGGTAGGAGAGAGCAGGACAGACTGCCAACTGTCCTGAATCTGATGGGGGCAGTCCCGAATTTGGGTGATTGTCTCGCTTAGTCAGGATTTGGTCAGACAACAAGGACAGTTGGGAGGTATGTCCCGCTTCACACTGTACTGCTCGTGAAGGCAGAGCTGCACACAGTTTTGCTTGTGTATTTGTCTAAAATGTATCTAAAATGATAACACCCCTGTCTTAAGTGCCCCAGGCCCCCCTTAAAGCCTTATTCCAGCTCTGGTGATACTTTAGTGTTTCTTGCATTGATTCCATTGCCTCCTTCTACCTTGCACATATCCCATTCTCAGATCACTTTGTTGAAAATATGGCCAGCCACTATTGCACTGACAATATCATTAATCCTGCCTCCCTTGCACTTAGTATATCACCAGCAACACTTGGAATAGCTCTCCCCTTTACTTATGCCATTGTCTGTCAACCCTCCCTACACTGTAAATTCAAACCACCCCCAATAACTGGGCACATTTAGGGCTCATACACATTTGTTGCAAATTAAGTGTTTTCTTGCAGATGCTATTTCACCTTTGTGATGATTGTACCTGGACAGCCATTTATTATAAGGATTATTATTAATACATTTTTGAAACACAGTACACATATTCATATATTATATAGAGAGAAATTTGATTGGTAGTTTGCATCTCAGGAGGTCAGAAAAAGATGCAACAGTGGGGTAAGGTGCTCATATGCTGTTCTGGCAGACTGATCAAATACGATTGTGCCAACATTTTTCGTAATAGTTAAACTTATTAAACAAAGTCAGATATGTTTCTATGAAGGGAATTTTGGAAGGATGTGTTAGTAGGCAACTAAGTTGGAGCACAGAGGCATAAACCAGTTGCAGATAATGTAAAAGGATTCATGTAATTTTATGACACAGGACTGGCAGCATTTGCCCTGCATTGCTTTAGGGATGACCCACTGTGTGTAAAGTCATCACATCTAGGTTTTCCTAAATGTTATTACAACAAAATTCCAGTAGTTCTAAATCCCGCCTACTTTTGTGTTCGCCCCAACTACAGTTATTTTAGTCCCACCCACATGAGGCCATTTCAATAATTTTTTCCAGGGCCACTTTAAGTTCCCAATTCACCCCTGCACTTGCCGCACCAATGGTAGTACCGTCACTGACTCTCATACATGCATCATTGAAGCAAGTAAATCATTAGTGTATCTATAAGGAACAACTAGATTTATAAAATTCAACAAGTTTATAGTATTGTCCTATAATAAAAACTAAATAAAGACTATATTTGTACAAATGTCGCTACCAAACTATACATAAAAAATATACATTAAGCTTCTCCTTTGAATGTTGCAAGTGTGAATCATCAGATGTATAATAATCTGTTGACACTATGTGGAACAGTCTATAAAAGAGGAAAGGATACTTTGGGCTAGATTTACTAAGCTGCGGGTTTAAAAAAGTGGGGATGTTGCCTATAGCAACCAATCAGGTTCTAGCTTTCATTTATTTAGTACCTCCTACAAAATGATAGCTAGAATATGATTGGTTGCTATAGGCAACATCCCCACTTTTTCAAACCCGCAGCTTAGTAAATATAGCCCTTTGTCTTAACTTATTTTTAGGATTGTCCTTTGTATTCAATTGACCGCGTTAAAAATAAAAAAATCACACGCGGGTTTTTAACTGCTATAGCGACCGTTTTTAGATACCACAGCGTGAAAACTCGTGCAATTCAATTGAAAAAAAAGGAACGCTGCCCCCGCACTTTAATCATTGTGTTTTCTAGTTTTTAGGGGAGTAAAGGGGAGTTTTAACGAGGTCATGTATAACACAAAAAAAAGGACTGGCATACATTTTCATACATTAGATTGCATTACACAACCATTCTAGGTGATAATATCTACATTACTGTACTTTCTTTAGCATATTTTTTTATTTAGCAATTTTGTACTGTAGAATCATCTATACCATGTCAAAACACATTAGTACATACATATTTGTGCCAAAAACATACATAAATATATTTAATTAGTGATTTTATTTTATTTATTTGTTTTATTTTTTTTTTCCATTATTTTTTCAGAAGAAAATCAACTTTTACATGTTAGGGATTACTGATAAACATAGTTTATCTTTTTTTTGATTATTACATGATTTCAATTAGTTTTCATAGGTTTTTTATTTTTATCACACCCCAAAGAGGTGCGAGATAAAACAGCATATTGGCCTGTTTAACGAACCGCGTTAAAAAACAATTGAATAGCTTTTAACGCGGCTGCCTTTCGCACACCCTATACTTTCAACCGACCTTCAACTGGAGCACGAGAGAACCTTTACATGGAAAAGAAACGGAGCGTTAAAAATAGAATTGAATCGCGGGTAAAGTTAACCTGCTCGAAAATGATAAAAAACAGCGTTAAAATGACGCGGTCTTAAAAAAAATCTTGTGGTCAATTGAATACCCCCATTATCTTATAACACATCACCAGTAAAAAGTGGGTTTAGTTAACCTGATAATAAAATGTCACTTTAATAAAATAAACATTACGTAGTGTTTTGTTTTTTTAAGTTTTATTTTGCAAGGTCAGTATAACAATAAGAGACGCTTGACAAAAAGAATACAGTTGAAAGAAATAGACAAACGTAATCAAATCATTGCTCAGCAAAGATCCAGCGAAACACTTAGTCAAACGAACCTGTGTTTTGTTTAACAGTTTTCTTTTGACTAAATCATCATACACATAAGATGGAGTTTATCCTGTCTGAAGAGAAGAGAGAACAGCCCTAAAATGTCTATTTTCTTACAAAAGGATATAAAAATAAAGTACCTTAAGTTTAAAATCAAAACAGGACATATATTAAATTAAGACCTTATAAAAAAGTTATGGGTTATATTCCATATTCTATTATAATACAATGTATGATGTGAAAATGTACATTTTTTACTAATTTTCAGACAGATTAATGTCATATTTTAGAGGAGAAATCAAACATTAAAAAAATAACGCAGGATGTGTATTCTATAAAAAAAAATAGGTTTCATTGTGTTGGTAACTAAAAGCGTCTACTTTTTACTCAATAACATAAGAAGAGGTGGAAGTGCATAAGAAAATGGTGGAATATGGTTACACAATATGGAGTACAAAGGACAAGTTAAGGCAAAATGTCTATTTCTCCTTTTCCTTATAGTGACAACCAGGGCCGGTGCACGGTATCGATACATGCGCCATGAAGCGCTTGGCACTTCACTGCGCAGGTGTGGAAGAGTTGCCACTGCCCCCCCTTCCCCCAGAGAGGGGGTCTCGGAACCCACCGACTGTCTGGAAAAAATATTTTAGGGTGCTGATGAGGCGCCCTGGTGTGCACGTTGCTGTGTTCTCCATGCCCCGGTAACAGCTTATAAAGAAAATTTCACCTAAATGGTATAAATTGCTATAAATATTGTAATGAATATTTACATTATTTACCAATCATGGTATAGTTGTGTAGCATTTCACCAAGGAGAAAGAATTACTCTTCCAAAAGGTCCCAATCAAAGTAATCTTCTTCAGCTACTGGGGTGGTGTCTGACAGGTCAGAGGACATCAGCTGCAGATGGTTGTCAAAGTCCAGGACAAAGTTGTTATGTAGTGCTAAAAGAAATGCCACCAATAAAATGACAAGTATAGCAGCCGCTGCTACCGCTCTAGAGAAGAATGGGTATTTGGCGGGTGATTCCTGTGGCAAACATATTTTATCCGCATCTACTAGTTTGTAATTATCCCACATACTAGTATCAAAATTTTTCATATAAGAAATGACAGTAACATCCGAGGCAGAAGGCAATGAGGCTTTGATAAGTCTAATTTTCTCCCTAAATTCCTGAATCTTCTGAAGGAACAAAGGTGGATCAGAAATATCCTTAATATTTTCGGCAATGTTGCAAGCTTTTTTCTGCTCACTGATGATGTTGTTCAGCTTACTGATATCTGGATCATAAGCTTGCATGACTGCAAGCTTCATGGTTTCTAAATCTGACAGAATCTCATTTTTTTTCTGTGCTAGCAAATACTGCAGCTTTTCAAAATAAGATTTCACCCCATCCGAGTCCTTTGTCAGCGAATTAAGAACTTTCTGCTTGTTGGTCTCCAAGGTGTCCAGTCGGGCAAGGACATGCGTGAATTGAAAGTCCTCAAACTCCCAAAGGAGAAAGTCAAGTGAACACTTTTCCTGGTTGTAGGCATCATCAATGGAAGAAATGACATGTTCTTTGTGATCCCCTGTGGCACAAAACCCACAGATCAGCTTTAGATCCTTAGAACAAAAGATGTTAAGGGGTTGACCACTGTGCACTTTACACATTGGTGTTTTTGGACCTGCCTTAATCTTATTGTATTTTTCCACAATTCCTTTTAGTAGATAATTAACCTGATGGCTATTAACACCCTTTGTGGAGATTTTTTTTCGGCAAGTCGGACATTTGAAAGTTGAAGGGTTCAGTAACATATGCCTGGTATTGCCTTCAATGACACTTTCTAAACATTTTTTACAGAAGTTGTGTGAACAAGGTAAAACTCGAGGATCATCAAAAAGGCAGCAGCAGATTGGACATGTCAGCTCTTCCTCCATCACCTCCATCACATTCTAAAGAGAACAGAGGAAAAACAGTCAAAAAACATTGTAATACTGAAGCCAGCAACTTAAATGCTAAAAACGTAATGTGCATATACATGTTTAGGGAGCATCTGACATTTAAAAGTGATATATGTCTAATAAATACTTACATCTACAACAAAAGACTTTGCTGTTTGAGACAATAATTGTTTACGATACCTGCCAAGTGAGTGTAAATGTATCAAGGTACGATTTGAGTTTTTAAGGGACCTCTTAACAACATTTGGGGCCCCCGGGTAAAGCAGTGCACCGGGGCCCCTATATGCGCTCCGCAATGGATGTCGGGCGGGCGTGATGATGTCACGCCCGACATGCACTGCGAGCACCGCACGGAGGAGACCAGGGAGGGAGCCGGATCGCCAGCTGAGAGCAAGGTAAGTATTTTCTTCTTCTTTTTTTCAGGAACTTTTTTTTTTAGCTGCCTCTGATGGCCCCCCTGGGCTGCAGGGCCCCCAGGCACCTGCCCATCGTGCCCTATGGAAGAGACGGCCCTGGCTGCAGGGCCCATATATATAATCATTTTTTTTTATTTTATATATATATATATATATATATATATATATATATAGGGGCCCCGGTGCACTGCTTTGCCCGGGGGCCCCAAATGTTGTTAAGAGGGCCCTGACTCTCTACTCCCCTTATATAGTTGGTTCCTCAATGTTCTGTTCTGTGTCTTCTGCTTTTCTCTCATTAGACCCCTTTTCTTTGGTGAACTAATATGATATTTTGGCCTCCACTGTCACCACTATGCACCTTTTTGACACACATATCTACCTCCCTTTCTCTGACTTCTCTCCTTCTCTTTAATCCTATGTGGTCCTATGTGTACAACTGCCTGTCAGCCATCTCTAGCTGGATGTTGCAATGCTACTTAAAACTCAACCTGTCCAAAATTAAGCTGATCATACTCACCCATCCTAGGGTTTCTACTCCTCCTCCCTCTAGTCTTCCTCAACATCATTCCTCAGGCACATTGCTTTGGTGTCATCCTTAATTCCTCCTTTGCCTTTAATCCACACATTCAGTCCCTTATGTTCCTTTCTTCAAAACTCCATAAGTTACCAAAACTATTATCCATTCTTTCATTATCATCCACCTTAACTACTATAACCTCCTGTAATCTGTCCCTCCCCTGACCCATATTACCCTCTAGAATGTGTCCTAAATGCCACAGGAAGAGACTGATCTTCCTCTCTTGCAGCTCTGTCTCCCCTGCATCACTGCAAATCTATACTGGCTCCTCATTACAGAATTCAATTCAATCTTCTCACCTTCAAAGACCTCACCAACTCTTTCACTTCATACATATCTGATCCTGTTACAAAATACAGTACCTTTCGCTCTCTTTGATCTGCCACTGACATATGCCTTGCTTCCTCTCTAATACCTCTTATTCCCGCCTCCAAAACTTCTCCAGTGCTGCTCCCCATTTATTGAACTTGCTGCCCTGCTTGACCAGTTCTCCCAACCTTCATTCTTTCAATTACTCTTTGAAAGCCCACCTCTTTACTATAGCCTATCCTAATAACTGATACTATACCCGCTGCTGTTAGGGTTAACGGCTACCTAGATAAACTTTAAGAACAATGTAGAAATAGAGGTTTTCACCTATAGCTACTCAGATGCCCCCAGGACTTCAGTCTAATGTAGTAAAAGTTTATCAAGGATAATGGTAGCGCAGGATAAGGGTAACCGGAAAACAGGAGGCAAAGATCTGGAACGGTTCAAAGGTCAAGGGTCGGCAGCAAGCAGGATAAAAAAGGACAAGCCAAAGGTCAGGGCTGGTATCAAGCAAAGAATACTCCAGAGAACATGCAGAGGTCAGGGGCTATGACAATTCAAGCAGGCTCCAAAGTCAATCCAAGGGTTACAATGGGTAATCAAAAAGTAGTTCAACAGAGTATCACAGTAAGAGCTGGTCAGCAATGTGTGACATGCAGAGAACGCTATAAACGACAGAGGGACTAAGCCCTCCCTGCCTTAAGTACTGCCAAGGACCAATGAGGATTCAGAATCCCTTGTGGGGCAATTAGCCACAGAAGAATACTAACGATAATTGTTAATTACTGCGCACGCGTCCAGCTGCACTTCATGCTGGGACGCTTCGGTGAATGCGAGATCGTCCCAGCCGTTGCCCTAGTGACAGCCGGCACGAGGAGGGAAGTGACGTCCCGGTCATAATAGCAACGGCGGGGATGTGGCTGGAGACAGAGGAATGAGTCGCGGCACCTCAGGCATTGCTGCGGCTTGTGGCATCTGCATGTTCTCTCTGTCATGTTACCCTTATCCTGCGCTACCATTACTCTTGATAAACATTTACTACATTAGAGTGAAGTCCCACTTGCTCCAATTGCCGACCCTTGACCTTTGAACTGTTCCAGGTATTTGCCTCCTGTTTTCCAGTTACCCTTTTCCTGCGCTACCATTACTCTTGATAAACATTTACTACATTAGAGTGAAGTCCCACTTGCTCCTATTGCCTGAGCAATGTCCTCTTCCTCTGCAGGAGCAGGGCCACCTATGCCCTCTGGTTCAGGTGTGCACCTCCTTTAACCTTGTATATACTTGATCTGTTTTTATTTGCATTTGTATCTTTCATGATTTGTAGCCCTGACTGTCTAGCACTGTAGAGTTTTGTGGCACCTTACAAATAAACGATATTGATGATGAAGAAGATATTAGTTGAATTACTAAGCTCAAATTAGTTCAGTCATAAAGTATAGCATTAGGATGCAAACAACCTTATAAATATGGTTTAAAGGTATTACAGATAGCAAGGAAATATTTTCAGATAAAATTAGGTTGTCAGTACAATAAGTCTTTCAAGTAACAACAGCAAATGATAGATTAATTGATCTTTCTTTCAACAGATGTGGTGCAGATTAAAACACATTATGGAAAAATACATGGAATAAAACAATTAAGTCTTACTAAATTGGACCTTTCACCCTATATTAACATTTTCTGATCCAATAGATCATCTTTTCAGCAGTGTCCATGGACTTAAACTACACCATGTGAGCAGAGAAAATCCCCACATTTTCTACCCCATCAATTCTATAAAATTCAGATTACTGTGCTGCACTAGGACCTGGCTTATGCTTTCTCTGTACACAAATCACCGCAGAGTCCATCCGTATGAGTCCTCGCTATGGGGCGTATTTATTAATCTGTTTTACAGCAAAATCCCCCAAAGACAGCCGTTCACATTTTAAAGTAAAGTAAAGTTGAAATTTATTAATAGGGCTTCGCAGCAGATATCATAGATATCTGCTGATTTGCCTTTTTCTTTGCAATCCAAAGCAGTCCCCATAGATGTCTATGGGGATTCCTATTTTACACCATTTATCAAGTTCCTAAAAGCAAAGATTTTCTGAACTTGTACCTGATGGTTAGCACCAGCTGAAGCTGGTGTTTCAACTTGGACGCTGACAGACACTCCCTGTGTGCTGCTACTTTCTATCATCCTGTCACTTTTTGAGGTAAATTATCCCTGAAATCTGCCCCATATCACTAAAATTCTGTTAATATTGTACTATGGCCCTTAGTGGCAATCTTTGAGATAAGGATTGAAACGGATCGTGTTTATAAAGCGGTTAATAATAAATATGCCTCTATATCTATCAGAGCGCTGAGAACCGCTGTAAATTGACCGCAGCCCTAAAGCAAAAACAGCCACTGTATTCATCCCAAAAGCAACAGGTAAATGTGCAATTAGAAATGGTTGCTCAGTAAATATACTTACATTATCAGTAACGTAACGTGCCTTCCCGCATGTCTCGCCATACAGTTGAAATTAGCAACTATATTATCGTCAATTGTCTTCAGCCACTGTCCGGTTTCCTCGTTTGCTTCAAGCACAGGGCAGAAAGCGCAGACCATCGGTACAGACGTGGTACCGAGCTGACCATACAACGCTGCAGTAACTACCTGCAATCAGTTTATGAGAAACTCAAGTAGGCTGCTATTCACTTTCAGATTCGATTCTTGTAACTATACAAATTTATTTGTGGTGAAAGGTCATTTTTATTTTCAACTGAATATGGCATGGGCTATAGAATGTCTATAAAAGCTTTAGTAAACTTTCCAGGGTAATATTTGACTAATAAACATTACCGATAAGATTAGCACAATCAGTTTGTAATGTTTGTATTCACCTTGGCACCCACAGACTTTGGCATACTTTGAGATAAACCACAGCTTAACCTCTTCATGACCAGCAGTTTACACCTAATGAAGAGAACAATGTTTAAGTTTTTGTGCTGCATTAGTTGTGTATGAAAAAAACCTTTTATTTATATGCCCAACTATGTGACTGTTATAGTTTGTTTCAAAAACCTTAGTGCTCTTATTTGTCAGTGTATTGGATTTATTATCTTTCTATTTTATGGACAACAGATAGGTAAACTTGGGCAGAAGCACAAAAACAGACCTTTTCTGAATTCTACCCAGAGTTATTTTTACACAGTGCAACGTTACCCTAGAATCTTTTCACATTGTTGTCCCAAGTATGGGGGCTATGTGACTTTTCCTGCTAATTTCCTCTTATACTTTGATTTTTACAGGGACAACTGAGACTCAAAATAGGTCCCACCTGACATCAGCACTAAAATATCCAATGTTAAATTGGATCTAACAGTAATTAGTAGAACAGCCACATGGAACACAGCCCAGGGTGTTAAGGGATTAATATATGCAAACAGAATTTACATTCATCCCTGTTTCGGCGAATCATTTCTTCAGTCTGTTGTCTCTGCTGCATGGACAAAGCTGGCTTTATGTGCACTTCAGACTTTTTCAATGGCAGTACTCATGACCTGAGGAGAGGTTTCCTCATCATGTCAAGGTTTAAGGAGGTTAACATGATATATTTGCTCCTCCCTTATCCTACCTAACTGGCGGACTCTGTAATTGACAGGACCGACAGCCTCTAGAATTTCATATGGACCCTGCCAATGGGTGAAAAGTTTTCTTTCCTGGGTGGCAACCAGGACTAGGACCTTGTCCCCAGGCTTGAAAGATCGAACAACAGCACTTTTATCACAACTTTTCCTCTGTCGTTCCTGAGCCTCTTTTACATGTTGCTGCACAATGGGCCCTATCTTTCCTAGCCTCTCATACATTTGTGACACAAATTGTACCAGATTTGGCTCCCTGGGACCTTGCTGCTCCCACCCGTCTTTTAACATATCCAAGATACCCCTGGGCTGTCTCCCAAACAATAGCTCAAAGGGACTAAACCCTGTTGAAGCTTGAGGTACCTCACGGATGGCAAACATCAAATAGGGAATAAGAGTGTTCCAATCTTTTTTCTCTTGAGCCACTGCTTTCCTGAGCATGTGCTTTAATGTGCGGTTAAAGCGTTCCACCAAGCCATCTGTTTGTGGATGGTATACAGAGGTGTGATGCGCCGTAACCCCTAGCAACTGGCACATGTCCTTCATAAGTTTAGACATTAATGGAGTACCCTGATCTGTGAGAATTTCTTTAGGTATTCCCAAGCGTGTAAACATCAATACAAGTTCTCTAGCTATGGTGCTGGACTTTATGTTTCGTAGGGGAATTGCCTCTGGATACCTGGTTGCATAGTCAAGCACCACTAGTATATATTGGTGCCCACGAGCGGATTTTTCCAGTGGCCCCACAAGGTCCATGGCTATCCATTCAAAGGGAACTTGTACTATTGGTATAGGAATGAGAGGTGCCCTGTACATGGGTGTGGGACAGGTTCTCTGACAAATGGGACAGGACTGGCAAAGTGGCATCATTAAGTTGGTCTCGAGCAAAGTCCTGCAGAGGGAACAAAATTGGTATTGCGGACCAGTCCGTATCCTCACTGACAGGCGGGGTGGGCTCATTTGCGACATCACCGACCAATGCTAGTTTGGACTGTCCATTTTTCTCCACAGGTGGATGCTTTTGTGGAACTCCTGCTGTGACTCCCAGGATGGCATTCCGGTTTGGCGGTTTCCAAAGATCGATGTCCAGATGTTGTTGATCTTTAGGCTGTTCCTTTTAGACCGGGCTTCCGACCGTTGCATCAGTTGCCGGGCTGTCCGGCCGGATCCGCTCACCGAGGACATCATTAAACAGTGGGAAGTCTCGCCCCAAAATGAGTGGATATGGGAGTTTAGGTGCTATGGCAGCTACCACCATAACAGTTTTGTCTTTGAGTGTGACTGGTAGTATTGTTCTTTCATACTCCTCTGTCGTGCCATGTACGCAAAGAACCTTCACCTTGGGCAACCAAGAAGTTATGGTTTCGGGTAAGGCAGAGCTGGAAACCAATGAGAGTTCACTCCCCGATTCAACCAAGGCAAGAACAAGGTTCTGGTTGATTAGCACAGTCACCCGGAACAAACAAGGACTTCCTGATGTGGGACTCATGGTAAAACAGCTTGGAAAAGCAGGCCCAATATGTGCCACGGAACAGTCCATGGGTTCCAGTAGTTTAGGACACTTTGCCTTAAAGTGGCCTGGCTCACCACATTCAAAACACTTCAGATTAGACGGCTTTGCACCTGGCCGTCTGTCCGTAGCACGGATTGTCAAACCTGGCTTTTGGCGTGGCAGCGGCTTTGGCACAAATGCAGGTTCTTTAGTCATTTGCTGTAGAAGAATTCAAACCCCTAGAAGATTTAAAGACTACAAACAACTAGAAAGACTCACCCAAAGCAAACTCAACAAACTAGAAGACAACATCATCTTAACAAAACAAAGGAAGTTCTACAGGGACTTCAAAGACTATGAAGAAGGGAAAGTTTATGCAAAACCCCAACAACAACAAACCCAGAACACCACAAGGAACAAACAGCCACAAACCAAAGCACCCCGCCCACCACCCCACAAGACTGCAAGACCACAGAGGTCACAAAGACCACCCCTCATCGCAACACTACCAGGACACACCAACCAAGCAAGAACATACCTACCACCGAACGCAAGAAATTTCATATACGGAAACCAACACCAACACATAGCAAAACAACATTATACAGAAGGAAGAAAGTTCCACGAAAAATCCCTTATCTCGGAACAAGAAAAAATAATGAACACAATCAAGGATTTGAACATCACTACCCATACGAGCCAAAATCAAGTCTCAGAGGTAGAAGAGTCACTGGAGCATTTTTTAGAATTTCTCCAGAAACAACCAGACCCGCCATACCAACCACAAAAGAGAAGTTCAGAAAACACACCAACCCCAAAACGGAAAACAATATCCCTAGACTCAGAAGAGGAAAGAGAGGAGGAACACTCGCAAAAAGAAGATCAAGGAAACGCCAACAAAAATAAAAAATAAAACCAGAAGGCATATTCAACCTCAGCGACCTGACCCTGACCGACCATATGATCACACTCCTGAACAAAGGGTTGAAATTCGCCCCGGAAAACAGAATAGAAAAATTCGACACCTACATAGACCTCCACAAATTCACAAGGAAACTCTGCCTGAAGAAATACTTCAACAGGTGCAACCAAGATAAGAAGATAAATGACCACAACGATAAGGACGACCACACTTACATCCACACCAACCTCAGCACCAAATCTAACTTCTTCCCGCAACACATGAAAGGAGCTTACATCAAAACCTTCGAAGCCCTAGTGGAGAAAGATCTCGAAAAAATAAAGAACAGAAAGGTAAGACCCCCTAACCTCTCTCCACAGGAAAAGAAAGCCCTCAGAGACCTCAAAAGGAATAAGAACATCATTCTGAAACCCGCTGACAAGGGAGGAGGAGTAGTCATCCTAAACAAAACAGACTATCTAGAGGAAGCAAAGAGACTCCTCAGTGACGGAACAACATACAACCTACTGCATGACGACCCCACAAGCAAGTTCCTTAAAGATCTAGAAAAAACTGCTGAACAAAGGTCTAAAGGAAGGAATACTGAACAAGAAGGAGCACGCATACATCTCCACACCACATCCAAGGATCCCAGTGTTCTACTACCTCCCCAAGATCCACAAAAACACAGAGAAACCCCCGGAAGACCAATAGTATCCGGGAATACATCGACCAATTCCTACAACCACTAGTAAACACACAAAGAAGCCATCTTAAAGACACGACACAGATCCTGAAGATTTTGAACGAGATAGAGTGGAAAGAAAACTACACCCTAGTAACCTGCGACGTGACCTCCCTCTACACCATCATTGACCACGAAAAAGGAAGTGAACACAGCAAATACTACCTAGAAAAGAACCCAGAAGTACCAACCAAACAATCGGAATTCATCATAGAAGCCATCACCTTCATTCTCAACCACAACTACTTCTGGTTTGAAGGTAAGTACTACAAGCAAATCACCGGCACTGCAATGGGGATGAAATTCGCACCAAGCTACGCGAACCTCTATATGGCCAAATGGGAAGACGGCAATATCTTTAACAACAACCCCCATCTCGAACACATAGAAATATGGAAAAGATACATAGATGAGATCCTCTTCATATGGAAAGGAGACGAAGAAGACCTATCCTCCTTCTTAGAATACATCAACACCAACAACCTGAACCTGAAATTTACCTCAAACTCCAGCAAGACACAAGTAGAATTCCTGGACCTCACCATCTACGTGGAGAACAACTGCATCCAGACCAAGACATACATGAAGCCGGTAGACTGCAACAGCTACATTCTAGCGAACAGCAACCACCACAAAACCTGGCTAAAGAACATCCCTGGAGGACAATTCAGAAGACTAAGAAGGAACTGCTCCTCCATGGATACTTTCAAAGAACAGGCTGAAACGTTGAAACACAAGTTCATAGAGAGGAACTACAACCAGGATCATCTTAACGAAGAACTGAAAAAAGCAGAAGGCCTGGAAAGAGCAGAACTCCTCTCATATAAACCAAAAGAAAACAAAGAAGAAAAACACCCCTGTTCATCACGAATTTCCACAGTAACCACAGGAAATTGGAAAACAGCCTAAAGAAACACTGGAACATCCTATTAGAGGACGAACAACTAAATGAATATGTACCACAAAAACCAAGAATAGTCTACAGGAAGGCTAGGAACCTGAAGAATATGATCACGACCAGCTTCATCCCAACAGACGAAAAAGGAAAGAAAAGCAAAGAAACCTGGATAAAAGAAGGTAAAAAAGGTTTCTACCACTGCAACAGATGCCTCGCATGCAGAACTACTAGACACAGCTCCACCAAACCATCCACCACCTTCAGCTCACACTCAAATGGAAGCAAACACAAGATAGAAGACAAGATGACTTGCGACTCCACAGGAATCATCTACCTACTCGAATGCCCATGTGGATTACAGTATATAGGAAGAACAATCAGAGATCTGAAAACAAGGATCCCAGAACACATAAGGAACATAAAAAAAGGGGTACAGAACCACAGTGTCTCAGAACACTTCAGAGTCCGCCACAACCAAGATCCCACAGGACTCAAATACGTGGGCATCAAAAAAGTCCAGAAATCATGGAGAGGAGGCGACTACATAAAACTGATCTCAAAGGAAGAAGCCAAATGGATCCACAGACTAGGAACTCTAACACCAAAAGGTCTCAACATAGACTTCGAACTAGGAAGCTTCATGTAAGTATCTTCACTGCTTCATCCGAAGGTACTCCATACCAAACAGCATTCCTCCCCCACATATACACCCCCCACCCCGCACATAAAATTAATCCCATCCCATCCCTAGGACCCGCCCCACCTTTAATAACTCCAATAAAAACAAACAGCCCTACTCAGATAGGCTAGCTAAAATATTAGCACACGTAACACTAAGTTAGCATTAGCACCCATTCCACCATTTAGGTTCAAGTAACCATAAAGTAATAATAACTAAATATACTCCATCATAATCCCCCCGATCTTTCTCCTCCACTATAAGCACCGTCAATCTAAACAATACCGCACTCCCCTATAAGATACCCTAACAGACTTGAGCACCTCCTTTATCAAATCTAACTAGTCAACAACAAACTTAGATGTCCCCAATCTCCAAAACCTATAAATAAATATATAAACTATCAGACATCTATCCCCTAATAATTATCCATTCATAATACCCAAGCCCCCCCCCCCCCCCCCGAGGATACCCCAAAATATCTAAACAATCCCCATAAAATCATCAATCCTCGGATAAACATCGGGCAAATCTACCCACTCATAAGGAATAATGAATCTTAATATAAACCACACCAATATGCCCCTCCCCCTCCCCCGTGTAAACCGTATCATACCAGCGCTACTTGCATCACGCACCAAAAACCCTTATTAATAACCCGGATTGATCCCCTACACACACACTCCACACGTTAAACAAATCTAATCCAAATTACACCCACACAGCAGCTATAGCATAAAATAGCTCTATCCATCCATATTAGCATACCCCTCTAAAGATCGCCATAACATGTCAATTCCAAATTTGCATAATTTCCTTTATGCAACTTATCGCCCAAACACCCCCCCACTTCAAAACTAAGTTACACACCCCTGCCAATTCCCATTTATTCCCCACATGCCAATCTAAATCACCAACTCTCCGCCCCAAATCCCAAATCCCCTCCCCTTCCCTATCCCCATTGGAAGGAAAGAAGGAAACCAGGACATATAAAGAAACAGGCTAACATACCAGTCACATCCCTGACAAAGTCTCCGGACGAAACGCGTTGGTTAGATACACTACAGCAACCCAGAAGGACCCAGAAGCTATTGAACAATCCCCCACAGCATCACCAATATCTTCACACCAATACCGCTAGACGTTTTGAGTATAGCGAGTAAGAAGCACCCGGCAACAATCTACTCAGCAGTGGAGCGCACAGGCGTCTGTGCGTTCCAGCCCCAAACCGGAAGTCCCCAAACCAGAAGTCCCCAAACCGGAGGTGTGAGAAGCCGCTCGGCCGAAGCTACAGACAAGCAGCAGCGATTGTCATCTCACCACCCACCACCGAAAACAGCCGCACAGACCGTCCCAAAAGGAGGTAAACTACTATTTACCAACTGCTCTTATAAGAGCAATAAGAGCAACTTATCTGCACACCATTTAAATTACACACAAACTACACTTAATATCTCTCCACCAGGAAGAACACTCCTTCCACAGTCCACCACACACACAGACTATTAACCACCTCCACACCTTCACGTAAAAGACCACATACTAACACACAACCCTTACATTACCAAATTTCACCATACCACGAGCTATAAACATCTTACCTAAAATACAGAGTAAGTAACTCTGCCCAACCACCACAAGCTATAATAATTTTGGGGCTATAAACATTGAGCTATAAACATACCCCACTCCATACATCCCCCAGGGCTCGTCCAAATAGCAGTAGCTATAAACAGAAACATCCCGCATACAATATACATTGCATCAGAGCTATAAACACAAGGCAGAAGAGCTATGGACGTATAACACTGCAAAAAAGCTATAATCAGTTGCTAAAAAACTTAGCACCATAGTATATTGTCTGCAATATCTGCACTGCTACTAAATAACCAAGGTAAATATATAGGAAATAACATGTTTGTAAATTGCATTCTGGTCAATGTACCCAAAACAAAAACATTTAACAACTAAAGAATGGTTACCAATGTCTACCTTCAAGATTAGTTGTCCTCTGCGACCTGATGAAGGATGCTACTCATATGTTTTAGGAGTAAAATCTCATTTTGCCTATGCGTTACAGTGATGGGTTCAAAATGTCAAAAAAAATTTAGGCTAACATTGAGGGTGTTTGTATCAAAATGCTGCAAGACCGTGCTTTGGGGTAAGCGAATACTATTTTAAGTCTCCCTCTGTGTAGTACATGATGGGGGATATAGACTAAACTGCGAGTTTGAAAATGTGGAGATGTTGGCTATAGCAATCATATCATATTACAATCAGATTTTAGCTGACATTTTGAAGAACGCAATAAATAAAAAAAAATTAAAATCTGATAGGTTGCTATAGGCAACATTTCTAGGTTTCCAAACCCTCAGTTTAGTAAATGTTGCCCTATGTTCTCATTGCAAACCATATAAAAATCACTAAATATAACATGGACACCAACATTTGTACACAAAAACATCCAAGTCCATTATTTCTCCCCCAAACAGAGAACACACACCTGCTTGCTCTTCAGAGCCAGAATCTCTTGCTGAAGGTGGAGGTGTAGACCTTGGACTGGGAGTAAAGTGGCGTCCTGGCGAATCTGGATGTATTAGACAAAGCATACAATGTATTTGCAGCAAAAAGCAATTTACAAAGAATTATTTTTTCGAAAAAATGTGTTTGCAAATTTAAAAACAGTTCAAAAAGAATTTTTTGCCATTTACATACTGATTGTCTAAAAAAGGCACTTTTAAGAAAAAAAACACATTTTTTAAAAAAAAAACGTTTAAAATAAAAAAGGCACTTTTAAGAAAAAAAACACATTTTTAAACAAAAAATACATGTTTAAAATAAAAAAGGCACTTTTAAGAAAAAAAAACACTTTTAATTTTGTTTTCGTAAAAAAACGACAAATAACTCACCAACTCCTTGGGCAAACAAGGGTGAATCTGTGTCTTGCACATTAATTCCCTCCACAATTTCACGGGGCATTATCTGCCGCAGCTCCTCCTCATAACTGGTGTATTCAATGCGAAGAGGGGTGCCTCCTCTTGATGTCTGAGAAGCGCTTGCGGCAGTGCGCCACTGTCCTCTTTAGTGGGCCCACCGCGTTCACAGCATCGCACACTCTCCCCCACAGTTGGTGACGCCGCCTTAGAGGGGTCTGGGCTGCCAGGTTCCCTAGGATGACCTCATAGCAGGGAACTATGTGGTGCACCAGAACACAATTTTCGTCGTGGGAGAATCGGACATTTCTCCCTGTCTTCGTCTTCCTGCCCTCTCCTGACTCCTCAACCTCTCCCTCTCCCTCCTCTGCCCCCTCAACCTCCATCTCCCTCTCCTCAGTCTGTTCTCCCCTCCTATCTCTGGACATAATGACAAATAAATGCCAAACATAGAAAGACTTACAAACACAAAGGACAAACTACACTAAATACAGACACACTCTCCAGACAGGCACACACAAGTAACACACAGACAAAGGACAAGTCAAATACAAAAAATACAAGACAGAAAATAAAAGAGAAAATAAATGTACAAAACAGAAAAATAGCACAGGACTACTCACACTTCAATCAGATATCGCTCACCAATCCACCAAACTCCAACTCTCACCAACTGTCACCAAAGCTCAAACCAACTAACTCCTCTCTCAAAACTCCTCAAAACCCTATCAGAGAAAAAAGTGTCAGGCCAGTGGTTTATATAGGGCTTGTGATGTCAAATCTCCTGACTTTGTAAATAGCCAATAGTAACAGGCCAGGAGACAGGTGTATTTTCCAAAAAATCGCCTTTACACAAAAGCGCCGTCATTTCAAGCAAAAGCGCCATGTTCTATTCAAAGCCGCCGGCGGCTTTGAGTATTACATCCTGCCGTTACATCGCCGGCGGCTTTAAATTGAAGCTGAAATGCACCCATTAGTAAATCCGGCTGTTTGCAATGCAAACCCGCCGGAAAACCGCCGCGATGCATGGCGGCTTCAAGCCGCCATGCATCACGCCTGTTAGTAAATCTAGCCCTATGTATTAATCGCCGAATTAAAAAAAAAAAACATGTTAATGTACGCCACCTGAAGCTTAACATAAGTGAAACATTTCACTGAAAACAGCTCTGCTCCGAAGAGCAGAGCTGCACAGCTCATGTGTGCAGGGATCACATGATCCCTCCATCCCATGCCTCAGATTCCTTCATTCAGGGATCTCTGTGCGCATGCCCGAGTTTACCGGTCGGCGCATGCACACAGGAATTGAAAGAAGGGCGAGCAGCACCGCACAGGGAGGAGAAGAGAAGACCCAAGTGAGAGGTAAGTGATAATCTTCACAGGAACAGACGTTTTTTGGAATGGCTGTTCCTGTGTTGATTTTTTGATACATATGAGAAACTTTTCAATCCGCATCTATGCAATGAGGATTGAAAAGTTTCATTCATATGTTGCGGTGATTGGTAAATAGACCCCTTAGACTCTACAGCCACACCTCCTCCACTACCGTTGTAGCTGGGACCATAGGTTTTTTCACCAAGCCTGCTGCTTTCATTTTTAACACATTCGGTGCTGGACCGATCACTGCATCAGACACTAATACTTTAGATTCAGCATGTTTACATAAGTCTTTACAAACTGAACCTTGCGAGCCGGCGGGACACAGCATCAGCGAGGATGACTCTGAACCAGCCACAGTAACTGCAGCCGTACTCTCGTCAGTCCCTACTGTACCTGCGATTTCGCCCGACTCTGTGAAAGGTGCCTCACCCTCCAAACTGTGAATGCTGTTGTACAGTTCATTCGCCGCTGCATCGGGAACATCCTGAACGAGGAGATTTGCTGGAAGGGGCGCTGTCAGTAGCCCTGCCGATATCTCCTCTCTCACCGTGTAACGGATTTACTGGATTCTCTACTAACCTTGATTAACGCTGGCTTACCTGAGGTGCGGAGTCTAACGATCTCCCCGGTATTCACCAAGAACCGCCGCAAGGCGGGATGGGCTTTGCTGCCAGGAGTCGCAGGTCGCGGTCCTCAGGTTTGCCCCAGGGTGTAGTACAGCGGAGCAGGAGCAAGATGAGAGTAGTCGGACAGGCCGGGTCGGTACACAGGCAGGCAATGCAGACAGAATCAGGAAGCGGTCTCGGAGTCAATCAAACCGGGTCGGTACACGGGTCACAAGAACAGAAGCGAGGTCAGCTAGCCGGGTCGGTACACAGAGGACAACGGAATCCAGAAGAGTGAACAAACCGGGTCGGTACACTGGGAGTCAATACACACGAAGCAGGAACAAGGAAGGACACAGGAATCAGGAGCCAGGAACTGGTAAGTTGCTCTGACACTCTCCAAGTGTCAGAGCTAGGTTTTTATGCAGAGTCCCATTTGAATTCCCCGCCCTGGTGGTGATCATGTGACCGCCCTAGGTAGCGGTCACGTGATCGCTGAACCCGGAAGTGCGGCTTCCGGGTCTGACGGAGCGGCGGGGGAGCGAGGAATGGTAAGTATCGTAACACACCGAAACACAATCTTTTGCTTCTCCAATATCTTTGCCTCTAATTCCTCTGTCGCCAAAAGGGAAACAGCACGATCGGCCACTGTATGCATTATATTTCCTTTTCTTCTTAAATGCAATTTTCCTTTTAAGTCTTGTAATATCCACTTCCACTATTGATAACTTTGCTCTTACCGCTTCCTCATCCAGATTACTTGACACGCCAACTTGCTAGTTAACTCCTGCCGCTGCAGCCTTCACTTCTGCCTATACCTGCTTCGTGGCTTGCATCGACCCACCATCACTGAGTCCAGAAACCACGGTTACACAGGACACCAAATCCGCCGACTCCCCAGCACCACTAGCAATGCCGGACACTCCCACGGTGTCCCCCGCCATCACCACCTCCCCAACCACTTGCCTGTGTACCTCTGGCACACACAACTGCTGGACCGGCATCTCACTAAGCTTGTATGTCTCCAGAGGCTCTTCACTGCCACGGACAACTCTGGCACGGGAGCCTGCTCCACACTGAACTCAGCATTGGGCTCATAGTATCCACCAACACTACATGCTTTGACGGAGGGGGGGGGGGGGCTTTGTTTAACTCCCTTCAGCAGACCATACTCCACACACGATTCCTCAATCTGCTCTCCAGCCAAGCTGTTCATATTAAGCCATGCTGAAATAAAGCTCGGGCATGGTTTCTGGAGCCTGATTATTAGCTACAAAGTTTGTAGTACAATTGTGGTCCACCATAGGTACTTGCTCCATATTGACAGGGCCTGAAGCCTGGGTGGTTCCTACAGGTTTTACTGTCTGAATTAGCTCCATAGAGGTTAGGTCTGGGGTAGGCCCTGAAGCCTGGGGTCTTTCTTCCTCCTTCTCCCCAGGATTATACATCTTCCCTGGGCTTTGTCCTAGGGTTTGCTCTGGTTCTGCTCAGCTTCAACACACAAAAATTTCCTGCTTAGCGTCCAAGATCAGATGGGATTGGGCTTGTTCAGGGTGGTGTGGCTGTAGTTATAGGTTCACTGCTGACCTACATCTCTTATGCATCTCACCACCAGCATTGTAGGAAGCATGAACAAGAGAAACAAAAGTCTACAGCACCTGGTATTCCTGAATGGTCTCCAATGCAAGCATTAAGCAGGCTTGCCCCTGCTTATCTTCTAAGATCAGGCTGGTTCAGATAAATGTGACTATAGGTATAAGCTTAACACTGATCTACATCCCAACACCAGCATTGTAGAAAACATGAACAAGAGAAAAAACGCATACAGCCATTGGTATTCCCAGATGGTTCCCCATCCAAGTACTAACCAAAGCCAACCCTGCTTGGCTTCCAAAACCAGAGAGAATTTGGCTTGTTCAGGGTGGTGTGGCTATAAGAATGGATTTTGTAATGACATACATCTCTCATACATCTCACCACCAGCATTGTAGGAAGCATGAACAAGAGAAACAAGCCTACAGCACCAGGTATTTGCAGGTAATCTTCCATCCAAGTACTAACCAGGACCAACCCTGTTTGGCCTCCAAGATCAGGCTTGTTCAGGGTGGTGTGGCTGCAGGTATTGGCTTAATACTGACCTACATCTCTCATACATCTCACCACCAGCATTGTAGGAAGCATGAACATGAGAAAAAAGCCTACAGCAAATGATATTCCCAGGTGGTCTCCCATCCAAGTACTAACCAGGCCCGACCCTGCTTAGCTTCCAAGATCAGCTGAAAATAGGCTTGTTTAGAGTGGAGTGGCTGTTAGTGTTGGCTTAATTCTGACCTACATCTCACCACCAGCATTGTAGGAAGCATGAACAATTGAAAAAAAGCCTTCAGTACCTGGTATTTCCAGCTGGTCTCCCATCCAAGCACTAACCAGGCCTGACCCTGCTTGGCTTCCAAGAAAAATTAAAAGTGGACTTGTTCAGGGTGGTGTAGCAGTAAGTATAATCTAAACACTGGTCTACAGCTCATATATCTCACCACCAGCAATGTAGGAAGCATGAACAATTGAAAAAAGCCTACAGCACCTGGTATTCCAAGATGGCCTCCCATCCAAATACTAACTAGGACAATCCTGTCTATCTTCCAAGACCAGATAAGATTGGGCTTGTTCAGGCTGATGTGGCTGTAAGTATAGTTTTAATTCTGACCTAAATTTCTTATACATCTCACCACCAGCATTGTAGAAAGTATGAACAAGAGAAGAAAGCCAACAGCACCTGGTATTCCCAGGTGGTCTCCCATCAGAGTACTAACCAGGCCCTACTCTGCTTGGCTTCCAAGATCATAAAGAGATTGGGCTTAGTCAGGGTGGTGCAGCAGTAGTTATTAACTAAACACTGACCTACATTACCAGCTATGTAGAAAGCATGTAGAAACCACATCAGCTCATTACGGCTCCTGATATTTCCAGGTGGTCTCTGATCCAAGTATTAACCACGCCCGACCCTGCTTGGTTTCTAAGATCAGATGAAAATTGGATTGTCCAGGGTGGTGTAGCAGTAGGTATTGGCTCAATTCTGACCTACATCGTACCTCCAGCATTTTAGTAAGCATGAACTATTGTAAAAAAAGCTTACAGCACCTTGTATTCCTAGGTGGTCTCCCATCCAAATACTAAGTAGAACAATCCTGCCTTCCTTCCAAAATCAGGCGAGATTGGGCTCGTTTAGGCTGCATTGGCTGTAGGTATAGGTTTACTGCTGACCTACACATTTTATACATCTTACCAACAGCCTTGTAAGGAGCATGAACAAGACAAAAAACCATGCAGCACCCGGTATTCCCAGGTGGTCTCCCATCCACGTACTAATCAGACCTGACCATGCTTGCTTTCCAAGAAAAGATAAGATTTGACTTATTCAGGGTGGTATGGCTGTATCTCTTAGCTTACTATTGACCTAATTTTCTGATTGTCACTCACCGGACTTCTAGATCTAGAGTTGGGCCAGTTGTCCCTCTGCCGGCGCCTGTGCTGCACTGCGGCCGTCCACCATCTTGACTAGGCTTCTGCGCATGTGCAGATCAGGAGGTCTCTTTATAACCTTTCCTTTATTGGTATTAGCTATCCATTAGACTTTTCCCTATTTAAGGCACATCTGACTGTTACGAGCCGCCGCGGCTCGCTTCCTGGGTCCTCTGGCGTTCCTGGACCTGAGAACCTTCTCTTCTGACCTTGACCTTTTTACCTGGATTCCGGATTTTGCTGCTTTGCCTGTGTGTCTGACCCTCTGCTTGTCCCTGGATTTTGTATCTGTGCTAGTGACCTTTGACCTTGGATTCCCTCTTCACTAGAGCCCGCCAATCACTCCACTCCTGGGTGCTCCTTTAAGTCAGTATACGTTACATGACCCTCGGTCGGCCCGCAACCAAGTCTGTCCCCACCACTAGGGGCTTCAGCGAACACCGGGCCTTCAGAGTAGTCCCCGAGTTTCACTGTACTGGCTTGGGAGTTTCTAACATTATAACCAGCCAAGGAAGATTGGTATTATTCGGCCATGGACGACGACGAGTCAAACTTGTCTCCAGCTCAGATCTTGGCAAATCAGATACAGGCGATTTCTCAAGTGGTGCAGAATTTATCCCAGCGCCTGGCAGCCCAAGAAGGGGTTTCCAGAGACCTGCAGCTCCAGCAAGTTCCCGCTGGTGACACACCAGAGCCTAAAATGAACTTGCCTGACCGATTCTCTGGAAGCAGGACAGCCTTCCGTAACTTCAAACAGAGCTGCAAGCTGTACTTCCGCCTGAAACCACGTTCCTCTGGTTCTGAACAACAAAGGGTAGGAATCATCATCTCTTTACTCCAGGGTGACCCTCAGTCTTGGGCCTTCTCCTTGCCTTCAACCAGCCCAGTCTAGCAGTCCGTGGATGCCTTTTTCCAAGCTTTGGGTTTATTGTACGATGACCCAGACAGGGTAGCCTCAGCTGAGTCGCACCTCCGAGCGTTGAGGCAAGGACGTCGCTCTGCAGAGGAATATTGCGCGGAATTCCGGCGATGGTCCGTTGATAGTGCCTGGAACGATCCAGCATTGCGAAGTCAATTTCGCTTGGGACTTACCGAGCAGATTAAGGACTCCTTAGTCCAGTATCCTGTATCCGAGTCACTGGAGGAGTTGATGCAACTTATTATTAAAATTGATCGTCGGATCAGAGAAAGGAAGACTGAACGGGAATCATCTGTACCTGTTGATATATCCTTCAGCTCCTGTGCCACTCTGCCCGACTCTCCTGAACCCATGCAGGTGGGCGCTTACCGCTTACCTCCAGATGAACGTTCCAGGAGATGCTCACTAGGTCTCTGTATGTATTGTGGTCAACCTGGCCACTTAGTACGTCTGTGTCCCAATAAGCCGGGAAACTCGGCTTATTGGGACACAGACAAATTTCGATAGTCCTACAAATTCCCGGATGACCAGCAGAGCGGATGTTGTGACCCTCTATGAGGACAGGTTTCCTTAGATGAACCGGGACAAATAACTTGTTGAGAGGTGTCTGAACTGGAGCAATTTTCTGGAAGTGTTGGATAGTGGCTCCCAGATCCTGGGTGAGTCCGAGATGAATTAAAGTTGAAGGAACAATAGACCGCGAGTCAGGAGACTGAGGATGATGGGCCAAAAAACTTCGGGACAAAGAATCAGCCTTAATATTTTTTGAACCAGGACGAAATGTGATGATGAAACTAAATCTGGTGAAGGATAGGGCCCAGCGAGCCTGCCTGGGATTCAGAGTTTTTGCGGTCTGAATATATTGGAGGTTTTTATGGTCTGTGAAGATGGTAATGGTGTGTGCAGCTCCCTCCAACCAATGTCGCCATTCCTCCAATGCCAACTTAATGGCCAAGAATTCACGGTTTCCGACGTCATAATTACATTCCGCAAGCAGAAACTTTCTCGAGAAAAATGCACAAGGATGTAACTTTTTACTCTATGGGTCTTTCTGAGAGAGAATGACACCACCCACATCCGAATCGTCCTAAACTAATGCGGTTTCGAGCCTGTATTCCAAGAAGTTTACGGGCTAGTAAGCTACCCGCTCTATAACCCGATACATAGTATTTTTGGCGTAGTTTAGATAGTGCCATTTTGGTTTGCTTCATGAGTAGTTTTTGTAATTCAGCTTTGATCTCTTGAGGTTCAGTGTTTTAGACGGGTGTGTTTTGTTCTGTGTGTTTAAGAGTTTAAGTTTCGCTTCCAGTTCAGTCTGTAGGTTTAAGTTTGCCTTATGTAATCTAGAGGCTGTCTGGATAATCTTACCCCAAACTACCGCCTTAAGGGCACACCAGTACGTAAAAACCGAAGTATCGGTTGGGTCGTTGGTTTGTGTATAGGAGTGTATGGCATCTGCTATCTCTAATTTTGCCTCGACCGAGAGTAGCAAGTGTTCTTACAAACGCCATGGACGTAACGTAAAGGGTGTCCTACTGGATTTCCATGACCATATCACAGGAGCATGATTAGACCATGACATGGGGAGAATCTGTGTTCTATGGGTATTTTGTAGGGTCCATTTGTCTGAAAGGATGAGATCAATTCTAGAGTAGGTGTTGTATACTGAGGAAAAGTAAGTGTAGTCTCTATCCTTAGGGTTTGCTGTTCTCCAGACATCATATAATCCAAATTCGGCTAAAAACCTACCAGGGGCCATGTCAGGGGTAGTAGGGGACTGTGACTGTTTAGATCCTGGTTTAAGACATCTGTCTACTTTAGCATCAATTACTAGGTTAAAGTCACCCATTATTACCAGACTGCCCCTTTTGACCTTATCAATCAAGGCTAAGGTATTTTTCAAAAAGGGAATTTGCCTGGAGTTAGGGGAGTAAACTGACACCAAGGTTATCTATTTCTTATCCAGTTGGCCTATGACTATCAGGTATCTACCCATCTTATCCTCCACTGTTGTAGAAAGTTTAAAGGGACATTTAGAGCTAAATAATATGGCAACTCCGCCTTTTTTGTGAGGCCCATTCGCAGTATAACATATAGGGAAGCGATGGTCTCTAAAGATGGGTGGGGCTTTGGCTGCAAAGTGTGTTTCCTGAATTGCTATAATGACAGCTTTGGATTTAAAAAATGAGGTTAACGCCTGCCTCCGTTTGGCCGGGGAGTTAACCGGCCAAACTGGCATTCTGTGACAGAAATGTAACCATCAATTAGAGGGGTGGCTTGGAGGCACTACAATTAGGAAGCAGCATGACCCCAGTCAAAATTGACATGGCAACATATTGGGATCAATGTAATTATTGTCAGGTGTTGTGTCCACAAGGGAAGGGGGGGTAGAAGAGGGGCGGGGGTTACTTATCCCCTCTGAGGGTAGGGAAACATAAATAATCCCAAATATAGGATTAACATTTTTGCCGGAGAGAGAAAATACCGGCAAAATCACAAACTTGGGGTGCACGGCCTAAGCCAGTGATGGGCAAACTACGGTCCGCGGGCCAGATGCGGCCCACTTAAGGATCTATCCGGCCCGTCAATATTTTAAAAAATGTCATTAAAATATGCATAAAATTATTAGGGTCGACCCTGTGTGTCAGAACCTTCATTTTTATGCCTTCCCAGCTATTTCCTCCATTACACTTCATCCTCCTTCCTAAAAGGACACTTCGTATGTCAATCACTCAAACACCTGCCCGCCCCCTAATGGCTGAAAGTCATGTGAGAAGAGATGGGCTAGGCCATATACTAAGGCGGATTTCGATTGGCTGCTGTGTTGTCAGTTAGTGGCTCACCAGAAAGACGGATCTGCAACAACCTGCTGAAATAAGTGCTGTGTCTGTACGATCGCTGCACTTATAGAGGTAACATTGCTATATAACACCCTCCCATCCCATTCAAAAAAATTGTATTATATATTTCGATATTTGAGTTTTTTAATAAATTATATTGGCCCGCCTAAATGTTTCCTTTTTTTTGGCCTTCTCCTGAAAAAGTTTGCCCATCACTGGCCTAAGCAAACCAGCACCACCACCCGCATGTATAACTTAAACATTAACATATCTAAACTCAAGTAAATAGGTAAGAGCACATATCAAAGACTCAATCACAGAATATGCATATCGTGACAAACATATGTGGTATATATCTAAACTCTCTAGTCAAGAGGAGGTACCATACAATACAAATATCAATCAACAATTGTAGAACCATGAAAAACTAAATCTTCACTCAGACATAGCTCTCTCTAGCAACACTATAAAACATAAACATAATGCAGATGAGAGCAGAAACATATCAAGTAGGACCTTATCTGGAGAATGACTCAGCACAGGATCGACCCTCCACCAAAGATCATCCTCTAAAGTCCATGGAGTCCCTGCGTCGGTATGTTGGAATGGAGGTGCGGCCTGTAGAAAGTCCCGGGGCGCTTGTCCAAGTCCTTAGAAACTTTAGATGTTCCTTAAAGACGCTCGTCCAAGTCTTTCAATTATTTAGATGACCTTAATGTATGGATTTGGAGCGCTTATTCCATCAAGCCCTCCTGCATCGACCCTGGGATAGAAAGGTAGAGGCCAAAGAGAACTAATTCGTAGTGGGAGTCTGACTCTCAGCTGCCTCCAACATTTGGAGAAAAATAAATTTTTGGTTTGTAGCCCAAAGGAGGGAGAACTCAGATCTAGCTAGGGGGCTCATCACGAGTCGAAGATTCCCTGCGTTCTGATCCCCCCTGAGTAGACCAGTCATTAGAAATATGGGTTCTGACATTTACAGTATTAGGTCATTTTCCCTCGCAAGTGGGGAAATCACCTAACACTGTAAATAGACCTAAGCGGAGTTCCTACTAGCTAGGAGCTCCGTGTGGGAAAATGACCTAATACTGTAAATAGACTTTGCGCATGAGCAATGCTCATTGCGCAGAGGAGCTCCTAGCTTGCTAGGAGCTGTTTGCGGCGGCTCCTGTCTTTTTTATTTTTCTGCAATCAAGAAGAAAAATTTCGGGGATGTACAAATATGGGGCCCCCCTGGCCGAAGATATGAAGACTATTATCAACAATGGGCCCCTCCTGGGCGAAGAAAAGAAGAGATTACAAGCCAGGACTTTGGAAGTATAAATACTTAGGGACTGGGGCAAGCCGGACTTTTGGATCTACAAATTTATTTGGGACATTTGTGACAGAAGACTTCATTGGTGAGTATCAGGGGATTTATTATTTGTAATAAAAATATATGGTGTAAATGAGGGTGCTTACTTTGTTTATTGTGGGTTTTTTATTTTTATTAAATGTTAGTGGTTTGTACGAGGGTGTGGTGGTTTTTTAAACATTTTCTTTTGTGGAACTACAGGTCCCAGCCAGCCATGGTTGTCAGGGCATGTTGGCACTTGTGGTTCTCCAAGTGCCAACATGCCCTGGTTGCCGTGGGTATGCTGGTGCTTGTAGTTATACAAGCAGCAGTATGGCCACAATATTTTGGGCAACCTGTCTGGCTGGGACTTGTAGTTCCACGAAACAAAATGGTGTCTTTGTTTTTGTACACCTTTTTTCGCCGTTATTACCCTACACCCACCGCTCAGGGGTGTAGGAAGAGCCCTAGTGCTATCAGCAGCGGGCTGGGTGTCTCTAGGGGGTGGGGGGGACGGCTCATTTTATTCGGCAGACCCCGCTTCCTAGGAAATCCAGCCCAGCGCTGAAGAGCCTGGGGTTGGTTAGTCATTATGGCAGGGGAACCCCTGCTGCGTGTTCCACTTCTCTAGTGCCACCAACCCCGGCTGGTTTGCCTAGTGCTGGTTAAGTGAAAATCGGGGGGACCCCACGCAATATTTTTCCCCGATTTTGACGGAACCAGCAGTAGTCAGGCAGCACTAGGGTTAAGCAGGAATAGAGGGGGGACCCTACGCTTTTTTTTTGTTTTTGAACTTTCATCTATTCTTTACAGTTTTTACAGCTGCCGGAGTTCCGGTAGCTGTATGACAGGCAGTGGTAACAGTGATGTGTTTACAACTTGCTGCTACAACACAGGAGAGTTAGCTAAACACGGGAGTGTTTACATCGCAGCAAATCGCCAGAGATGACCAGCGATTTTGAAGATGAGGGTCAAAATCGCAGCTTGATACATTTCAGGTTTTTTTTACTAAAATCGCGGGTTATCACCCGCGATTTGCCGCGATTTTAACACGCTGTCAAAATCGGACCTTGATACATTTACCCCCTGTTCTCTCTTCCCTTTTCAAATGCTCAGCTGTGAGGAGAGTTGTGCAATTTTTTATATACCCCTGTGCGAAGGTAAAGGTGCCACACATGAATTTAAAGACCACCTTAATCAGAGTAAATTTATACTAAGCCACTCTTTGTGCATTTAAGTGTTTTTAAAAACATTCATCTGGTGATTTGGTTTTTTTCCGTTTAGTTCTATATGAATAGAAATTTTATTTCCTTTTAGTTAAATTTAACAGACTAGTGTAATCCTTGGGTTATACATACCACAGGCTGAGAATTAGAGTTTACAGGGGATATTGGTCCCAACTCCTAAACATGCAGAACATGTAGTATTAAATGGATAGACACATGTAAAATTATTGTGCAAACAAAAGAAAAATGTTGTCTGGCGCTCAGAAACAAACAATATATAAATCATTATAAGTCACTATGTATACATAAAGGCGCATTTTGTGCATAATAGGTTTTAAATGTGACACACTGAATATATATTTGTTTCACTGGCTAGGTACTCATCTACAGGAGATTAACTTAATATAGCTATACTTTGCACAAAATTCTTCTTTATGTATATTCTGGCACATAGTGATTTATATATTGTTTGTTTTGGAGTGTCGGACAACATTTTTCTTTTTTCAATGGAGTATTACTAGCACTGCGCTGTCACCTGATATGATACTATTCAGAAATGGTGCTGCTAGATAGGAAAAATAAAAAAATAGGGGCAATACCAACCTCTTCAAATAGTGAACTCTGGTAATAATCCCAAGCGCACAAACAAAACAGATATGTGAATAGAGGAAAATGATATGGAGAATCAGAGCTGTGTCACATGGAAAATAGATAAATAATAAATTTAATGTCCAATATATAAATATAACGATCAAAAACCAATTGGAAAAGCTGAAATAGAGCACCAAAAACACATTAGCTCTATCTGCCTTTTCTTCTATCCCCATTGCTGACTGCTCTGCAACTGCTTATTTTGCCTTCTATTCCTTATAGTTTACACACTTGCACACAATGTCTATAGATGGCCAGAAAACCAGCAGCTCTGATCTGCTCAGAGCTTTAAGACGTTTGTCTATACGGACGCTTAAACCCAGACAGCTTCATCTCTGCACCACCATGACCATTCAGACTCTGATGACTCCGTAAGCTCCCCGCAGATGCGTAAAGATCTACGATCCTTATTGCACAAAGTAACAGAGACAAGATCGGTCCAGGCAGAAGTGCATTAAGCTATTGACTGCTGAACTGTCTGACTTTGGAGACAGGACTGACCACCTTGAATCCAAAGTTGATGAGGTTATAGCCTCTTATTGGGCTATGGACACTGACCTGCAGCGCCTGAAGCAGGATATGCTACGCCTACAGGAACAGCAGAAGGATCAAGAAAACAGGGCCCAGTGTAACAACTTGCATATCAGGGGCATCCCTGAAGATATGGATCCAACCACTCTGGATGTCCACGCTCCCAGGAAGCTTCTCAACCCCGAGATGTCATCCTCCACTGCCACTAGTATTCTACTAAGGAGGTGGTTCTGCAAGAAATTAATCACACTGACTAAAGTTTTGTGAACGAAGGAATTACAGCTTTGCATTTAGGGTTTACCACAACCTTGGGTTAACCAGCAGTCTCTCGGTGCTGCATAATAGTGCACAGCTGACAGGCAGACTGTGCTGTTTAGATTGCTAATCCTATTAACCTTATAGGTTGTAAATGGAGAAACCAAACCTTCGTATATTCAGGCTGGGGAGTATTTGAACTCTGGCATTACTAAAAGGATTCAACCCTGTGTATTAATGTTGGATTGACATTTGGCTATTAAAAACTAGACTGTCTGGTGTACAATTTTCACAGATGATGAATGAAACAATAAAAAACACACCAAATAAAGACCATCATTTTGGAGAAATATTTTATTAAGCCTGCAAGACAAAATAATAGGATAGATCTGTGTTCTATTTTGAAAGTTGAGATATTATTGCAAAACGGAGTATTAACTGTATCTATCAGACTATATATTAAATCAATTGAAACTCCTTATAAGAATTAATCCAATTATCTTGAATTCTATTATAACATAAAGAATATAAAACATATAATTTCTCAGAGCTAGATATTGGAATTATCTGATATACAGAAGATGAGTAGCTCCTTATTATATAACGACAAATGATTTAGTGGACAAATGTATTACATTGGACTATATATATGAAGTTTAATTGTCCTATATACTTTACAATAATTTAGACAGGACCACAGAGCGTCTGCAGTTGATCTGCAATTTTAATTCACTTTGTATGTTTTGGTTTTTAATATTTTGCTAGTTTTCTCTCATCAGGAGAAGCACACTATATTTTACAGATAATAATAAAGCTTATGTTTTATTTCATTAATTGCCTTTCCACTTATAGATTCTGAGTGCCCCTTTTTTGCCATGTCTTTCCCTACTTTGTGTATGAGTATTCTTACAGTGTTGGGGTGCACCACTCAGCAGTTCCTCTATAATTAAATACTCTGGGATATGAGGTGGTATATTCATCCACTCATATAGGGATCTATAATTGATGATATACCTTGTGCGGTATGATCTCCTCCTTTCTGACTATCTGCAAGAATCCCGTAAGATTGAACCAATCTTATTTGATGGAGTCTCCTTGCAGATTTGCCAGGATATTTCCCCACTCACCCTTCTCAAAAGGAGGGAGATGAAACAGGTCACGACAGTGCTTAGAGACAATAAAATCCGCTATCGATAGTGCTTCCCTTTCCACATTCTTCTTTGGCACCAGAGCAAGCTCCACTCTGGATGATGCTCTCAGCCTTCTTGAGACTCTGGGCCTTCTTGCCCTGGCCCTGCTCACTTGTCCCTCCATGATTTGCCTTGATTCCGGGTCCCCGGGGCCTACTTTGACAGCTAGGAAGCTCCCGACCACCAAGTGGTCGACTGTGACCTGACCCAGTTCCACCTCCTTGACAGATGCTGCCTGTGGACTCTTTTACAGAGTCATTTTGCCACATTTTCCCTCACTTTACATGACAGACTGCTGGTTTTGGGTCCTTTCATGTAGACCTGGGAGAGTCATTTTTCTTGTGTTGGTTTTTTCTGTTATAGCGCTATTTAACTGTGTTTCTTATCGGACCCGGTGTTTTCATAATGCTTAATTTAGCTTCATTGTTCCCTTTCTTGGCTCAATATCAAGGTACTGCCCACTGTGACTTCCAGGTTTCTGTGGCAAACTGTTCTTGTGTCTTTACGACATTCCCGCTGTGTCTTTAAACCAGATTACTAGACCCAGAAACTGGGACGGTGGGGACACCCCCTCCAAGCAGGGCCATCTAACTTGGTCCCGCCTCCCTAATCACTTCCCCATAATGGTGTCTCACCCTTGCCCGGCCTCTCCCTGCCACTGGCGCCCATCCTATGTCTCCCAGCCAGCACTAGAGACCAGGTTTGCCCTCATACACTGGTCCTGTCCACTCCCTTGCACTCCCTCTTCCCTTTCCCTTTCCTCAGGCATTGTTTGAAGTTGTAAATCTTTTATGGCACAGTACCGATGATGTTTTGTTTTTATGTTTTTATGCTGGTGTCATGAGTTCAATTCCCGACCATGGCCTTATCTGTGTGAAGTTTGTATGTTCTCCCCGTGTTTACGTGGGTTTCCTCCAGGTGCTCCGGTTTTCTCCCACACTCCAAAAACATACTAATAGGTTAATTGGCTGCTATCAAAATTGACCCTAGTCTCTCTCTGTCTGTCTGTGTGTTTGTGTGTATGTTAGGGAATTTAGACTGTAAGTTCCAATGGGGCAGGGACTGATGTGAATGAGTTCTCTGTACAGCGCTGTAGAATTAGTGGCGCTGTATAAATAAATGCTGATGATGATGGAAGGCATTACATACTACCTCCACGACAAATCATAAAAGTTTGACCGTATATGGGTCCCCTGGTATCTTAGATAAACCGTAGCTGCTTATATGCCCATAACCCGAGCCATGGTCTAGGTGCGACATCCCCTAACGCAGATTAGGTTCTGAGCAAGCTCCGCCCCCCCCCAGACTGGGTGCTGCGACTTCTAGGTAAGCACCACCAAACCACTGGTTCTCGTTTTCACTGCAATCGGTGGCCTCTCTGTTTGTATGTGTCTACTCTTTGGATTTCTTTGATCTGAGTACCTGTTGCACCAACCCCACCATCCTCCTTCTCTCGTCCCATTCTCCTCCCTCTCATCCCTCTTTTTCTCCCCTTCCTTGACTTTCTCTCTCCTATTCTGTACCTCCTACTACAACACATAACAAAATTACGAGGAAACGTCTTGGGTATTCATGTTTTGTTGTTTGTTATGCCAATTTTCCTTTGTCTCCTGTCAAAATAAAGAGTTTAAACATAAAATTATAATAATATCAAAAAATGCTCTTATACAGAAAGGTCCAGTCTGCTGTCTCAATTAAAAAACAATGCAATTAATGCAATTACACACATTATGGTTGTTTCAGAATACACAGACAAATAGTGATCATCTTTCTTACAAGAGTTGGTTGCAATAAATGAAAAGCCACTATGGAGAAAATTCATACCTGAAGCATTATTTATGTGACCGTGAAACCTCAGTGGCCATTCAATGCTGAGTACTTAAAGGAGCTTTAGAATATTGTGTTTGTATTTTAAACCTGCCGTAAAGCTAACGCTGCAGCACTAAAATTAAACAAAGTACAAGTGCTAAAGTGCTCTGCCGACTGCTGGGTGTTATGGTTCAAAAATCACATTTTCTGTGTACAAGTGATTTAACCAATAATTCCTGGCTTTAAGAACATCAATATGTTATCAGTGGTAAAAACCAATAGAAAAGATCTGCTACAGTAATGTCCTAATAGAAAGCCTATAACACCTAGGAGCCATGACTCATTAAGCATCTCTCAACAATTTACAGAACTATTCCAAATTCCTTAGGCAATGTGGTCCAGAGTTGGGAGCGTCAGTGTAGCAGAGCAGTCTGCAAAGATCGGGACCCTACAGTTTTACAAGTGTGGCAATAAATTAATATTTTGCTGGTGTACAAAATGCTACACAATACAATGACAGCAGCTACAATAACAGAAACGGAAGAGACATACAGAAAGCAGAGGAGATACAGAAAGCAGAGGAGGCATATAACAATTCCTAAAGGTGCAAGGAGAGGTAAATATATACAAGTGTATTTTCCAGCTACTTTGTGTATATTACAGTATAGGCCAATGTTGTACAAGATTTTCATGTGGCTATTCAACAAAGCTACAGGCGATATATAGGCTATTAGTTTTTGCCTTCAAGAATGCTATAGGTTATATAGACCATTAAATGCAGTCTTTAAATGTATAATTTCCTCAAAAAATTCTGTCTACCATGAAAAAGTGAATATTTAACCTAATAAGCTCTAATTTGTCATTGTTGCAGGTTACAGATTCAAATGTTGACGAGGAAAGACGTGATGAAGAAGGTGACCTTGCATTTTACTCTACCTGCTTTTAATAAGCATGAAAGAAAAAATAACCAGAATTTGGTCTCCTGTGATCTTTTAAGCATTAAGGGGGTTAATGTATATGTTAAATGCATGCTGCAAAATATACACGTTTAAAAGTCAAAAAGTAGCTATGATGGACCTTGTAGTTCAACAAGCACCTGTGTGCTCTGGCAGCCATGGGTATGCTGGCACTTTTAGATCTACTAGTGCCAGCATGCCCTGACATCAGGGCTCGACAGGGACTTGTAAAAACAAACACATTTACCATATAAAAGTAAATAATTTTAAATATGTCACCAGTTTTTTCTTTATTAAATTTCCCATCATAGCTTTCATTCACATAGTACTGGAAGTAAATATTGCTATACCGTACACTATAAACCTTAAACATACTATCCACTAAATATGGCCTAGAGCTAACACTGTATGGGCTTACTTTTTCACTAACCGCTCATAATACAATTTATTTTAGAATTAGCACACTGTGGAATACTTCTTCCTTTGGATCAATGTTTCCTTGTACAAGAAAGTTTCACTTTGGCACTTACCGTATTTCCCCATGTATAAGGCACTCCAATCTATAAGACGCACCTTAATTTTGGCCCTGAAATTTGAAAAAAAAATATATTGCGGTAGCTGTCAAAAAGTGTACAGAGATTGCAGGGGCTTGCTGCCGGCGGCTGCACACTATGTGCAGGTCCGTTTGGCAGAGACAGGCAGAGAGAGTGTGCTGGCCCTTTGTGAGCAGCCAGCCAGCACACACTCTCCCTGCTTGTCTCTGTCAAACGGACCTGCACATAGTGTGCAGCTGCCGGCATTAAGCCCCTGTAATCGCCCCTCCGCTGCCCCTGTACCGCTGCCACCCTCCCCCTGGATCCCCCCGCTTCCACTGTACCGCTGCCCCCCGCCCCCTGGATCCCCCCACTGCCACTGTACCGCTGCCCCCCTCCCCCCGGATCCCCCCACTGCCACTGTACCGCTGTCCCCTCCCCCCGGATCCCCCCGCTGCCACTGTACCGCTGCCCCCCCACTGCCACTGTACCGCTGCCCCCCTCCACCTGGATCAACCCACTGCCACTGTACCGCTGCCCCCTCCCCCTGTATTCCCCCACTGCCACTGTACCGCTGCCCCCCTCCCCCCGGATCCCCCCCGCTGCCACTGTACCGCTGCCCCCCTCCCCCCGGATCCCCCCGCTGCCAGTGTACCACTGCCCCCCTCCCCCTGGATCGCCCCGCTGCCACTGTACCGCTGCCCCCTCCCTCTGGATCCCCCCGCTGCCACTGTACCACTGCCCCCCTCCCCCTGGATCCCCGCGCTGCCCCCTCCCTCTGGATCCCCCCGCTGCCACTGTACCACTGCCTCCCTCTCCCTGGATCCCCCCGCTGTCACTGTACCGCTGCCCCCCTCCCCCTGGATCCCCCCTGCTGCCACTGTAACGCTGTCCCCCCCCCCACCGGATCCCCGCTACCACTATATAAGACGCACCCAGTTTTTAGACCCCAAATTTGGGGGGAAAAGGTGCGTCTTATAAATGGGGAAATACGGTATTTTATTATTCACACGTGTTTAGTCTTCAACATGTATTTAATGATTTTCTAGAAACAGAAAAAAAAGGGAATGAAAAATCAACATAAGAGGACCACTAAAATAGAACTGCTCACTATAGAAGGATTCAGAAATAGACACACATCATAAAAAGAAGGGAACTGATAAAAAGATAGGACACTCTCATTAGGGGCAGAACTAGTGAGCTGAGGGTCCCATGCAGATAGGTGGGGAGGAAAGAACCAGGGCCCCTGACCCTCTGCATCTGCCATGCAGCAGGCCCCATTATCTCCATGGGCTCCTAGAGCACACACTTACCACACCAATGGTAGTACCGTCACTGACTCTCATACATGCATCATTGAAGCAAGTAAATCATTAGTGTATCTATAAGGAACAACTAGATTTATACAATTCTACAAGTTTATAGTATTGTCCTATAATAAAAACTAAATAAAGACTATATTTGTACAAATGTCGCTACCAAACTATACATAAAAAATATACATTAAGCTACTCCTTTGAATGTTGCAAGTGTGAATCATCAGATGTATAATAATTTGTTGACATTATGTGGAACAGTCTATAAAAGAGGAAAGGATACTTTGCCTTAACTTATTTGTAGGATTGTCCTTTGTACACAATACCTCACCAGTAAAAAGTGGGTTTAATTAACCTGATAATAAAATGTCACTTTTATAAAATAAACTTTACGTAGTGTTCTATTTTTTAACAATTTTCTTCTGACTGAATCATCATACACATAAGGTGGAGTTTATCCTATCTGAAGAGAAGAGAGAACAGCCATAAAATGTCTATAAAGTACCTTAATTTAAAAAATGTCCTCTTTTGATATTAAACTTAAGACCTTATAGAAAAAAGTTATAGGTTATATTCCATATTTTATTATAATGCTACATATGTGAAAATATACATTTTCTTACTCATTTTCAGACAGATTAATTTCATATTTTTGATGAGAAATAAAACATTAAAAAAATAACACAGGATGTGTACTCAATGACATAAGAAGAGGTGGAAGTGCATAAGAAAATGGTAGAATAAAGTACACAATATGGAGTATAAAGGGCAAGTTAAAGCAAAATGTCTATTTCTCCTTTTCTGTGGTGTTATGTGCGTATTGTCGCTAACCAATAACGATTGTCGAACCTCGAGTTGTTTCCAAAGCACAGAGATTTATTCGCAAATAATAGAATAATATGCTCAAGCGAAGTAATAGTAAATACAGCCGTTACTTATCGCAGGCGCTCTGGATCCAGTGCAGTCATTCAATCCTGAAGTCTGGGGACAAGAAGTCTGCACTCTGGATCACAAGCTGCTGCTTATATACACAATCAAATACAGTAATACAATGAAGATGGTATAGCTTGCATCTATTGGTCCGGGTCTCAGGAATGTCCAAGGGGTCGTCAATCATTGGCTGGTTCATCCTAAGGAATCCAAAGGAGGGGGTAATCTCTGCAGGGGGTATGCTCTGCTCTTCCCGCCAGGATTCCTTAGTCTTAAGTAGTTCATAATTCCCTATCATTCATAACTTGCGTATGCACTCTGCGATTCCCTCGCAGAGTGAACCAAACAGTAGGATATGTAGCAAGGTTCATTATGATACCACTCATGATGTTATTCCTTTAACCCGTTCTGTGTATTTCACTAATATACATGTAACTCTGATATAACATATAAATACTACTATATTTCGACACAACTGACTATGTGTTGCAACTACCATTAATGTGTACTATTTTATAAGTATGCGTGTTTGTGCGAATGTATGGTAAAAGACCAATTACTGTTGCTGCCACGTGTAGTGGATGCGTACGCCCTTTCACGCCGTAGCGTGCCCTTGTACGTCGATGCGTACCGTACGCATCTTTTCAGACAAAGACAACCAAGTTTGCTAGACTTTAATTGAAATGACTCTATCCAATTTGCTGACTTCGACAGCTCCACCCTTTGATAGTGTAATAAACTATCACCCAATCACCGTTTCGAGTTCAGGATTATACAATACTTCTTCACAGACCATGATCTCGGTATCCGGTCTCACCCTTTCAGTCTCTTTCTCAGTGTGACTCCTATGAGACCATTTTCCACACTTCAACACAGTAGGAACACATTTGACAACTAAACCAATTGCTAAGATGACACCCAGTATAAGGAGAAGGAGCTTACCTACACTCGCAATCATTTCCTGTACCCACTCCCCCAGACCAGAGAACCATTTTGCTGGGTTCAACCATGAGAACCAACCCGCCACCTTTTCCCCGACCTCATATAACGAAGAATTATGGCTCTTTCGAAATTCCCATTTCAGCTGCAAAATTTCATCCATCTTCCGGTCTATAACCTCTTTAGGGTCATCAGTATTATTAGTAATGTACGTGCAACATTTGACACCGAACTGGGTGGCCAGTGTCACACAGTACCCACCAGTAATAGAGGTGAGATAATTTAGTACCAGTCTATGTTGCACCAACTCCTTCTTGTACGCTTGTAGCTCCCTTCCAGTATACCTGAAAGTGTCATCATACATCTCGGTGATATTATCTACTAATTTAGCTAGGTCTTTGATATATTTAAAGTTTAATGTTCCCCGAGCGGTCCTGGTGAGATCTAGAGCAACCATAACTTGGAAACCAGCAGTTTTACTAATCAATTTTGTAGCTATTGGTTCCTCACCAGGAATCATATTTCTCTTGCCACGGTGTTCATACTGTGTGTGTATGTATGGTGGTGATGTAGTCTTGTGAATACCAACCATTTCTTCATGAGTAATAGTCATGATTTCAGGAACCAGTTTGGCTAAGAAACACAAGCCCTTGGAACTCGGAGTCACCCAGGAATAAGCTTTCCTTCCACAAACAAAGTACACATCATCAGGGAGAACATAAGGAACAGTATGCCCATGAATTATATCACACAGAGTTTTGATAAAACTACCCATGCCTAGTGTCTCCATCTGCTCTAGACACGTGTCGGCATTAATGACATTTTCACATTTATCTGTAGAAACTTTTCCAATGGATACCTTCTTATGTTTGGTTATACGCCCTAACTTGTGACTTCCATCAACATTCCTGCCTAGTAGTGACCTTGTGAGTCTCTCTCTAAAATGAGAGTGGCAAGCCGTTGTCTGATCTGATAGGTCAGCCTCCCAATTCTCCAGGCGCTTTGCATGAGATATGTTTAGGCACAGCAAAGATCTGCCTATGGAGTATTGTCGAAGCGTCAGACTAGGGGACCTAGTGTTATTGTACCTCCCTTCTATGGGCCTCACACCCCTTAATTCAAGTACTTCGGATATGTTTAGAGGGAATGGCACTAGTCCTATGTTATGCTGCCCTTGAGGCACGTGAGAGCACACCCAACACTCGGTTTGGTTTAGCACCTTACCCACCAGGGAGTGATAATCCTCCAAAGGATGCCCGCCTATATTCAGAGTACTGGGGGACTGGCATCGTTGGATGCATCTCTCTTCAACTAGGGAGTTGCAGAACTTGCAGATACAATACTCATCAGACAATAGCCCCTCACACTGCCTCCGAGTTCCTGAGCTAGCAGACCTTTTCATAACCCCTGGACCAAGTTTGATAATGGGCTGCTCAGGATATCCTATTAACTTTTCTTCGGCCTCCATTTCATCCGTATCACTCCCAGAACTCTCCTCCATCCTCCATCCTCCTTCACAAAAATAGAATGTCCTAGAAAAAGTAAAAACAAGGAAAATCCTGGAACAAAAGGAAAACAAAAACCGCCACTCCATCGCTGGAAAGATAGTTCTGAGGCAACGTCTCTGGTTCAGGTGTCTCAACTGCAGGCTTTAGGTCTCCCGGAACAGGCTCACAAGTGACAGCTCTATGTCGTCGGTCTGAGTTTTGTCTTGCACTTTCTCCGGATTATGGACTCTCCTGCAGTGGGTGGAATGGACCCAAGTGTCTCTCTCTGCAACCTTCAGTGATGTAGTACTGGTCAGCAGCACTTGGTACGGGCCTTCCCAACGGTCTGTTAAACAACCTGAACGGAAGAAATTGCGGATCATAACATAGTCTCCAGGTTCAACATCATGACAGTTTGTCTTTGGCATACCAGGTGACAGCATTTTTAGTTTTTGTTGTTGTTGTTTCAGCTGTCTACTCATTCTTATAAGATATTGTACAGTCACTTCATTATTACACTTTAAGTCGTCTTGTGGACTCACGATCAAATGAGGTTGTCGTCCGAACAGTATCTCAAAGGGGGACAGATTAAGATGAGGTCTAGGAGTGGTTCGAATGCTATGGAGGACCAACGGCAAAGCCTCAGGCCATGCCAACCCAGTTTCAGCCATTATCTTACCCAGTTTGTTCTTTATAGTACCGTTTACTCTCTCCACCTTACCACTGGCTTGTGGTCGGTAAGGGGTGTGAAGTCTGCTACTGATTCCCATGAGTTTACACATATTTTGGAAGACATCACCAGTAAAATGGGTACCCCTATCACTTTTAATGATTCTAGGGATACTGAACCTACACACAAAGTCTTGTACAATTTTCTTTGCAGTGAACACAGCGGTATTAGTGGCTGCCGGATATGCTTCTACCCAACCGGAAAACACATCAATACACACTAACACATACTTTAGATTCCTGCACGGTGGTAATTGGATATAGTCAATTTGTATTACCTGAAAAGGTCCGTCAGTAGGAGGGATGTGGGATGGCTCAGTTGGAATAGTTTTCCCAACATTTTTCCTCAAACAAGTAAGACATGACATTGCTTACTTACCAGCCTGAGAGGAAAATCCGGGAGCACACCAGTATGCTCTCACCAGTTTGCGCATACCTTCTTTACCCAGGTGAGTCAGGCCGTGTGCTGCTTCAGCCGGGCTTGGATAGTATGTTCGGGGAGCTACAGGCTTACCTTGTCCATCCCCCCAGAGTCCTGAGGACTCTTGACCACATCCCTTCGCCTTCCAGACCGCCTTTTCCTGCAGGGAACACAAATCTTGCATTTCAATTAATTTCTGCATGTCTAATGTCTGAAAAACCATCATAGTCTCGGTCGATACAGTCATAGGTTGCCCTGCTGCCCATTTAGCAGCTTTGTCTGCCCTGTTGTTGCCCAATGACACTGGGTCTTCTTCAAAGGTATGGGCTTTGCACTTTATGACAGCTACTGTTCTGGGTAACTGTATCGCTGTCAGAAGTCCTTTTATGTGTTGTGAGTGTGCCACTGGTGTACCTGCTGCTGTCGTAAAGTTCCTAAGACGCCAAAGGGCCCCAAAATCGTGCACTACCCCGAAGGCGTACCTAGAGTCAGTATATATGTTGGCTGATTTACCCTCTGCCAATTCACACGCTCTCCTTAGTGCTACTAGTTCCGCCACCTGGGCTGAGTGAGGTGGGCCAAGGGGTTCAGCTTCTACCACATCCTGGTCGTCTACAACAGCGTAACCAGTACATAGCTCTCCTGTCTTTGTTTGTCTATGGCAACTTCCGTCTGTATAAAACGTAAAATCTACATTTTCTAAGGGGGTGTCACGTATGTCGGGCCTTGCAGTAAAGATCTGGTTCAGGTGTTCCATACAGTCATGTGTGTCAGTATTCTTGCCTAACTCATCATCAACCAGGGTCTCCTCATCTCCCACCCTTTGTGTCTCTTGAGACACATATGGAAGGTATGTAGCTGGATTTAAGGTGCTACATCGTTTGATGGTGATGTTTGAGGGTGCCATCAGGGCTAGTTCCCACTTTGTGAATCTAGCTGAAGAAACATGTCTGGTTTGGGCTGAATTTAACAGAGCTGATACAGCATGGGGTGTATAGATAGTTGAATTATGTCCTAATACTACGTCCTCGTTCTTACTCACCAGAAGAGCCGTTGCTGCTACACTTCTGAGACATGTTGGGAGTGATCTTGCCACATTGTCTAATTGTGCACTGTAGTATGCTACCGGTCTGCTAGCGTCACCATGTTTCTGTGCGAGGACACCTGCTGCACAACCATCAGCTTCTGTACAAAATAGCTCAAAAGGCTTTCCATAATCAGGTATTCCCAATGCAGGTGCTCTAGTCAGACTATCTTTAAGATTAAAGAATGCTTGCTCTGACTCTTCTGTGTGTACAACACGTTCTGGTTTTGAGGAAGAGACTAGCTCCTGCAATGGTAATGCCAGAATAGAAAAACCTGGGATCCAGGACCTACAGTATCCACACATCCCCAAGAAAGTACGAATCTGCTTCTGGCTCTGCGGCAGGGTCATGTGTTGTATGGCCTCAATTCTGTCGGTTGTCAGGTGTCTTAGCCCCTTAGTGAGGCAGTGTCCTAAGTATTTGACCTTAGTCTGACATGGCTGTAATTTATCCTTTGCCACCTTGTGCCCTGTTTGTGAAAGATGAAGCAACAACAATTTAGTATCATGTAAACATGACATAAAAGAATCAGAGCACAACAACAAATCGTCCACATATTGAATTAGAACAGACCCATTGTGAGATTGAAAGGATTGCAAACTGTCATGTAAGGCTTGTGAGAAAATACTGGGGCTGTCAATGAACCCCTGGGGTAGTCTGGTCCATGTGTATTGCACTCCCCTGTAGGAGAATGCAAAAATGTATTGGCAGTCAGGGTGAAGAGGGACTGAGAAGAAAGCAGAACATAGATCAATGACAGTAAAATGACTAGCAGACGGTGGAATCTGCATGAGGATGACGGCTGGATTCGGCACTACGGGGAATTGGCTCTCAACAACTTTGTTAATTCCCCTTAAGTCCTGGACTAATCTATAGCCCCTCCCCCCATTCTTCTTCACAGGGAAAATGGGACTATTTGCTGTACTGGCTGTACGAATTAAAATCCCTTGTTGTAACAGCCTCTCAATAACAGGATATACCCCTAGTTCCACCTCCGGTTTTAATGGATACTGTGGGATTTTTGGAGCTATCCTACCACTTTTTAAATTGACCATGACAGGGGCTACGTTTGCCATCAGTCCAGTGTCCTGTCCATCTCTGGTCCATAGGGAACCTGGTATTTCCAGCAACATCCCCTTTACTTGAGATGGACTTTGTTCTATAACAGGAGAGTGTAACATTAACTTTTGAGGGGTGTCCAATATGTCCTGTACCTCATGTGCAACCTTCTCGGGTATATATAGGAACACACCATCTGAAGTACAGTATATGACACATCCCATTTTACATAACAAGTCTCTCCCTAGCAAGTTAGTAGGAGCCACTGCAGCTAAGAGAAACGAATGCTTAGTATGCAGAGGGCCGATAGTAACTTCAGCGGGTTTAGTTAGAGGATAACGTAACACTTTTCCCGTTACCCTCATAGCTGGAATAGTTTTACTCGTCACCTGTAGATTGAAAGGAGAGGTTATCACAGATCGGGCCGCCCCTGTATCTACAAGAAAAGTTTGTTTCCTACCAGCTATGTCAACTATCATTGTTGGTTCTTCACTCTGACTCTCAGTTAACCTCACTGGCTGTAGACTACAGGTATGACCTGACCCCTAGCGCTGACTTTTGATTTCCCGCGCAGCATTTGCTGCCGTAATATGCGCGGGTAGATGTGAGTCTTCTAGTCTATGTGAATCCCTCCTTGGAGGATATCTATGTGACCCACCCCTATGTGTATTGAGTCTTTCCTTTTTACAATCTCTCCTGTAATGTCCTTCCTCGTTACAGTTGAAACACCTGATCACTTTAGGTTTCCTGTTATATGGGTTGTATGCTGGTGGTCGTGTATGCACCTCTTCTAGAGCCTGTATACTTACCGTCATTAACTTATCACTTTTCTCTTCCCTTTTTCTAAAAAGGTTCTTGTCATGCTCCACAGCAGACTCCCTAAGAGAGTCTACCGTGACGCCTCTCCAATTAGGTAATGTGGTTTGTACCCTCGTCTTTAAATTTTCTCTAAGGCCGTCCATCAGTACTCCTACAGTTACCTCTCTGTGATGTGGATCCTCACTTATGTTGGATATCCCAGTAAATCGTGCGATCGCTGTTATAGCTCTAGCAAAGTAATCTGAGGCAGTTTCACTATCCTTTTGTTTAATGGTGAAAATCTTACTCCAATTTACTACTACTGGAAAACAGATGGCTAAGTGTTTGACAATTTGTTCTATATTCCGTTGGTTAATCTCATCAGTCAAGGTGTCATCTTTCTCCAACAAACAATCTTTAATAAATTTTTGTATGTTAGTATTGGGAGGAAGACACGCCCTCAACACTACCCGCCAATCCTTACTGGTTGGTTTGTGAGCATTCCCTAAATCTTTAACAAATTTCTGACATTTAGCTAACTCCTTTCTAGGGTCTGGGAACTCAGTCATAATGGAACGTAATTCTGATCTAGTCCAGGGACAATGCATTGTAACATTTCTTAAAGGAACTACACCATTCTTATCCGGTTTCCCATTGGGAACTGATATTGTGCGGACTGGGAACGCACCCTCTGGTACACTGACTTCAGGAGACACTACAGGATTTACTGGTCCTAGATTTAGAACGCTTTCACTCCTAGTGATCACGCTACTCTCACCTATCTCAGCCATTTTCTCATACTTGCGCTGAGCCTCTAGTACACTAACAGCATGGGCAATGGTTGAAATCACAGTGGGTTCATCTTCATTTTCAGATACACTTGATTGAAACTGGCTTAAAACAGGGTACAATTTAGCAATCTTTCTATTTTCAGTTTTAACAACGGCTGTACTTACCCCTCCCGCCACATAAGGTGGCGGGGGCGCGCTTGCGCTGAGTTCGCCACGCTTCTCAATGGTTACATCCGCCTCGCGCGCGCTTTTCGCCACGCCTACTTCCGGTTTGCATTCGCTGCTCTGCCACGTGTTACCTTCCATTTGCCACAATTTTAAACAATCATTATATCTATTTCTCTTTTTCGTTGACTTGATCAACCATACTTTATCTTTTACAGTATTTAGTACCTCTGCATTAAAACTCCCTATTGTTGGGAAAGGCCTATCACAAGCTTTGGTCATCCCGACCCACGTGTCACAATACACAGTTGCATATGCACCATATTTCTTACACATGAGAAACCTAGCTGAACCAATAGGGCCTTCCTTAGGCAGTGCACTGACCATCTCTAGCGTATGCTTAGCACCCATGTTGAACAATATACCTTCTACCCGGAACACAGACACACCGCAATGCTCTGTTCCTTCCGGCCAAATGTGAAATACAGACACACCGCAATGCTCTGTTCTTTCCACCTAATAATTTCAACTCTGTTGCTATACTCACCGCTAGAGATCTATAATGCTCGGTGAACGTATTTCCTTTAGCCGCGTTCACTCGCTTTTCTCGCACCAGGCGAGAATCCCTTATACAGAAATATCACTGTGGGCCCCAAGGGCTATCAGCTCCTCGATACCCTGGCTCAAGCACAAAAATCTGCTGAGTTTATTATCGCTGGGAGCGCAAGTTAATACAATCAACCTGCCTTTCCAGTATAATTCCTCCTAGCTGCTTCACCAATTCGCACTAACGGTGCGATCGGATCGCACTGCCTACCAATACTAATTATTAGCAAACCTTGCGATCTATTGGTAGCGCTTTGCGAAAAACACGTTTTCGCATTCGGTATACCTGCCCTGTATACCGTCCTTCAGTTGGGCAATCCGCCTCGTCAGACAGCAACTGAGAACCAATGAATAATAAACAGTGTATCTACGTTACAACATCACACACTATACACCTTTTCTGCGCAGAAAATCAAAAGTTCCCAACAATAGTAATAATGTCTCAGAGGCTTTCACAAGTAATTATACTATACATGTACAATAACTATCAAAACGATTGTTTAACCATGTGGCAAGTCTACCGGAAGTTCGCGTACGCACAGCAGGAAATACACATACGCTAAGCAATGCAATACAGTTAAAACGCACAATGACAGTAAAAAGAAACAGTTTTCTCTTTTGTCCCTAGGTTCTATTTAGCGTGCCCTAGATAATGCAAAACGGACATTCGGTTTCGCAACACAGAGTAAAATTCAGGTTTTGAACACCATGCGTTCTTACCCGTTTATGACGCGTCTCCACCCTTTGTTGAGGTACCGAAATCCGGTGGTCTTGCGTATCATCGGCAACGAAACCTCCAAAGCTCACGAGCCCCCAAATAGTTATGTGCGTATTGTCGCTAACCAATAACGATTGTCGAACCTCGAGTTGTGTTTCCAAAGCACAGAGATTTATTCGCAAATAATAGAATAATATGCTCAAGCGAAGTAATAGTAAATACAGTCGTTACTTATCGCAGGCGCTCTGGATCCAGTGCAGTCATTCAATCCTGAAGTCTGGGGACAAGAAGTCTGCACTCTGGATCACAAGCTGCTGCTTATATACACAATCAAATACAGTAATACAATGAAGATGGTATAGCTTGCATCTATTGGTCCGGGTCTCAGGAATGTCCAAGGGGTCGTCAATCATTGGCTGGTTCATCCTAAGGAATCCAAAGGAGGGGGTCATCTCTGCAGGGGGTATGCTCTGCTCTTCCCGCCAGGATTCCTTAGTCTTAAGTAGTTCATAATTCCCTATCATTCATAACTTGCGTATGCACTCTGCGATTCCCTCGCAGAGTGAACCAAACAGTAGGATATGTAACAAGGTTCATTATGATACCACTCATGATGTTATTCCTTTAACCCGTTCTGTGTATTTCACTAATATGCATTTAACTCTGATATAACATATAAATACTACTATATTTCGACATAACTGACTATGTGTTGCAACTACCATTAATGTGTACTATTTTATAAGTATGCGTGTTTGTGCGAATGTATGGTAAAAGACCAATTACTGTTGCTGCCACGTGTAGTGGATGCGTACGCCCTTTCACGCCGTAGCGTGCCCTTGTACGTCGATGCGTACCGTACGCATCTTTTCAGACAAAGACAACCAAGTTTGCTAGACTTTAATTGAAATGACTCTATCCAATTTGCTGACTTCGACAGAGGATATGTCCCCTATAGTGACAACCAGGGCCGAAGCGCGGAATCGACACATGCGCCATGAAGCCCATGGCACTTCACTGCGCAGGTGTGGAAGAGTTGCCACTGCACATGCAGTGCCCCCCACCCCCAGAGAGGGGGTCTCGGAACCCACTGACTGTCTGGAAAAAATATTTTAGGGGTGCTGATGAGGCGCCCTGGTGTGCACGTTGCTGTGTTCTCCCTGCCCCGGTAACAGCTTATAAAGAAAATTTCACCTAAATTGTATAAATTGCTATAATATTGCAATGAATATTTACATTATTTACCAGTATAGTTGTGTAGCATTTCACCAAGGAGAAAGAATTGCTCTACAATTAGGTCCCAATAACAGGCATCTTCTTCAGCTATTGGGGTGGTGTCTGACAGGTCAGAGGATATCGGCTGCAAATGGTTGTCAAAGTCCAGAAATTTGTTATGTAGTGCTAAAAGTAATAGCAGCAATAAAATGGCAAATATAGCAACCACTGCTACCGCTCTAGAGAAGAATGGGTATTTGGCGGGTGCTTCCTGTGGCAAACATATTTTATCCACATCTACTAGTTTGTAATTATCCCACATACTGGTATCAAAATTTTTCATATAAGAAATGACAGTAACATCCGAGGCAGAAGGCAATGAGGCTTTGATAAGTCTAATTTTCTCTCTAAATTCCTGAATCTTCCGAAGGAACAAAGGTGGATCATAAATATCCTTAATATTTTCGGCAATGTTGCAAGCTTTTTCATGCTCACTGATGATGTTGTGCAACTTACTGATTTCTGGATCATAAGCTTGCATGACTGCAAGCTTCATGGTTTCTAAATCTGACAGAATCTCATTTTTTTTCTGTTCTAGCAAATCCTGCAGCTGTTCAAAATAAGATTTCACCCCATCCGAATCCATCCACAGTGAATTAAGAACTTTCTGCTTGTTGGTCTCCAAGGTGTCCAGTCGGGCAATGACATGCGTGAATTGAAAGTCCTTAAACTCCCAAAGGAGAAAGTCAAGTGAACACTTTTCCTGGTTGTAGGCATCATCAATGGAAGAAATGACATGTTCTTTGTGATCCCCTGTGGCACAAAACCCACAGATCAGCTTTAGATCCGTAGAGCAAAAGATGTTAAGGGGTTGACCACTGTGCCCTTTACACATTGGTATTTTTGGACCTGCCTTAATCTTATTGTATTTTTCCACAATTCCTTTCAGTGGATAATTAACCTGATGGCTATTAACACCCATTGTGGAGATTTCTTTTCGGCAAGTCGGACATTTAAAAGTTGAAGGGTTCAGTAACATATGCCTGGTATTGCCTTCAATGACACCTTCTAAACATTTTTTACAGAAGTTGTGTGAACAAGGTAAAACTCGAGGATCATAAAAAAGGCTGCAGCAGATTGAACATGTCAGCTCTTCCTCCCACACATCCATCACATTCTAAAGAGAACACAGAGGAAAAACAGTCAAAAAACATTGTAATACTGAAACCAGCAACTTAAATGCTAAAAATGTAATGTGCATATACCAGTTTAGGAAGCATCTGACATTTGAAAGTCATATATGTCTACTTACATCTAAAACAAAAGACTTTGCTGTTTGGGAGGCATTGTCTCTCAAAGAGACAATAATTGTTTACGATACCTGCCAAGTGAACTCCTGGGTGTAAATGTATCAAGGTACGATTTGAGTTTTTAAGCGATTTTTTCGGTCGAGTGTAAACTCGCCGATGTATGAAGGTGTGAGTTGATAGTAAACCGCCAGTAAAGTGAGTTTACCAAATTTGCCATGCTACAAATCGCTGTCCCGATGTATGGCACTCTAACAATACATGTCGCTATATGCATGAAGCTGCGATTTTGTAAACTCTCTCGGGATTGCTGTGAAAATCGTCAGATTCAACACGCTGCTTTGGATAGGCGAGATTAGCAAACACATCAGCTTTCCACTGCTGGCCAACTTTAATATAACAGGTGCCACAATATAAGTTTTAATTATGAGGGTAATCATGATCTCTTGTATAGAGGGGCAAATATTATTATTAAATATCTTACGGGGGCCAAATTATACAATGAATAAATCAGTGGGCCAAACTTCATTAATGATTATATTGAAGGGAAACATGTTTTATTTTATTATATTATAGTGCATACTAATTCATTACCAGTGGGGCAATAATAATTTTTTCCTGATGAGGCAACACTTAATATTTCCAGATAAGGACACCATTTAAAGTACATACTTGTGGCACTACAAGTGGCAGCATGCACTTGTGTCCATGTAGCCCAGATGACCTACTCAGGCCAGTGATGTCTCACCATATAGCTGCTGTGACACAAGCCTCGGGCTCCAGAGCGTTGCTATCTGTTACGGGGCATGATCAGATGTGTTTTAGCTGCATGCCTAGCTGTGCAGCTGAAGACAAGAGAGCCAAAAGACCACAGCCAATTCTCCATGATAGACTGAATATTTTTTCTTTATCCCTGATAGTATCATCACAGTTCCTGATACTGCTCGCATTCACCGATGTGCTGTGCCAACCAATGAAGGTGGGTTATATCCAGGGCCGGATTAACCTGAGGTCAAACTGGGCTACAGCCCAGGGGCCTTGGGCATCCAGGGGCCCTTGACAGTGATCAGTGGCATTATTGATCGGTGCGGGGGCGCCCCCGGCCCGATCAATGCTGCTGAGCACTGTCACTGTAGTCCATTCGCGGTGCTCAGTGATCTCCTTACTGAGGAGATCTTGTGAGTCTCACTCTCACGAGGTCTACTCTGTAAGGAGCATACAACGCGCTGCGGAGGGACTATAGTGACAGGAGGAGAACAGAAAAAGTTAAGTGCTTGGGGAAGGGCAGCGGGCGGCTCACATGGGGGGAGCATGGGGGGCGGATCTCAGGGGTGGATGGATTTCAAGGGGGGGGTCTCACGGGGGAATGGTGGCCCCTTTAGCCCAGGGGCCTCCATTCCCTTAATCCGGCCCTGGTTATATCTTCCCATCCTAGAATGTGCCACCCACCTGCTATCATTGGGCACACGGTAGCTGAGCATTTGCAAGTAATCCCTCTGTTCCCACCCAGCTTCTATGTTTGAATCCACTGTTACCAAAATTAAATACATAAAATACCATTTGCAATGTGTCACAGTTCTACAAGGGAACTGATTCTGGTTTAATTCGTATTTTAAGTTAAATAATATTGTAAATTGATTAGCCAATAAAACTGACATCAGTTATAGATGTATAAAAATGATCAAATATAAGGAATTCAATAGCCCCTAAACTGTATAATGACGCAATACAAAACAAGATTTTCAGAACTTTCAGAGCCTTTTTGTTTTATTATTCACAAGTTTATTTTGGATATATACTATTATACTGGGAAAAATTACACTCAAATGAAATAATTGGCTTTTATTTTAAAATACACAGAAATTAAATTGGTTTCACTATGATATGTTTTCTCACCAACCTCATCCTGACAACATTTTTCCTAACCACAGGTCCCACACAATCTCAACAATCTGCTTGCATTCTTCCTTACACCACAAAATGTCCCACCCACCATGTACCACTAACCCTTCCATTGTCACTCTCCACTTTCCCACCTCCCCACATTGTGTGCACTCTGGAAAGCTAGAGCCGTCTGCAACAAACTTGAATTTGTCCATGATCTATTCTTTTCTCATTCCTTCAGTCTCCTTGCCATTACTGAAACCTGGCTCCCTCCGTCTGACACTGCTTCCCTTGCTGCTCTATCCTATGGGGTCCTCTAGTTCCCCCACACCCCTCGACCTGGTGACCAACAAGGTGATAGAAAAGGCTTCCTACTGTCCCCTGGATGTACCTTCCAGGTCATAACAAGAACAGTCCCTCACCCCCTCCCCCATGGAAGTTAATAGCATTCAGTTCCTCTCTACACACCACGTTAGTGTTATGCCACCTATCATTTCCCAGGCCAAGTTTCCCAATTTCTTGGCAACTTCGCCGCCTGGCATTCTCACTTCTCTTCCACTGAGCTACCTATTCTTATTCTAGGGCATTTAAAATAAACCATCAAAAGCCCTACTGGGACTGCCGCATGTAAACTCCCCATGCTTTCTGCCTCCTGTGATCTCTCCCAGTGGGCATCTGTCACGGGCACTAGGAGTCTTGCCCAGGAATTCACCAGATGACTGGGCTTACCAGAGTGGTGAAGTTAACACAACAGTCCTCTGGTAGCAGGGTGACTAGCGGAACATATAACACAGCAGATGGAGAGAGAATGCCAATAGAAAATAGGAAAGTCAGTGACTTGCAGCTATCTTGGTCAATGAGTCAGCGACTAGCTGATATAGTGGAAAGGCAAATTTGAACACGGAGATCGGTATGGACGTGAGCAGATGTAAGAAGGTAGCAGGGAAGTCAGTGGTCTGCGTACAGCAAGTTGTACCACTGCTTATGGTGAGAAGACTTGTCCAGGTGCAGGTAGGTAGCGGGGAAGTCAGTGGTCTGCGTACAGCAAGTTGTACCACTGCTTATGGTGAGAAGACTTGTCCAGGTGCAGGTAGGTAGCGGGGAAATCAGTGGTCTGCGTACAGCAAGTTGTACCACTGCTAAATAGGTGAGGATGTGTACAGGTGTCGATGAGTGGAAGCATACAACGGATAATAGGATGAAGACACTGAGAGCACAGAGAACTTGATCCCAACAGATATGCAGCGTATCCAGCAAAGTCTATAACGGTATGTGTGGCGCTGCTTGGTAGAGAGTTGCTCAGCACAGATATGCAGGCCAATAACGGATATTCAATCACAAGTATGCATATAACGACTGAGTAGTACAGATAGTTCCAAACAGATATGCAGAGTAACAATAACAGTCTATAGCGGGTATGGATACCGCTGCCGAAAAGAGACACTTGTCCTGGCGGATATGCAGAGTAAACGTGGAAAGTCAATAACAAATAGGCATACCGCTATTCAGTAGAACAGTCTGTCCACAGGAAGATGCAGGGACTGCAGAGACGCTGAACGGACGAGACGAGTGTAGGAACCACAGGTGAGTAGAACCGGTAATCAGAGTCCGGCTGAGAACACAGGCAGGAAACAGGAGGCTGTAGCAGGTATGGAAACCAGCGATGAGTAGCACAGGGAATCCACAGGAAACTGAAGACACTAGTAGTACACAGGAGACTGTAGCGGGTATGGAGACCAGCGATGAGTAGCACAGGAATCAGCAGGAAACTGAAGACACTAGTAGAACACAGGAAAGTGTAGCGGGTATGGAGACCAGCGATGAGTAGCACAGGAATCAGCAGGAAACTGAAGACACTAGTAGAACACAGGAGACACCTTCAGAGACTCACAGGGAATGAGACTCAAGATCAGGCAATGAGGTAATGAGCACAGGTGCCTTAAATAGGGAGAGTTGCCTGATCAACCAATTAGATTAAAAGCAAAAGTCACAAGAGTTCTTGGGTGCTGCGCATGCGCAGTCCATCAGGATGGCGGACGGTCGCGGTTCAGGATAGGTGCCGGCAGGAAGGCTAGGGAGCCACGCACCAGCGTAGAGGCACTCACGGTCCGGTGAGTAACAGCATCATCTCCCATCCATCACAATGGAGACTACCTGGACACTGTGTTCTCCCATCTCTGCATTGTTTCCAGCATCTCCGCATCAGCCTTCACTCTCGCCAGATATTTCACTCCACACCCACCTTCTGCTCCACTCAAATACCCACCCTCAAGCCAAAGGTCAGGGCTGGTAGCAAGCAAATAATACTCCAGAGAACAGGCAGAGGTCAGGGGCTATGACAATTCAAGCAGGGTCCAAAGTCAATCCAAGGGTTACAATGGGTAATCGAAAAGTAGTTCAGCAGCGTATAACAGTAAGAGCTGGTCAGCAATGTGGGACATGCAGAGAATGCTATAACCGACAGGGAGGCTAAGCCCTCCCTGCCTTAAGTACTGTCAAGGACCAATGAGAACTAAGAAACCCTGGTGGGGCAATTAGCCACAGAAGAATACTAACGATATTTATTAATTACTACGCACGCGTCCAGCTGCACTTCATGCTGGGACGTGGCGGTGAATGCGAGATCATCCCAGCCGTTGCCCAAGTGACAGCCGGCATGAGGAGGGAAGTGACATGACATCCCGATCATCATAGTAACGGCAGGGACGTGGCTGGAGACAGAGGAATGAGTCGCGGCAGCTCGGGCACCGCTGCGTCTTGTGACATCTGCATGTTCTCTCTGTCATGTTACCCTTATCCTGCGCTACCGTTACTCTTGATAAACATTTACTACATTAGAATGAAGTCCCACTTGCTCCTATTGCCGACCCTTGACCTTTTAACTGTTCCAGGTATTTGCCTCCTGTTTTCCGATTACCCTTATCCTGCGCTACCGTTACTTTTGATAAACCTTTACTACATTGCCTGAGCAATGTCCTCTTCCTCTGCAGGAGCAGGGCCACCTATGCCCTCAGGCTCAGGTGTGCACCTCCTTCTTCAACCCTGTATATACTTGATCTGTTTTTATTCGCAATTGGTATCTTTCATTATTTGTAGCCCTGACTGTCTAGCACTGCAGTTTTGTGGCATCTTACAAATAAACGATATTGATGATGAAGAAGATATTAGTTGAATTACTAAGCCCAAGTTAGTTCAGTCATAAAGTATATTATTGGGATGCAAACAACCTTATAAATATGCTTTAAAGGTATTACAGATAGCAAGTAAATATTTTCATATAAAATTAGGTTGTCAGTACAATAAGGCTTTCAAGTAACAACAGCAAATGATAGATTAATTGATCTTTCTCTCAACAGATGTGGTGCAAATTAAAACACAGAATGGAAAAATACATGGAATAAACAATTAAGTCTAACTAAATTGGACCTTTCACCCTATATTAACATTTTCTGATCCAATAGATCATCTTTTCAGCAGTGTCCATGGACTTAAACTACACCATGTGAGCAGAGAAAATCCCCACATTTTCTACCCCATCAATTCTGTAAAATTCAGGTTACTGTACTACACTAGGACCTGGCTGAGTTTATGGTTTCTCCCCCCATCCCCCTCCCAAATACCTCTGTACACAAATCACCGCAGAGTCCATCAGTATGAGTCCTCGCTATGGGGCGTAGTTATTAATCTGTTTTACAGCAAAATCCCCCGAAGACAGTCATTCGCATTTTAAAGTAAAGTTGAAATTTATTAATAGGGCATTGTAGCAGATATCATAGATATCTGCTGATTTGCCTTTTTCTTTGCAATCCAAAGCAGTCCCCATAGATGTCTATGTATCTATGGATTCCTATTTTACACCATTTAACAAGTTCCGAAAAGCAAAGATTTTCTGACCTTGTACCTGATGGCTAGCACCAACTTGGATGCTGACAGACACTCCCTGTGTACTGCTACTTTATATCATCCTGTCACTTTCTGAGGTAAATTATCACTGAAATCTGCCCCATACCACTTATATTCTGTTAATGTTGTACTATGGCCCTTAGTGGAAATATTTGCGATAAGGATTGAAATGGATCGTGTTTATAAAGCGGTTAATAATAAATATGCCTCTATATCTATCAGAGCGCGGAGAACCGCTGTAAATTGACCTAAAGCAGAAACAGCCATTGTATTCCTGCCTAAAGCAACAGGTAAATGTGCAATTAGAAATGGTTGCTCAGTGAATATACTTACATTGTCAGTAACGTGCTTTCCCGCATGTCTCGCCATACAGTTGAAATGAGCAACTATATTATCGTCAATTGTCTTCAGCCACTGTCCGGTTTCCTCGTTTGCTTCAAGCACAGGGCAGAAAGCGCAGACCATCGGTACAGACATGGCACCGAGCTGACCACACAACGCTGCAGTAACTACCTGCAATCAGCTTATGAGAAACTCAAGTAGGCTGCTATTCACTTTCAGATTCGATTCTTGTAACTACACAAATTTATTTGTGGTGAAAGGTCATTTTTATTTTCAACTGAATATGGCATGGGCTATAGAGTGTCTATAAAAGCTTTAGGAAACTGTAATAAACATTACTGATAAGAGTAGCACAACCGGTTTGTAATGTTTGTATTCACCTTGGCACCCACAGACCTTGGCATACTTTGAGACAGGGCCTGATCAACCACTAGGCTGACCAGGCTGCAGCCTGGGGCGCTGGGTCCCGGGGGGCGCGGCACTGTGGGTATTTTATTTATTTATTTTTATTTTTTATTTTTATTTTTATTTTTTTTTTCTTCATTCATTTTTTTTTTCGGGGTGGGGGGGGGGTCGCCGCAGGGGGGGTGGAGGGCTCGACGATCAAAAGCATTGGTGGTCAGTGGTTAGCAACACACAGCCAATCGCCAGGCTGCCTGTTGCTGTGCAGCAGACAGGAAGCAGGACGTCTTCACTTCCTATCTGCTGATCTGAGGAGAGGAGCGACGCTGGCACAACTACAGGTAAGTGAAGGGGGGAACTGCCATGCATATCTATAGGGAGGGGGGAACTGCCCTGCATATCTATAGGGAGGGGGGGGAACTGCCCTGCATATCTATAGGGGGGGGGGGAACTGCACTGCATATCTATAGGAAGGGGGGGGGGAACTGCCCTTCATATCTATAGGGAGGGGGGGAACTGCCCTTCATATCTATAGGGAGGGGGGGGGAACTGCCCTTCATATCTACAGGGAGGGGGGGGGACTGCCCTGCATATCTATAGGGAGGGGGGGAACTGCCCTGCATATCTATAGGGAGGGGGGGAACTGCCCTGCATATCTATAGGGAGGGGGGGGGAACTGCCATGCATATCTATAGGGAGGGGGGGAACTGCCCTGCATATCTATAAGGAGGGGGGGAACTGCCCTGCATATCTATAGGGAGGGGGAGAACTGCCCTGCATATCTATAGGGAGGGGGAACTGCCCTGCATATCTATAGGAAGGGGGGGGGGGGAAACTGCCCTGCATATCTATAGGGAGGGGGGGAACTACCCTGCATATCTATAGGGAGGGGGGGAACTACACTGCATATCTATAGAGAGGGGGGGGTAACTACCCTGCATATCTATAGGGAGGGGGGGACTACCCTGCATATCTATAGGGAGGGAGAGGGGGGACTGTCATGCATATATATAGGGAGGGAGAGGGGGACTGTCATACAAATCTATAGGGTGGGAGGGGGGGCTGCCATGAAAATCTATAGGAAGGTAGAGAGGTTGATATGTATGAAGGAGGGCAGAGGAGGGGGGCTGATATATGTGACTGGGGGAGTTTTGATGTGACGGGGGGGGGGGATAGCTAGCTAGCAGAGTGGAGGTAAGGAAAATAGCTGCAAGGGGGGTGGATGCAGGGTGGGAGGTAAAGAAAATGGCTGCAGCAGGAGTTAAGGAAAATGGCTGTGGGGGGGGGGGTTGTGGTTAAGGAAAATGGCTGCAGGGGGTATTTAAAAAATAGAGCAGCTTTGGGGGGCAGAATCTCATGATTGTGTGGTGGTCACATGGGTGGTCTCAGCAATCACTAGAATACTAAATATTAGTGAGATGGGGCTGGTAGAGGTTTGTATTTGATTGACAACAAATATTCAGATATTGCTTATATATGCCTGTCCAATGGGGTACTTTTAGCTGGCCATAATGGAGTGTTTTGTTTTAACTAAAGGGCCTAATCATTCAGGGTTTGCATTATAATACATTTTTGCATTTTCAAAAAAGGACGCCAACTTTCCAGAAGCCAGCGAGAGGATAACAAAGTTGCAAGAGAGAAGAGCAAGGACAGGTAAGAGACAATGGCACAATCTGTCTAAATTTGAATGCTGGAGAAAACACCTAAACATTCATATTCAGGAGTGTTCCTATACACCTATATATTCGGAGGAGGGGGGGGGGGGGGGGCGCTGCGGCCGTATTAGCCTAGGGCGGCCAGAACCCTTAATCAGGCCCTGCTTTGAGATAAACCACAGCTTAAGACCTCTTCATGACCAGTAGTTTACACCTTTTTTTGCTGCATTAGCTGTGTATGAAAAAATATTTGTTTCTATGCCCAACTATGTGAATGCTATAGTTTGTTTCAAAAATGTTAGTGGTTTTATTTGTCAGTGTATTGATTAATTATCTTTCTATTTTATGGACAACAGATAGGTAAACTTGGGCAGAATCACAAAAACAGACCTTTTCTGAATTCTACCCAGAGTTACTTTTACACAGTGCAACGTTACCCTAGAATCTTTTTACTTTGTTATCCCAAGTATGTGACCTTTCCTGCTGAGACTCAAAATAGGTCTCACCTGTCATCAGCACTAAAAGAACCAATGTTAAATTGGATCTAACAGTAATTAGTAGAACAGCCAAATGGAACACAGCCCAGGTTGTTAAGGGATTAATATATGCAAACAGGATTTACATTAATGGGTGGTTGCTACTGCCAATTTAGGAACCAAGCATATAGGTTTGTGAGGCAACAGAGGAGTCTTAACCATTATTAATATACATAAGACTCAAAGAGGGTCAATTTGGAGGGGAAAAGTACAGGACATAGTTGGTAGATTGATTGGATTACAAGCAGCAATGGGGACTTGGGGCCTCTGAAAAGGTTAAAATTCCCCAAAAAGTTCAATTTACAGAGGATTATCACATTGATTAGTAACAAGGCTATTTATTAATATAGGACCACAGCAGATATCTCCATGGCTATGGGGAGAGCAGAGCAAGAGAGGGATCTTCGGATCCCTCCCTGGCAGGCTTCATTCTCTCCCCGTCACAAATTCTGCCTGGCCATAGGAACCTGTAAGTAAAGTGATGCATTTGCAGTGAAGTGGGCGAGATGGGGGAAATCGTTGCATTTTGATCACATCCCCGCAATGTAATAATGGGGCCAAAATGATACAATTTGCGACACCCCGCCCCCATCTGTAGTTGCAGTTCACCTCACCATTGGGATCTTCCGGAGCGGACAAAAAAATGTTGGCAGTTATGCTCTAACTGTATCATACTCAAGTCTAAAGGGTACCATCCTAAAACCGTAACAATCCAGCTTTTTTTAAAAAAAAAAAAAAGTTTTGCACAATTTATAAAACTGTACCCTGCTCCCTTTTCTTTGAATATAGATAAAGAGTCTCTTTAATCTCTGTAGGGACACTTTACATTAGAAATGTAACACATAGAATATATTATACTTCATTTTAGATTTTTTTACCTAATTTTTATGGAAAGGATGTCAACATTTGGTGAGTAAGGCAGGGATAAATGGTCTGCGTCAGGCCATCTGCTGAAATTTGGCCATTCACAAGTTACAGCTCCCTTCTGAACCTGTGTAATAGCGTGGACATGTTATGTGCAACCTTATTTAGTTACAAAGATGCAGAGTTTATATTGTGTTCATAAATATTACTATTTAGCCTTTTAGTGAGTGAATTATTCTAGCCATTCTTCCCTAGGAACTCTGACACATGCATGCAGTAAGCATGTAAAAGACAGCATACTAAAAAAGAAACATGACAAAGAAACATGTCAAATGCCGGGGTTGCCAAGTGTGAAATAGGAGCAAGGGGACTCATGTTTACCCTTATCCTGTATTCACTGTGTTTAAATATGTGATGTTGCAAATTGTATTGATGCACCCCTATGTCACTATAACCTGGAGCTGCATTGAGATGCAACATGCTTAGTCTCTCAAACATCAGGTATCCAGCATTGGTAGCAGGGGCGGGCTGGGCCGGAGGGCAGGGGGCATCAGTCCCCCGGGCCGCTCAGTCTTTCCCCTGTTCGGGCCGGCCGCCCCCCCTCCAAGCCCCCTCCCCCCCGTGGATGCACGTTTTCCTTAATATTACCGGCGGCCGCATCACATGACACGCGATGCGGCTGCGTCACGTGGCCACATCGCGTGTCATGTGATGCGGCCGCCTGTGCATCCCCCGGGCTGAGATTTGCCGGCCCGTGCCTCATTGGTAGTGTGCTGAAAGCTATACTGGGAACACTAGTGTAGTCTTTCACCTCTCATTATTCTCAGGAGGTTTTGCGGATGCAGCAGCAAGCAGCACCCAGCCTTGCAGTACAGCTGTCAATGTGTCGTACTAGGCACATCTACGCTTGTGCACACAGGGTAATACAGAACTTGTCCCTTGGCAGTGACAGTATGCCTTAACGTAGCTGTTTCTAATCTACAACTCCCTGGAGTAGCAGCAACTGCAATATATATATATATATATATATATATATATATATATATATATATATATATATATATTAAAAGGACACAGTTGTGCCCTTATATTAAGGTTGCATCTAATGAACGACATTCTGTGATTAGAAATCTGTGAGAGGGGGGGCATGGTGTTTGAGGGTCTACATTTTTTTTTTTATAACTCAAATTTTATTCAATCAACCTGGGTGACAGCCAGCATACAAAGAGATGGCAGAAACATGATACAAAAAAAAGGCAATCACTGTCACAGTACATGTTAGTAATTGCTGTTCCTAGCAACATGTGGCACAAAACTGGAAAACTGTATTGACACAGACAATATCCTTATTATTATAAAGGGCAGTTGGTGGAAAGGGGTGGGTGGGCGGGAGGGGGGGGTCGTCTGTGCTAGTAAGATAATACAGGTCGGTGTCTCAGACCTCAGAAGGAGTAACTTTATCTGAAGGATTATTATGAACAGAAGTATCTGGTACGAACAAGTCAACCTACAGGAGGGGAAGTATTGGGGACATCAGTGGTGTAACCAAGGGGCCCAGATTTGGTAAAACTTATCGTCCTTATCCCGGAGGTGGAAAGTGATTTTTTTTCATGCTACTAATGAACCAGACATAGGACTTTAGAGAAGAGACACGGGGAGGCGCAAGTTTGACAAAATTACAGTTTTTTTACAATTTGGTAAAATATGCCCCATTTTAAAGATAGGGGATTTCATAAAGTTGCGCATGTAAGATAGAGGTGTGTGCTGGGTGTACTAAGCCTGGCTTCACATGAGAATGCAAATATTTTTTCGTTAAGAGATTTTCGTTTCTGAGCTGGAGACATTAGCCATATTTTCTATTCACAGCGGGGCTGGTTAGTGTTTTGGGGCTGAGAGGGGGCACCCTGTAGTATTATTAGTGCTCTCATTTCAAAGTTTAATCTCTCTGAATTGTGCCACAGCGGCTGTAGCAGGGCCGTTTAAACTTCCCGCCCCTCAGTGACTTTAGTTAATTTATTCACTGCACTGAGCTGGGGGCGGGAGATTTAAAAGTGCTCTGAGGTTTCTGCTGTGATCACCTATCTACCATCTGTGTTATGTGCCAAAAGCCAACGAGGTATGTAACGAATAACATAACACAGCTCTCCTTATAGCAGCCCACAAGCTTTCCTCCTGCCTCGGAACCTGAATTTGGGGAGCACACGATATTCACAAGTTGCGCTTCACTGCTGGAAAACATGAGCCACTTGGTGTATGCCACTGCATGGCTCACTAACATGTCACACACTTGCTGTCCTCATACTGCACTACCTGTCGCTCACTGCCCTGGAAATTGAAACAACAAAATGGTAGGGTGCGCTAAGAGGGAGAAGAAAAAATAATAAGTTGATAGGATGGTAGATCTTGATAATATTATATATTTATTAAAACATTAAAATCAAATTGTATATGTTACAAAATAACTTCATCAAAATATAACATATCATAAATTTCTAAAGGTTCAATATGATATGTCTCTTTGTAGATTGTATAAAGTGCCTGGCCAGTACACTTAAAACATTATTAAAAACCTAATAAAACACATGTGTTGTAAATAAAAAAAATATTGTCCACTGTTGAACAAACTGGAGTATTGTATAAAGGAGCAATCTCACCCACTAGATGTAGTCTTCTGAACAGTGAAGATGTATTCTCTCATGAGAGATTTTTTCCAGTGTCCTATTGTTAGGATGAAGACGCTATATATCACTTTCTTCGCAATATTCACAATATGGGATATTTCAAAAACAATTTCTTCTAGGATTTCTCTATGTGTACTTAGGACACGATATGTTCCATGCTCCACGATAGCCAAAAGAGGAGATGTTTACCCAAATGTGTGTATGGAATAAATTCCTATTGACAAAAGTGATTCAAGGGGTTAAATATCATCCGTCAATTAATTCACTGAGCTTGCAGAGGTAACACTCTTAGTTAATATCACAGATATATCGTGATGAAAACGTCCACTTGCCAGATATAAAAGTGGAACATTAGAAGTCCGGGTAACACTGCAGAAAAGAATAATTAATTATCCAGTGTATACACACTCATCAGCACTGTGAGAGAGTGTTTTTTATCTTCTGAATGTCAAATTTCCAGCTGCTTGTTGTAAGCTCTAGAACCATGGTTGAAGTCAGTTCAAAATTCCAATAATCATTAGTCCAAGCTGAGGGATAATCATCATCATCATCATCACCAAAATTATTTTATATGGTGCCACTGATTCCGCAGCACTGTACAGAGAACTCATTCCCATCAGTCCCTGCTCCATTGGAGCTTACAGTCTAAATTCCCTAACATGCACAGACACACAGAGAGACTAGGGTCAATTTTGATAGCAGCCAATTAACCTACTAGTATGTTTTTTGGAGTGTGGGAGGAAACCGGAGCACCTGGAGGAAACCCACGCAAACACGGGGAGAACATACAAACTCCACACAGATAAGGCCATGGTCGGGAATTGAACTCATGAACCCAGCACTGTGAGGCAGAAGTGCTAACCTCTAAGCTTACCGAGAACGATGTAATAGGTAGTCCAATGTCCTTATTTCCTCCAGAAATTTTTCCAGGTACTTGAAAAACTATGTCAATCTAACGTGTTTCGTTAGCATATGAGCTAACTTTTTCAAAGATATTGAGTGGACACTTTTCTGATCCTTTTAAAGTCCTGGGAGTAAATGTATCAAGCTGAGAGTTTTCCGGCGGGTTTTAAAAACCCATCAGATTCTAGCTATCATTTATTTAGTACATTCTACAAATTGACAGCTATAATCTGATTGGTTGCTAAAGGCAACATCTCCACTTTTCAAACCTGCTAAAAAAAACTCTCAGCTTGATACATTTACCCCCTGGTGTGTTTGTAATTGGCTGGTGTTTGCTAATTGATTCCAACCTGGTGAGCTCCATTTAATCAGAAAAACTGTGTTTTAACACGTTACTTTTGCCATATAAAAGAGTTTTTGATATGTATCAGTTACATGTTTTCTTAAGGAACCTTATACATTCACAATACAGATACTTTAATGCAGTTCTATTCATTTGTTATTTTTATATGTATACAGCAGTTAGGAACAAAACACCTTAACTGAGAAGGAGAAGCTAAGCTCAAAGAGATACATAGCAACTAAATAACATATATATGTCTCTTATATTTTAAATATGAAGTGTGATAGTATACTATATACCATGTGGTTTTTTTTAAAAAAAAATATAATTCAAAAACCAAAAGAGAGGGGGGCGTGGCTTGGCAGCCATAGCGTGCGGCAGCAAGAGAGGAGAGCTCCGTAAGCCTGAAGACAACAATCTGTGTTGGCGAGGGTTGTGCAGCATATTTATACCCCATAAAAGTGAGACATCTCGTGGGGATCGCCGATGACCCCTTGGGCACAATTCGCAGGTCTCAGCTGCCTGCTTTGGGCACTCACTCCTACCCGGCACTGCCTGATCGTGACTGGCGGGACAAGCGCTAGAGGAGGACGGCGCAAGTTGGTACCTGCTGGCTTCTCGTGTGCCACAGAGGGCGGAAGGTGTCCTTGAGGTCCCTTTGCTTCGGCTCTGTGAAGATAACAGCCGCAGTGGAACATCCGCGCGGGCAGCGCCGGAAAACCGGAAATGTGGTCCACCATAGCTCTGCTTCTCTTCCGGCAGCCCTTAACCCTGGGAACTTTAGGTACAGCCTGAATGGGGTCTCGACTCGCTGTCAAGGATCCACAGAGGTGCCTAAACACTTGAAACTGCTGGGCAAAAAGTGAGTAGGAGTCTGCCTGCACTTGATGCTGGTCACATTACAGTTTGATGATTAGGAGAGAGGAGTCTAGAGGAAAGCCTGATGTTAGGTTCCAGCCCTTGAGTGGAAGAATTGCTAAGTCAAATCCTATCACACACAGAAATTATAACAACTTAAAGTGAGTACCTCTCATTCACAAGGTCTTTATGATCTGATCTCCAGCACAGAAAATACTAAGCACTATCAGGGCACATTAGACTGTGAAGTTCTGATAATCACACTGGCTGCAAGGCAATACTTCTAAGTGCAATCCTGCCATCTAGTGTCTCATAAAGGAAATTCAGCCAGAGTTTCTGAGATCCTTCTCTAAATTGGTTTCCTACCACACCATGAACTAGAGAAAGGTCAGGGCACTGTTAATCGCCACACGCATATCCATGCTGATGTAACCCTGAATATGTCTGTCTAATAAACGCCCCCCCTCCCCGGGGAGGGGGTTCGGGGGTCTCCCGGCCAGGCTTGCTCATGTAAGACAACATTTGTATCTAAGGATGACAATACATGTGTAGCATTCGGCTAAATGGGGAAAGACAAGAAAACTCCAGCACAAAAAGCATAGAAGAAAACTAGAGATTCCACTCCACGAGGTGCTTTCCAGCAACTTTTCGTTACAAACGCTTCTACATCATCTTTTCCTGCAGCATCACAGTCGCCTGCACAAGATCTATCAACTACACCACAATCCACAACTTCTACATCTTCTATAACCATCTCAGAGAAGGGAGACTTAGGGGAAATTCTATCTCACCTAAAATCACTTCCAACTAAAATGGACTTTCAAGCTCTTGAGAATCGGATCCAGGAGACCTTATAATCACAAATTGCTTCAATTAAGTCAGAATTATCTCAGATGTCATAAAAAATTGTTGGCATAGAAGACCACTCAGAGTCGGTGGACTCGCGAATTCATGGTTTCCAGAGTATGGTCACACAACAATTTGGCGAATTCCGCAAAAGACTGGACGACCTTGACAACAGAGGCCGTCGCAACAATCTGAGAATAAGAGGTGTCCCAGAAGATATCCCCCCCATGGGATCATGGACGCTCTCACCAAAATATTCAATGAGCTTCTTGAGGCGGATCCAAACGATCAAATTATCTTCGACAGGGCACATAGAGCCCTACGCCCTAAAAGCGATCCACCTGACAATCCACGCGACATAATCTGCAGGTTACACTATTTCTCGGTTAAAGAAGCGATTCTGAGGAAAGCACGAGGAGTGATAAGCATAGATTTCAACGGCCATGAAATACAAATATTCCAGGACTTGTAGTGGTATACTTTACAACAAAGACGGGTCCTGAAGCCCCTCACTGACGAGCGTAAATAACGTTCCATTTGGTTCCGATGGGGATTCCCGTTGAGTATTCAAGTCAACCATGAAGGGAAAGCGGTGACACTACATAACCACTCGGATGTTGGAACTTTTTATGAAAGTCTCAATCTTCCTGAACTACAGATTCCAGATTGGGACAACCCAGTCACAACGCAATTCCCAATTTCCACATCAAATAGAGAAGGCTGGCATAAGGTCTCAAGAAACAGCAGAAGAGCCCGTCCAAGGAATCCGGTTAGAGGCCAGAACGAGACTTGACCTAGAGGCTATATTTGCCTTGAATACTCCTTTCTGATATATACTGTTTATGTTTTGATGCAAATTGTGCTTACAGATAGCGGTTAAGGTTGCTCAAAAATTTATCATTCACTTTTGTCCCCACTTGCTACCTCATTGTCAGATATTCCTGGTAATGGATCTGGGTATAATTTTACTCTTTCTGCTACACATACCAATGTTATTACTACTATTATTAAAGGAACGGTTCGGTCAAGAGGAGACCACTTACGAACCATTCTCCATAAATCCCCATTAGTTTGCTTTGGTTTATTTTGATACATCGCTTACAGTTTATATCAAAAATTTCTAGTTCAACACTTTATTCCTGTTTGGGGTAGCCCGATACCCCCAGTACACCCTTGGTTTCTCCATCCTGTTCGTTTTGCCCAGGGGTTTATATTGTCCCCTCTGGTCTTTGTGACGGTAATTGACAATGTTGTTTTATAAGTATCGATTGTTAATGCTCTTTCATCTTTTTTGTGTACTCTGTTTTTTTACTTTTTCCTCTCTCACTCCCTTCCTTGCTATCTCTCCCCCTCTCTCCCACCTCCCGGAGCTCCTTTAGTGCCTACAAGCTGGAAAATTTGATCTCCGCCCCATGGTCCGCCCCTGCATATTCCAGACGGTACGGATATGACCAACGCTGCCGACTCCTTCTTCAATGGATAAGTTGAAATTTATTTCTACCAATGTTAGAGGTCTAAATGTCCCTCAGAAACGCTCCCGCTTTTTACATACACTACACATAGACAAGGTGGACATAGCATTTATCTAGGAAACCAATTTTAAAAAGGGTCATGCCCCCATGCTACCCCTCGGTTTTTTTCAGCAATTACCCGCTATCTAAATCTAGGGGGGTTGCGATTTTATTTGCTAAACATCGACGCCTTTCTGAAATCTCCTCCACTAGTTAATATATATGCCCCTAATAACTCTCAAGTCCCCTTCTTTGCCAAAATTCTAATACAAATTGAGGACCAATTAGAGGGGGTGGTGACTCTAGGCAGAGATCTGAATTGGTCCTTACTTCCCCAGATTGACTCCTCTACAGGAGCTCCTAGGACATCTCTTTGAGATGCTCGCAAGGTTAGGAGGGAATTTCATGACCACCAGCTGGGCGATGCCTGGCGATTATTTCATCCCTCAGATAGAGATTATACATTCTTCTCATACCCCCATTCCTCCTACTTGCGCATAGACTACCTTTTTATAAACCATAGACATCTAGACCTAGTGGATAGGTCAGATAACTGATTCGGACCACGCCCCGATATACTTGACGATTAAGCTGGTCTCTCCCCTCCCCCAGGCAGTGGTCTTGGTGACTTAATGAGTTGCTGTTGCAGGATCCATACTGTAATTCACAATTGAATGACGCGATTGATAAATATTTGTCTATTAATGATAATGGGGAGACGTCCAAGTTGCCAGTCTGGGAAGCCCACAAATGCGTAATTCGGGGGAAGTGTATCCAGCTAGGTTCATATCTTAAGAAGCAGAAGGAGGAGGTCCACAATGCACTGCTATCGGACATTAAGAATCTAGAAACAAACCATAAGAACGCTATGTCCCCAGAGACCCTGGTGGAATTACATAATAAACGGTCAACATTATACTCTTTGTTAAATGACTGCATGAAAAAGGCATGGCGGTGTTGCAGAAACAAATTTTACCAATGGGGGGATAAGCCGGGTCGTTTCCTAGCCAGAGCTTTACGTTCCCAACGAAATCACTCCTATATACACAGCATACAAGTTACCGGAGGTACCATGAGGCACACAGACAAGGCCATCGCGGAAGCCTTCCATTTTTATTATGCAAATCTCTACCACATCCGCTCTCAAGTATCTGAAAGCGACAAAGCCCTATATGTGAAAGTAATAGGAGAGTATCTACGAGCTATCGATTTCCCAAAAATTTCCCAAGAGGCAAAAGATCTTTTGGACTCTCCCTTCTCCCTAACGGAATTAAAGGATGCTATAAAATCCTCCCCTCTAGGAAAAAGCCCAGGCCCAGACGGGTTTTCCATCTCATACTACAAAACGTTCATGGAAAAGCTGAGTCCTGTCCTGTTAGATGCTTTCAATGAAGTGTCAGACACGAAAGGATTCTCACCCCAGTCATTAGAGGCGCATATAACAGTTATCCATAAAGAGGGAAAGGACCCGTCATTTCTAATAGATTAAAGAATTTTCTCCCTGAATTGGTTACAAATGATCAGGTGGGATTCATCCCAGGTAGAGAAGCAAAAGACAACACTACCAAAATTGTCGACTTAATACACTATGCCTCTGCTGCTAATCTTCCCACAATCCTATCAACCGATGCTGAGAAGGCATTCGATAGGGTGGACTGGGGTTTCATGAAGGGGGTGTTTCTTCATATGGGCCTGGGCCCCTCTTGTTTTAAAAAAATGATGGCCTTATATAGATTTCCTACTGCCAAGGTTAGGGCAAACTGCACCCTATCTGACCCCTTCACCATCTTTAACGGAACCCGTCAAGGCTGTCCACAATCCCCACTGATATTCGTCCTATGCATGGAGGCCTTGGTCAGGGCGATTCGAGCTAACCCAAACATCACAGGTCTCCAGATTGGCATGGAAAATTATTGGTTGGCTTTATTTGCTGATGATCTATTAGCGATCATTACAAACCCCATCATATCATTACCCAACATGATGATAGAATTTTCCAAATTTGGTACACTTTTCAACTTTAAAATAAAGTCGAATGCACTCAAAATCTCGGCGCCAGAGTAAACGATAAAGGGTCTCAAGACAGCATTTAAATGGCAGTCTTTACATATTCGTTATCATGGGGTATCTATCTCAAGGTCTAAAGACCAACTATTCCAACTGAATTTCCCACCTCTTATATCTAAAATTTAAAGGAACCTGGCAATTTGGTCATCTTCTAAATTCTTGTGGATGGGCAAAATGAATATTATAAAAATGAATGTTCTCCCCAAAGTTCTCTACATTATGCAAGCACTCCTGATTGTAATCCCTCAGAGATTTCTTGACAGTCTCCAGCGTATGATACGCGACTTTGTCTGGGGATGTAGGAGACTCCGATTTAAGCATGCTATCCTATACAGATGAAAACATCAAGGTGGTGCTCAATTACCGATGTTCCAGAGTTATTTACAGGCAGTCTATCTTAGCAGGATTGTGGATTGGAGCAGAGGTGGTGACTCTAAACAATGGGTGGTTATTGAAAATGATTTTAATGCAATTCCGCTAAGTGTTATACCTTGGCTGTCCAAGATACCCAGAATCCAGCACCCAACCATTGGTCCAACCCTAAAGGTTTGGAAGAAAATTTGTTTTGGAGAAAGCATTTCAGCTTTTCCCTCACCTATCAACCCTTTGTGTTCAATCCAGACTTTCCGCCGGGTCTATCGGGTATTGACATTAGAAAGTGGTCTCGGCCAGGAATCAAAGGCCTCGGCCAGCTGGTGGTGAATGGTAGACCTTGCTCTTTCATGGACCTTCAGGCATCTTTCTCTCTGCCCTCTACTGAGCATTGGAAATATGATCAAGTTATACATTACATCAGTTCTATTGGAGGAGCTAGATCCCTCAACAGACCCCCAATCCTATATGAAAACCTTTGTCTATCCAAAGCCGCTCCAGTACATATTATCTGAGATTTACAAACTATTAATAGAGGATCAATTCAGTGCTCCGCCTTCATTTGTAAGATCATGGGAACTAGACTTAGCGCCACACGTAACCCCAGCCTCCTGGCAAAAAATATATACGAATACACACACTTGTTCGTTAAGCATCTCTGTAATAGAAACTCATTATAAACTCTTGACCAGATGGCATAGATGCCCTACTATATTACACTAAAACAATCCCCAATTATCCTCCTTCTGTTGGAGATGTTCCTGTTCCCTGGGATCATTAATACATATTTGGTGGGAGTGTTCTTTAATCTCTCCATTTTGGAATGAAGTCATAAGACTATTCGTATCATCGTAGGATGTGAGGTTCCCAATGACCCCGGCTTCTGGTTACTATCATTCTCCTCTATTCAACCCTCTAAATTTCAAAAGATCATTACTAAAACACCTCAATAATGCAGCTAGGGCAACTGTACCCACTCGCTGGAGATCTCAAACTCCTCCTTCGATAATGGAGTGGTTCAATAGAATTGATTATTATATGTCCATGGGCGACATTATTCTCTCTGCCAGTGATAAATTTGCGGAATATATGGCCACTTGGGTGTCTTGGATTGAGTTTGAAAATTCAGACGAATTTAAAACGATATGCTCTATATCAGCTAGCTCCATATAACCCTCTCCCCTTTCCTAACCCTCTCTCCCTTTGTGTTCTCTTCTCACCCACTCTTCTTTATGTCTACTATACGTCTCCCTACTCTTTGGGAGTGTTCTTGATGTTTTGTTTATTATTGTATTCAAAATAAATGCGTTATGATCCACGTTTAAGCTTGTAACAAGTGGTTGTTCATGTGATACTAATGTTGATTATCCACAATATGTTTTTCTCATGTGTTCATTCTTATGTGCAACCATGTAACACTATCTGCCTTCTCGCATTGAACAAATAAAGAATATATGAAAAAAACAAACAAAAGAGAATTATTTTTAAATTTAATTTTAATTTAATTTTAAATTTATTTTTGGCAAACATTGCTGACTGAAAACCAAATTAAGTAGACACGCAGGCCCTAAACTACGATAAAGCTAAACTAAGAAAATGTAATAGTACTATATGTGTGTATTCCAGTGAACACACAAACCTGTGAATTAGCAGAGCCACCATTTTGTGAATGACAGCAATCTCACTCCATGATAGTGCTGAATCTGAAGCTAACCACAGGATGTGATGGCACCATGTCTGTATTGCTCAAGGAACAAGTCCATTAAGGTTTCTGCCTTAATCGTTGTAATTTCATTGCTTTTTGGAGTTTGAGTAGAAGAGTTTCAATCGTTTTCTTACATTTTAGATGGTGTGTAAGGAACCTTAATCGGACATGTTAAAGTGTAAGGTTTTTTGTCTATGGAATATATATATATATATGTATTTATGTATATATATATATATATATATATATATATATATATATATCAAAAATGACAATGACAATAATTATGGCGCTCAGTTCAGGATTGTATAGGTATTAGTTCAATTAGTATTCACACCCCGACACCTCCTTTATATCCCTTCAACGTTCGGATGGTACACCGATGAAGTTCTACACCTATCAATAAGAGGGGATATGGCGCCTATGGTGTAGTATTAAGGGTATTAAAGTCCCAGAAACCAGTGTGTGTGCATATGTGTACCAGATGTATACTTGAAAGTATGTTCATCAATACACAAAGCTTGGGTGCTCCACCGTAGTCATGTAGATCCACTGCAGTCTTGAGTACTCATATGAAGAGAAAAGAAAACCAAATAGTGTAATACCGTTATAGAAGTAGAGTCAATATAACCTAGCCAAGATTAGGCGTACCAGAAATAAGTTGTGCTTATCTGTAAGGTTCCTTTATACAGCTGGAACTCGCCCTTGTACACTTCATTCCATCACAAGTTCATGACAGGCAGATATAGAATATAAAGGTCCCATATATTGTAGTATGTTCAAAATAAATACATTTATTATATAAGAATCACACTCACAATAGAATTATAAAATCATGCTTATCTGCGTCCCAGGTATAATCCTTGTCTTCAATAACAATGGATCAGGGTATTCTGTAATATCAGAGATTCCTTATCACCTTAAAGTCGTTCTTGATATGTGTCATTATTTACAACTATATGATTAACCTCTTTGGTTATTATTCTGGTGACCTATCTGGGTTCACCTCCAGCTCTGCATATGGTTTCTCTGTACAGGTATTCCTCCAGGCTACACGATTACAAGTGTCACTCACCGGACCGTGAGTGCCTCTGCGCTGGTGCGTGGTTCCCTAGCCTTCCTGCCGGCGCCTGTCCTGAGCCGTGGCCGCCCGCCATCTTGATGCACTTATGACCTTTGCTTTTAATCTCATTGGTGGATCAGGCACCTCTCCCTATTTAAGGCACCTGTGCTCATTACCTCGTTGGCTGATCTTGAGTCTCATTCCCTGTGAGTCTCTGAAGGTCTCTCCTGTGTCCTGCTAGTGTCTTCAGCTTCCTGCTGATTACCTGTGCTACTCATCGGTGGTTTCCATACCCGCTACAGACTCCTGTATCCTACTCGTGTCCTCAGCTGGCTTCTGGATTACTTGCTCTGCTCATCAGCGGTTCTCATACCCGCTACAGACTCCTGTATCCTGCTCGTGTCCTCAGCTGGCTTCTGATTACCTGCTCTACTCACCTGTCTTTCCCATACCCGCTACAACCATTCAGTGTCCCTGCTGTGCCTGCATATTCTCGTGGACAAGCTTCCCTACTCATCAGCGGTATGCTTACTTTTTATTGACTATCAACTATCAACTGTTACCTTGCATATCCGCTTAGGACAAGCCTCTCTACCCTGCAGCGGTATCCATACCCGCTATAGACTATTTGTTGTTACGCTGCATATCTGTTTGGAACAAGCTTCTCTACTCAGCAGTGATATGCACACTTGTGATTGACTATCAGTTATTATTCCGCATATCCACTCTGTGCAAGCCTCTCTACTCAGCAGCGGTATACATACCATTATAGACTATTAGCTGTAAACACTGCATATCTGTTTGGAACAAGTTCCTCTGTGCTCTCAGTGTCTTCATACCGTTATTGACTCTTTGCATGCCTCCACTCATCCGCACCTGAACTACTCCTCACCATAGCAGTGGTACAACTTGCTGTACGCAGACCACTGACTTCCCCGCTACCTACCTGCACCTGGACAAGTCTTCTCACCATAGCAGTGGTACAACTTGCTGTACGCAGACCACTGACTTCCCCGCTACCTACCTGCACCTGGACAAGTCTTCTCACCATAGCAGTGGTACAACTTGCTGTACGCAGACCACTGACTTCCCCGCTACCTACCTGCACCTGAACAAGTCTTCTCACCATAGCAGTGGTACAACTTGCTGTACGCAGACCACTGACTCTCCTGTTACCTTCCTTCACCTGCTCACGTCCAACCTGGTCTCCGTGGTTCAAACCTGCCTTTCCACTATAGATGCAAGTCGCTGACTCATCTACCAATATAGCTGCAAGTCGCTGAGTCATTTACCAGTATAGCTGCAAGTCACTGACTATCATCATTTCCATTGGCATCCTCTCTCCATCTGCTGTCATATACGTTCCACTATTCACCCTGCTGCCAGAGGACCGCTGTGCAAACTCCGCCTCTCTGGTAAGCATAGTCAACTGGTGAAATCCTGGGCAAGACTCCTAGTGCCCGTGACAACAAGTAAGTTTCTGGCTGCTATCTAGTACTGGACTCAGTGCTATCTGCCTGTCATGAACCTGTGATGGAGTGAAGTGTACAAGAGAGAGTTCCAGCTGTATAAAGAAACTTTACAGATAAGCACAACATTTCGTATTTCTGGTACGCCTAATCTTGGGTGGCTGGGATATATTGACTGTATAATTACAGTGTATTACACTATTTGGTTTTCTTTTCTCTTCATATGAGTACACAAGATTGCAGTGGATCTACATGACTACGATGAATCATCCAAGCTTTGTGTATTGATAAGCATACTTTTAAGTATACATCTGGTACGCATATGCACACACTCTGGTTTCTGGGACTTTAATACCCCTAATACTACACCATAGGCACCATATCCCCTCTAATTGGTTTATATATATATACTGTATATAGATAGATAGATAGATATACATACTCATCCCTCTTCACATAATATAGGAACGCATTTAGAGTTGGCTGCAAAAATGTGGCCTGAACATAAGCAAAATACTATAATTGTAAAATTGCAGTTTTACTTGTGTAAATTGAGTTGCACGTATCTTAAGATAGGTGTCAGCAGCCCCTCTCACATGGAGCCCTATGTTGGAGAGAACTGAGATTGATTTTGGAACCCCTGGTGCAGTGGGAACCCCCTGGTGTAGGCACCATGGTAACAGTGAGAAAACACATTCAAATGTTAAGTGTAAATAAATGGGTGTATATGTTGTCAGCCAATTAGAGCAGCTTGCACCTGATTGGCTGGTCACTTAAGTTAATTCATTCTTGTCACTGCGCAGTAAAGTGTAAGTTTTGTTTATCTTATGTAGATTTTTATATTCTATTTTCCCACTGACTATTTCAGTAAGAAGATTAGCGATGGATTTAGGGCTAGATTTACTAAGCTGCTGGTTTGAAAAAGTGGGGATGTTGTCTATAGCAACCAATCAGATTCTAGTTGTCATTTTGTAGAAAGTACTAAATAAATGAAAGCTAGAATCTGATTGGTTGCTATAGGCAACATCCCCACTTTTTCAAACCCGCAGCTTAGTAAATCTAGCCCTTAGTGTATAATAAAAGGGTAAATTAAGGATTTGTGGGTGTTTTTATTTTTTTAAAAAAATATTATTGTTTACTACAGTGAATTTGTGTTTATATTCTATTGGGTTCTATTGCGAAACTACATGTTCCAGCGGACCCTGGCTGCCAGGACATGTTGGCGCATGGTGTTCCACAAGTGCCAGCTTGCCCAAGCAGTAAATGACCGCTAACGATTGCTGGGACATGTAGTTACAAAATAGTATTTAACCTATTTTTCATAATTATCATGGCACCCACCAAACCAGGGGTGCCAGGAGGTTGTCCTTGGGTAGGGGGAACCCACACATTTCTACTGGCATGTTTTCAATAGGGATTTCAACCCTGTGCTGAACGGACTGCAGCTAGTTCACATTAAGAGAGGGTCTTCATGTATGCGGCTAACTGGTTATTCATTAAGGGTGCTGGTTTTTGGTTCATTAATTAATTTACATAATTAATTGAAATTTTTTCTAAAAACACTAGAGATGCATGCTGATGCTGTCATAAATATCAGCATGTATCTTTATACCTGCCTTTAAGGACCCACAAATGATACGCCTTGTTAGAGGTGTCTCAGGAGATGTGACCAAGTCAAAGTAGCATTAAGTGTACAATGCCTTTACTGTACTGTACTGCATGTGCAGGCATCGTATCTGCCTCTCCAGGTGTAAGGTGCATCTTTACATCCAACTCTAAATCAAGCCTATAATGTACTATGTGACCTTATGTCACAGTAGCAATTGCTTAATAAAAATTAAATTTATGATTAAAGAGGGAGTAAGGTTATATGTAATAAATTTAAAACAAGACTTTAATGTTTTAATGTATAAGGTAATTGTATTGTAACTTTATGTGAGCCCTTGTATTAGAAAGATTCTGCAGCTTAAGAAAAGTGCATATTTGCCACTCCAAGGTAATGTTGAACTTAGACATAGAGGGGCATATTCAATTCTTGGCGTTACTGCCAAAAGTAATGCGCCGCTCACACTATTACCGTCATTACGGTAATAAATATTACGGCGTAAATACTGGTATTACGGTACTTTTCTCGCTGGATTTCAGCTCACGGCTGGTGCCATCTCCTTGGGGAAGATGGTGATGAACAGTAGCAGTAAACCACTCAAGTCCAGAGTTTTCAGGTTAAAACCACAGCTAGTTTATTCACCAGCTTGCAAATAAAACAAAACATAAACAAAATCCTAGATGTCTGGCTACTAGCTTGGTGGAAGTAGGATTAATTTTCGGAGACCTGTTTTCTCTGCATATGCGAAAACGAAACGCGTTGAGGCCCTTATTACACACACTGGAGAATACTGCTGTACCCCGGGAATAATATCTATAGATTATCCTGCACTGAGTTTTTGTACGGAGCCTGCTGAGGGACATCTATTATCACCAAGGGATCTAACAGACAAGTGATCTCACCTGTATTTTACAGATAAACTCTTATATTTTATATACATTGTGAGTTTGCATTTCAATATTTTATCTGCTGATTAAATTGTTTACATAAAATACTACACCATATGGCCTTTTCATATATTTTCTCCTAATAATGAGCGGATGAGAATGGTGTTGCGGTTGTGATATTATTAGAACATACTCTATTTATTATCACGGCCGAAGGAAACCTGGTTAAAGACTACATTTCGGGATGACCAAGAAACCAACATACAGATAAGCGGTTATTTCATTTATATTTGGTACACACGCCATCCTATTAATTTATTGTATGGTGTTCTTTTGATATGTGCTGGCTAGTCTATGAATAATCTATACCTATCCTGCACATTGCACATTGGTCATATGAACTATATGCGGTTTACTAAAGTAGATACCGTCTAGCTATACACCCTCTGGACTGTTCTGAGATTATTGCATATAGTAGAATGGCTGCAAAGCCAGTGATGGCTGCTTAGTTAGTGTGTATAGCTCTAAGTGTGTATAGATACAAGTGTGAAACAAAAATTTAAACAGCATAATTCGGAGTTATAACATTCTGCCTATTACCACAGCTTCACAAGGACAACTGTCAGTATTTACCTGAAACTCCATATTGCACCTCTGCTATTTTCAATTCTCCCTGGCTACAAGCTACATACAACATGAGGACTGTTTTGGACTCTGATCTCATTTTCCTCTCATCTCATGAAAGTTTGTTTTATTTATCAGTTTGTTTTCAATGCAAAATCCACTCTGTTTAATCAGACTGCTGTACTACTTGCTCAACCACTCCCTACCCATGCTACAGTTATTTCAGTCCCCTATCTCAGCACTGTACTTCAATTCTATTTAAGCTCTGTCTCCCATCACAAGTATTATTATTATTATTATCCTTTATTTGTTAGGCGCCACAAGATTTCCGCAGCGCCGTACACCATACAAACAGTACACTATACAGGGTGAAACAGTACAAAACAATAAACAGAGATACCAGTACTTCAGGAGCTCCAGGCAGGTTAAAGCAAAAAAACACGGAGCAGAAGAACAGGTGAGGAGACAGGAGGAAAGAGGGCCCTGCTCAAGTGAGCTTACATCCTAAGGGAGGGAAAACAGAACAGGCACAAGAGGAGCCAGATGAGGCAAGGGAGAGAGCGAGTGGAGGAGATGAAGGGGTTAAGCGGATGGTTGGTAGGCTTTAAGGAAGAGGTGGGTTTTCAGCGCACGTTTGAAGGAGCACAGAGTAGGAGAGAGGCAAGTACGAAGAAATTATACTGTCTTTCAACCACTCTTCTCTCTCACGACTCTGCAAAAACTCAGCTATTCAATTGCCTGCTCTTTATTACTCTCCATTCAACACTTCCACTCACTCCCCCACATGCTCACCACATCATTACTTTATACTATCCAGACATCCAGGAATACACTACATTTGCTGCATCCTAGCTCTGCACTACTTATCTGAATATACTGGACATTGCAATTAGGCATTTCCTTTAATTCCTCTTTCCTTTTTTTTTGCTATTTGACTAATAGTCCCAATGCTTGCCAAAATATTTTTATTTATCTCTTTTCATGGCATTATTTTTAGGACTATATCATCCCTCACCCATCCTGCAACACACACCTTTGTCCACATTGCCCCTTCATTACTTCACTCACCTCTAGTGAACACTCATGGACTCTTTTGCTATTTAAATTCAATAACTTTAACAGCCTCACCCTGCTGCCAGAAACTAAAAGGACACACATCTTACAATCATCTTTCCTACCTTTTTTCCTCCCTGCTTCTATTAGCTGGTGATATATCACCTAATCCAGGTCCCCCTCACTTCTCCCACACACATATATCTGAACACTACAGAAATCTGGCAAACCTCAAACACATAACCTGTCTCCCCTCTCTTCCAAAGTCCTTTAGATGTGCCCTTTGGAATGCACGCTCTGTTTGTAACAAACTTACCTCCGTACATGATCTCTTCCTCTCATACAACCTCAACCTTCTAGCAATAACAGAAACATGGCTCACGCATTCAGACACTGCCTCACCTGCAGCCCCCTCACATGGTTGTCTCCATTTCACCCACACCCCCAGACCAGGAGGCAGACAAGGAGGGGGGGTTGGACTACTTCTCTCCCCACAGTGCACATTCACAGTTCTACCAAGTGTCCCATCACTCACATTCACATCTTTTGAAGTACATGCTGTTAGGATTTTTAACCCATTCTCTATGCGTGTTGCTGTCATCTATCGCCCCCCTGGTCCACACCAACAATTTCTTGAACACTTCTCTGCATGGCTCCCTCACTTTTTATCTACTGATATCCCTACCATCATCATGGGTGATTTCAACATCCCTATTTCTAATCCACGTTCCAATGCTGCTTCCAAACTACTCTCTCTAACCTCCACACTTGACCTCTCCCAGTGGATTGAATCTGCTACTCATCAGGATGGCCACTGTCTTGATCTTGTTTTCTCTAGACTATGCTCAGTTTCTGATTTCCATAACACTCCTTTCCCCCTCTCGGATCATCACCTTATTAGATACTCGCTCACCCCCAGTTCTTTACCCTCCCTAGTGTCAATCTCTTCCAAGCCTCCTCGTACCCGCAGGAATATCAACGCTATTGATTTTCAACAGTTTTCCACCTCTCTCCAACACCTTCTCTCCTCAATTTCTACATTTTCCTCCCCTGATCGGGCAGTACCCCATTTTCATCAAACCCTAGCAACTGCCCTGGATCAAGTGGCTCCAGCGACACTACATACTTCGTGTAGAATTCGTTGCCAACCGTGGCACACTACAGTAACACGAACTCTACAAAAACTTTCTCGTAAAGCAGAACGTCACTGGCGTAAATCTTGTGCCTCTAATGATTTCATCACATATACTGATATCTATCACTCCTACAGAAATGCTCTAGACACTGCTAAACAAGCATACCACCAATCTATCATCTATGCTCAGGCTTCTAACCCCAAACGCCTCTTTAACACATTTAACTCTCTTCTGAATCCTCCTGCCCCAATTCCTCCAACTAACACCAAGGCACAGGATCTTGCTTCCTATTTCAAGGACAAAATTGATAAGATCAGGCTTGAAATGATATCATCTCCCTTGACAAGCAATCTGCTCAATTCCTTTGTAGCACCCTCTGACACTCTCTCTTCATTTGATGCCACAAATGAAGAGGAAGTTTCTACTTTCTTCTCATCTTCCTACTCTACCTCCTGTCCTCTTGATCCCATTCCCTTACAAATTAGTATGTCCCTGTCTCCTGTGCTCATTCCCCCTCTAACTAAAATCTGTAATCTATCTCTTTCTACTGGTATTTTTCCATCATTATTCAAGCATGCAGTGATTACTCCCATTTAAAAAAACAGAATTCTGACCCTAACTATCAAATAAATTACCGCCCCATCTCCCAGCTCCCATGCCTCTCCGAGCTTCTCAAGAGAATTGCCTACACCCGCCTCACACACTTTCTTACAGCAAACAACCTATTAGATCCTCTTCAGTCAGGCTTTCGCTCTCAACACTCCACAGAGACTGCGCTGACCAAAGTTGTCAATGATTTGATCACAGCAAAAAAATAATAACCAATACTCTCTTTTAATTCTCCTGGATCTCTCTGCTGCATTTGACACTGTTGACCACTCTCTCCTCATAAACTCTACAATCCCTAGGTCTTGAAGGCACTGTCCTATCCTGGTTCTCATCCTACCTATCTAATCACTCTTTCAGTGTTCATTTCTCTGGATCCACCTCTGCTCCGCTTCCTTTATCAAGGCTCAGTCCTAGGTCCTCTGCTATTCTCTATCTACACCACTTCTCTTGGAAAACTAATAAGCTCCTTTGGATTTCAGTATCATCTCTATGCGGATGATACACAAATTTATCTATCCTCTCCTGATCTTTCACCATCTGTGTTGTCTCGCGTTACTGACTGTCTTTCTGCCATTTCATGTTGGATGTCTTCTCGCCAACTCAAGCTCAATCTTTCAAAAACTGAATTAATAATATTCCCACCCAAAAACAGAAGCTTCCTGCCTGACATTTATACTTCTGTTGATAACATGACCATAAATCCCACCCCGCAAGCTCGTTGCCTAGGTGTAATCCTTGATTCACAACTGTCGTTTATTCCCCACATCAACTCTATATCTAAATCATGTTACATACACCTAAAGAACATTTCCAGAATACGCACGTATCTGACACAAGACACCGCAAAAACATTAATTCATGCACTCATCATCTCCCGCATCGACTATTGCAATTCCCTCCTTACTGGTCTTCCCAAAGTCAGACTTGAACCCCTACAATCTATTTTGCACACAGCGGCTAGATTGATTTTCCTTGCAAACCGTTACTCCTCTACTGAGCCACTCTGTCAGTCTCTACATTGGCTGCCTGTATTTCAACAAATCCAATATAAAATTCTTCTACTAACATACAAGGCCATCAACAAAATTGCACCGACATACATTTCCTCACTTGTCTCGAAATATCTCCCTACTCGACACCTCCGTTCTGCACAAGATCTACGTCTCTCCTCCACTCTCATCACATCCTCCCATTCTCGGTTACAGGATTTTTTCCGGGCTGCACCCACTTTGTAGAATTCCCGCCCACGCACATTAAGACTTTCCTCTAGTCTTCAAACCTTCAAGCGTTCACTAAAACCCACCTCTTCAGACAAGGTAATGATATTCCTCAACCATCATCTTAATTTCCCTAGATTACCCTATTACCATCCTCTACACTGCTAACGCAGGACAACAACCCTCTGACCAACATTGCAACACACATAACCCACTCAGTACTTTTACCTTTGCAGTCTGGCTGGTCCATTGTGCAATATGATGTAGCACATGAACTTGTGTTTATAACTCCCATTGTCCTATAGATTGTAAGCTTTCGAGCAGGGTTCTCTTACCTCTCTGTCTGTATGTATTACCCAGTATTGTCTTATTAATGTTTGTTCCCAATTGTAAAGCGCTACGGAATTTGCTGGCGCTATATAAATAAATGTTGATGATGATATATTATATCTACCGACTGCATATTATATACACCTGAAGGCGCCGTCCTTCTGTATCTGCTTTGCTATATATATATACATATATATACATCACCTGTATCAATTAGAAATGTTGTGCTCTGATTGGCCACTTTCGTTTTAAGTAGCAAAGAACCTGGGCTTGTTATGATGAAACCGCCATTATAGGAGGAGGAGAAACATGTAAGGAAAGCTACTGGATTATAACAGAATCACTGACTTTATTCTGTAACACCTTTGATTGTTTCAATAGAACCTATACAATATTAACTTGTACTTAGGAATTGCAGACATATCAAAAGAAAGTCTGTATAGCTGTCAGCTGAAGTGTAATCTATGTCAGTATTTGGCTATTGTATTACATTGCTCATAGTGAGTCCATGGTAGGAATTGAAGGCTATTCAGTAAAGGATATTTATAGTGGTATGAGAGTTGCTCCATCAATACGCCACAAACTTCAAGTTTAAGTCCTGACTACTAGTGATGACAGTCTCGTATGCATGGTAGAGCATGTGTTTGCAATCGGAGCAACTGCAAAAATGTATTTTATGCTCAGTAGACATTAACATCCTAAGAAATGTATTTTATGGGAAAAAAACTACAATCCCCCACTTTTTAATTTTATCTGTTTTATCATTAATGCTTATATTATTAGCAAGTGACATTAATTCAATCATTTTATTTCTCTGTGAATTTATAATCCACATAGTTATTGGACGTATCCTGCAGCGCCTTGTGCAGTAGAGCACAGCAGACCTACACCTGATTTCAACAGGTATCTTGAGATCCGTGCCTGGATGAGTTTGGGAGTGTGTAAAGCCTAAATACGTGCATTTAATACTAAACACAGCTTGTGCTCAGTATGCATGCCTTGATGAATCAGGACCTTTGTGTGTGTTTCCGGATTGGATCATCTCGGAGGTGGTCCATGAAATTTGTGAGATCTTTATTGCATAACCATTTAATCCTTCCTCTGCTTGAATTTATATATCAAAGGACAGATAAACTATTGTTACCATTATATATATATATATATATATATATATATATATATATATATATATATATATAATGCGACAGGATTGGGCAGGAGATTGAATGTCATGGTCGAATGAGAGGGAGGAGTCAAGAATGACACCCAGGCAGTGGAACTGAGGAACAGAGGAGATAGTGATGTTGTCAGCAGTGGTGGGGAGGTCTCGAGGGGTGCAGACTCTTGATGGAGGGAAGACAATGAGTTCAGTTTTGGCCATGTGACATTCAGGAGGAGATGACGGAGAGGTAACTGGACACCCGAGAGAGGAGAGAATGGGAGAGATCAGGGGAGGAGAAGAAGAGTTGAGCGTGGTCTTCATAGAGGTGGTGCTGGAGGCAGAAGGAACTTATTAGTTTACCCAAGGAGGAGGTGTACAAAGAAAAAAAAGAAGGGCCAAGGACAGAACCCTGTGATGGGATCCACTGTATATAGGAGGTGTGTTAAATTGATATGACTAAGGCACCAAAGCACCTACCTCTGGCCCTGTACTATATAAGAATCAATTATTGAAATTCTGTATTTATTCCATGATTTTCTGTACAAGCAGTTAATAAAATTAAAAATGTACATTAGCTACTGCATGGTTCATTCATTGATGTTTTTGTAATGTTACCATTTGTCCTTTAATTTTATGTAAACTTTAAAAAACATTTCTTATTTATTATGTTGAAGTGGCCAACCCCACTTTTTTTTACTCTGGTTCACCAACTATTTATGGTGTAAAACTGGTGTAATCTATTTTCGGTAGAGAGAACTGACGGAGGGGTTTATGTAATATACGGAGAATAAGGCAAGTGTGGGTGAAGGAGGACACTTTAGGTAATGTGGCTGGGGATGAGTGGGCTATTAATTTAATTGTGTAGGTAAAGGCTAGTCACTTAACAGTGAGTGGGAAATATTCATTTATTGATGGGGCAATTTATTTGATGTGGGGGCTACCTATTTTAATAGAGGGATCATGGTAGTATCTATTAATTTAAGATGGGGTGATGGGACTATTTAATGATGGAGGGGTTTCAGGGCTAATAATCGAATGTGGTGCTGAGTTTGTCAAACAAGAGGGCTATTTACTAAATGTCAGGACTGTTTGTGGGAAAATGGGTTTATTTATTAAATGTGAATATTATTAATTTAATGGCAGGGCAGGTTCGGCTTAAACAGGTCTATTTATTAAATGTGAATGCTATTAATTTAACATCTTGGCTGGTTGCTGGTAGGGAGAGCTATTTATTAAACGTGGATGCTTTTGATTTAACATTGGGCTGGTTTGGGAGAAGGAAATTTAGAGGTTAACTCACTGCTAGACCTTTTTTATGTTTTATGTACCTATCATTTATCCAAACAGGGACCCAACATTCCAGGATCCAGACAAGAAGCAATTGATTTTAAGATACAAATAGTAGCAAGTAGTGAAATCTGCAAGAGCAGTTTATTGGAAATCATTTTTTAAACAAAAGGAGTACAGAAAGCAAAAGGGGAAATGGGGTAAGGGAATAACTATTGGGGGTAAAAAAGGGGGGACAATTTCAACTTTACATATGTGGAAATGTAATATAAGATCTTATCTACTACAATCTGTGGACAGCAGTGGCAGGTTATGGTCATGTGATCTCTTACGGTTTTGGTGGTTCATTTAAAATAGAGTAGGAGATCAGTCACTCCCATTGTAGAACCCTCTCCGCCTGTAAAAAATGAATGCCATTGGAACCACTTAACGAAAGGTGACGATGCAGAGGTTGAATGTGGTAATCCCATAGAAAGTTAAACTGGATTTTGAATACGATATTCACAATAAAAAAAGGGAGCCGTCTGTTCTGTGCAATGGCTTCTCTTGTTACATTGAGAATGTGACCCAATACATATCTACTATGCTTAGGAAAGGGCAGAGATGTAGTAAAGCCAATTCCAGAGAGGGGATTAAGTCAATATTAAAGACTTTTATTCAAGAAATTAAATACTTACTGCTGCAATTAACTTTTAATACCCCTGTTCAGATATACAGTAGTAAAGCAGTATTTTTTTGGGCGCTGGAAATGTGTCTAATATCAACAATGAAATTTCTCCAGCCAGTAAAATTGTATTATAATTGTTTACTTACACCCGCTGTAACATGCACATAGATTATAAAGACCATCATTAAAGGCACAGATTTCCTGCGGTACTCTAGGGGGGAGGGCAAGTACAAATCTGCTATGTTGCATTGCTGTTGAGTGCCTTGTAGATGCTTTATAATTAATGGTGAACAGAATTGTGTCCAATATAATCATTTTAATTAGATACAACCCTTCACTAATACCCCATTCATACTGCACCAAAATCCCGGGGTGGGCTCAAACGACCCGGGTCTTGGTGCAGTATGAATGGTACAAGTCAAAAATCCCGGGTCTAAAAACCCGGGATTTATCGAGGGGTAATTCCCGGGTCGCCTGCACTATGAATGGTGCAACCCAGGTTTTTCAACCCGGGTTGCACAAAAAACAAGCTGATTGTCTGTCTGCCTGTCTCTGGAGGATGATGTCATCGGTGGGAGCCCGTGGAAGATTCGAGAAGGAGTTTAGAAGAAATGGTGGATGGTGGAGTGCAGATCAAGCTGAAGCAGAATCGGAGTTTGTTGGAGAAAATTGCTTTTATTTCACTAGTCATTATTAAACCAGTCACCTTTCAATGACGTCACCATTTTTCAGCCAATGAAAACTGCTCTGGTGATGACTCCCACAAATTGCCAGGGCACAGACTTGTGCAGTATTGCCGGGGCGGCAGTATGAAAGCGGTATAAGTGATACCACGTTATTGTTTTAATACAGAGCTTTTATGCATACTTGGTTCCCCCCCTTATGACAAACAGTACTGATAATGGCAAAACAAATCTAAATCTGATGCTTTATATTTAGTTATTCTGCTCAAGGATTTTTAATCATTAATTATTGAAAAAGACAGGACATGCTGTGGGACACCCTAAGACACGTAGACAAATTTCATCATGTTGTTCACTTTAGTGACACAAACACTTTTCTTAAAATAACAGGCACCTGAATATAGTTCCTTATTAGTAATACAGGAAAGTTGTTACTGTTTAATTATAACTTTTACAGCCTTTAATAAAACAATATAAAACTCCTTATTCAAGCTTGATATCTCTATCCTGATAAACATCTACAGAGGCAAAGGACTCTCTGTAAAGCAAAATACCGATATTTTTGCCAGACTAATAATAAATATTTTCTTTATTTATTAACTTTGCTTGTATTTATTGATTTTTGTTTATTGTCCCTGATTTAAAGCTAACATTTCAAATTGTTTGCCCCTGCAGTTTGACATGTAAGTGATGCACTGTAACAAAAATGAAAAGTATTAAAAAATAATATGAAGCAGCCACTGTGTGCCTCTATATCCTTACTGAATTGATAGGCTGAATATTGCTTCAGTACACAAATTGGTTGGTAAAAGGTTATGTGCCCTGACCACTATTCTCTCTAATGTGAGCGATCTGGAAATTATAGTATAAGAATTATAACTTGTTAGTAAAGATCCAGCAGCTGGTGAATGCAGCACTTCAGGGTTCTCATTAGACCTGTTCTCTCCTTTTCCAATTGCTCAGCTTTGAGGAGAATTTCACAATTTTTTATATACCCCTGTGCGAAGGTAAAGGACCCACACATGAATTTAAAGACCACCTTAGTCAGAGTAAATGTATACCAAACCACCCTTCATGCATTTAAATGTTGTTTTTTTAAAATAATCTCCTTGTTATTTTATATTTTTGTTTAATTCTATAAGAATAGAATTTTTATTTCCTGTTAGTTAAATTTAACAGACTAATGTAATCCTTGGGTTCTACAAACCACAGGCTGAGAATTAGAGCTCACAAGGAATATTGGTCCCAACTCTTAAACATGGACTTTTCACTCTTTATTTTAGAAGCAATGCAGAACATGTAGTATTAAATGGATCGACACATGTAATATTGTTGTTTATTTTGTTTTACTCAAACACCACTTAATTTATTGAATTGAAAACAGTCAGTCAGGAAACAATTAGTACACATGGGAATAAAAAAGTAGAATAAAAAGTAGTATACATCAAGATTAATATTCAAATCATACAAGTTTTACATGTAAAAAAATCATAAAAATATCAAAATATTTCCTTATACAGAAAGGTCCATTCTTCTGTCTCAAGTTATAAAACAATGCAATTACACATATTATGGTTGTTTCAGAATGCACAGACAAGTAGTGATCATCTTTCTTACAAGAGATGGTTACAATCAATGAAGAGCCAGTGTCACAGGATATTTAGAATGGTCCTTTCCATTATGGCGAAAATTCATACCTGAAACATTATTTATGTAACAGTGAAATTTGCCATTCATTGCTGTGTGTTTACAGAAGCTTTAGAACATTGTGTTTGCATTATAAACCGGCCGTAAGGTTAAAGCTGCATCACTAAAAAGAAACAAAGTACAAGTACTAAAGTGCTCTACTGACTGCTGGGTGCTATGGTTCAAAAATCACATCTTCTGTGCACTAGTGATTTATCCAATAAATCCTGGCTTTAATAACATCAATATGACATCAGTGGTAGAAACCAATAGAACCTATGAAGAATAATACATTTTGCATTTGAAAAGTCCAGCTACAGTAATGTCCTAATATAAAGCACACAACACCTAGGAGCCACGGCTCATCCGTTAAGCATCTCTCAACAATCTACAGAACTATTCAAAATTCTTCAGGCAATGTGGTCCAGACTGGGGAGTCAGTGTAGCAGAGCACTTTGCAAAGAGCAGGACCCTACAGTTTTACAAGTGGACAATATATTAATACTGGTGTACTTACACAAAATGTTACACAATGCAAAAACAGCATTAACAAAAACAGCACTACCTGATAACACTTGTGACGTTTTCAAATATGATAGTAGCACAATGTAATTTTCTGTCTCTTCTTTGGAACTTATCTCCTCTACATGAGCCTCAAACAAAAATAAATGTATATGTAGTACATTTACATGTCATGCTGCAGCACATTTAAAGAGGACCCACAGCAAGCATACAATGGCTGCAGCCATTCTGTGAGCTGAAGCAATATTCTGCCAGTTCAACTAGGAACTTGTTATATCACTGAGGCATAAGGCACAGGGATAAATAGAAGGTGTAGGGCCTCATTACCGGTTCAGGCTGCCCTAGGTAGGTAAAAAACAAACACAGTAGTTAAAAATGAACCTGCCCTTAATTTAAAGAGTGCGGCTTACCCCCTCCCCGAAATGTTTAATGTTTATTTTCCTGTGTTTTTGAAACTCTGCTCCACTTGGATTTTTAAAAGGGTCATGGCAATTAACCCAAGCGCACGACTTCATAAAGCTGTCAATCACATGACACAGTAGTCTCAGGGTATAAAATAGGGGGCTGTTAGTTAGCGTTAGCTTTTCCCTGCTCCTGTTTAGTTCCATAGCCTTGAAGTTTATTAGCGTCCTATTTACTCTATGTGCAGTTAATAAACATGAAATAAAATAGAAGAATATGTTCTCCAAAGATACAAGAAAAACCCTGGTAGACAAAGACAAACATCTCCCAGCCTAGCCACCACACAGAGGACAGTTGGGTCTTGTCCTCAAATAACCAATCCAGAGCTACTGATTGGTTAGAAGATGAGAAAGTTGCTTTGATTGGCTGTTTTCATCTAGACCCTATGTGAGGTCTCAATGAACTTCATTGTGTCAACAAGGTCATGTCTGCACCTGCCGCCATCCTTGTCTCTCCTACCCTCAAGCATCCGCCCAAGGATGATTAATTGTTTTCAAGCCTTTAGCACTGGAATACATCAAGTTTAAAACTCTTACATTTTTCATTCAAATTTTCTTTTTACTTTTGAGAACTATTCTCTTACATTTTAAAATGAATTTCAGTTGATACCTCTCCCTGTCACAATTTTTGCACCCTCAAATCTTTTGTGCCCCTCAAAAGCATTGCACTCTAGGCTGCAGCCTATTGGATAATCAGGCCCTGATAATGCACATAGTGGTTCAAGCCTCTGTGACAAGTTAGTTAGATGAATGCATGTTAATGAATGATTCAGTCCCAAAAATGTTTACCTCCACTGTATTAACAGGAGACTTAATGTCCAAGGTGCAGGCCTGGCCAACCTGTGGCCTTCCAAGTGTTGTGAAACTACAAGCCCCAGCATGTTTTACCAGTAGATAGCCAGTAAATAACCAGATAACCAGTAAATAGTGGGCAGGGTTTGATGGGACTTGTAGTTTCACACCTGGAGAGCCACAGGTTGGCCAGGTCTGATCTGGTGCATTAACCCCCAGTGCACAAAAATGCCAACCAGTGTCCATTTACAATGGGGCTTAACACAGCGGATCATTAATGGAGCACTAGGACGCTTGTATGCATGAACCCATAACAATAAGCACTAACTCAGTCTGATAAGCTGGGTAACAAAGAAGCTGGCTGATTTACACATGGACTAGTTAAATAATGGTTCTTAAAACCAGTAGAGTATAATTAACAATGACTGCAAAGGGAAGGGTGTTTGCTTTAGGTTCTTTAACATCATTAAAATAGGAGTCATAAAAGTTGCAAGTTGTAAATTAGATTTACAGCTCTAGCATTATGCATGAACAGTCAATGTCACCAATAACAATACAAATTGAACTCATAGCACATGGTAATGATGGTCATATTATGTCATTTATTAAGATTTTAAGAAAATAAAGCTGAACTTGACTATGTCTAAATTTACAATAAGTAGGTGCTGACATTAATGAAGTGCAAATCATATTATCATGATTACTCATTTGCTGACTTTCATGTCTGGTCATGAGAAATATCAGTGCAAAGTCCCCATTATAGGTTTTATTCACTGGAAGCAAATATTGCATTACCGTACACTATGAACCTTAAACAAACTGCTAAATCAGCAACATTGTCCACTAAATATGGCCCAGAGTGAACACTGCACAGGGTTACTTTTTCACTAACCGCTCATAATACAATTTATGTTTAGAAATAGCACATTTTGGAATACTTCTCCCTTTGGATCTATGTATCCTTGTAAAAGAAAGCTTCACTTTTGCACTTATTTTATTATACACAAATGATAAGTCTTCAACATGTATTTATATATTTACTAAAAACAAAAAGATGGAATAAAAAAAAAATCAAAATAAGAGGACCACTAAAATAGAACTTCTAAATATAAAAGGATTCAGACGTAAACAGACATCAAAAAAAGAAGGGAACTGATAAAGTGATAGGACACTCTCATACATGCATCTCTGTAGCAAGTAAGTTATTAGTGTATCTTTAAGGAACAACTAGATTTATAAAATGCAACAGGTTTATAGTACTGTCCTATAATAAAAACTAAATAAAGACAAAGGGGCATATTTAAGAAAGCACGGTAGTGCACTAACGCGCACTTACCGTGGAAATCAGGTCCCGATGTGCCCTCCGCAAATTTATTAAAGGTGCATCGCAGCAGATATCATGGATATCTGCTGCTTTGCACTCCTCATCGTTTTTGCGAGCAGTCACCATTCAACAGTATGGTGACTGCTCTGACCGCAATCTAACAAGTCCCGAAAAAATATTTTTTTCGGGAACTTGTCATGTTAAAAAGCAGCTGGCGTACATTATCACAATTGAAAAAATCCAATGCTGTCAGCTCTGCTCCGAAGAGCAGAGCTGGACAGCGCATGTGTGGAGGGATCACATGATCTCTCCCTGTCACTCACAGCTCTCTCTGCAACGACAGAGCGGGGATCTTCGAACTGCACATGCGCAATTGAAGGATGAAGAGGAACGAAGAACACCTGGAGAAGATCCTGAGACAGCGCGTCCGAAGAGGTGGGTAAGTATGATTTTTTTTTTTTATCACAGAAACAGCAGTTTTTCGGAACTGCTGTTTCTGTGATCCGTTTTTAATAAATTTGAGAAATAGTTCAATCCTTATCCATGCGATAAGGATTGATAACTATTTCTAATTTTTGCCGATGAATGATAAATGTGCCCCTATATCTGTTCAAATGTCCCTACCAAACTATACATGGAAACTATACATTAAGCTACTACTTTGAATGTTGCAAGTGTGAATTCATCACATACATAATAATCTGTTGATTTGACAGATAGAATTATGGATGCATTCATTAGATTTTATTATCCTCTACTGTACAAAACAAGGCTTTTTTTTTGTCAGGTACAGGCATTCAGGTCTATTGACACTATGTGGAACAGTCTATAAAAGAGGAAAGGATACTTTGCCTTAACTTGTTTTTAGGATTGTCCTTTGTGCACCGTATTTTATATAACATCACCAGTAAAAAGTGGATTTAGTTAACCTGATAATAAAATGTCACTTTTATAGAACAAACATTATGTAGCGTTTTGTTTTTTTAAGCTTTTTTATCTGACAAAACCAGCATACACATAAGATGGAGTTTATCCTGTCTGAATAGAAGAGAGAACAACCATAAAATGTCTATTTCCTTACGAAGGGATGGAAAAATAAAGTACTTAAACGTTAAAATAAAAACAGGATATTTTTTAAATTGAGACCTTATAGAACATCTGAAAAAAGTTATAGGTTATATACCATATTCTATTAAAATACTAAGTATGATGTAAAAATGTACATTTTCATACCCATTTTCTTCAGTTTTTCCGACAGATTAATGCAGTGGTTCCCAAACTGTGTGCCTAGGCTCCCTGGGGTGCCGCGGTGATCTCACAGGGGTGCCTCGCCTGGGCCAGTGGTAAGCAAGGCAGGGGACTACTTGGCAATTATTTTGGCTTAGGGGTGCCTTGAAAATTTTTTGGAGACCCTAAGGGTGCCTTGAACTGAAAAAGTTTGGAATCCACTGGATTAATGTCATATTTTTTAATGAGAAAAAAAGCCACAGGATGTGTATTCTATATAAAAAAAAATACTTCATTGTGTTGGTTACTAAACCCTGTTTACTTTTTACTTAATAACATAAGAAGAGGTGAAAGTGGATGAGGAAGTGGTGGAATATGGTTACACAACATGGAGTAAAAAGGACAAGTTAAGGCAAAACGTCAATTTCTCCTATTTTGTGGATGTGCCCCCTATAGTGACAACCAGGGCCGGAGCGCGGTATCGACACATGCGCCATGAAGCCCTTGGCACTTCACTGCGCAGGTGTGGAATACGTTGCCACTGCACATGCAGTGCCCCTTCATATCCCTGAGCTTGCCCCCACAGAGAAGGGGGACTTGGAACCCACCAGCTGTCTGGAAAAAATATTTTGTGGGTGCTGACGTGGTGCCCTGGTATGCACGGTGCTGCGTTCTACTGGCCCTGGTGACTGCTTATAAAGAGTATTTTACCTAAATGGCATAAATTGCTAGAAATATTATAATGAATATTTACATGCAAATTTTGCCACATGCTCCAAAAAAATCATGGTATACTTGTGTAGCTTTTCACCAAGGAGAATAAATTGTTCTACAATTAGGTCCCAATAAAAGGCAGCTTCTTCAGCTATTCGTGTGGTGGTGTCTGACAGATATGAAGAAATCAGCTGCAGATGGTTGTCAAAGTCCAGGACAAAGTTGTTATGTAGTGCTAAAAGAAATGCCACCAATAAAATGACAAGTATAGCAGCCACTGCTACCGCTCTAGAGGAGAATGGGTATTTGAATTGAATTCTTCGCTGCTTGGCGGGTGCTTCCTGTGGCAGACATATTTTATCCACATCTATTAGTTTGAAATGATCCCACATACTGGTATCAAAATTTTTCATATACGAAATGACAGTAACATCCGAGGCAGAAGGCAATGGGGCTTTGATAAGTCTAATTTTCTCCCTAAATTCCTCCATCTTCTGAAGGAACAAAAGTGGATCAGAAATATCCTTAAAATCTTCAGCAATGTTGCAAGCTTTTTTCTGCTCACTGATGATGTTGTTCAGCTTACTGATTTCTGGATCATAAGCTTGCATGACTGCAAGCTTCATGGTTTCTAAATCTGATAGGATCTCATTCTTTTTCTGTTCTAGCAAATACTGCAGCTTTTCAAAATAAGACTTCACCCCATCCGAATCCTTTGTCAGCAAATGAAGAACCTTCCTCTTGTTGGTCTCCAAGGTGTCCAGTCGGGCAAGGACATGCGTGCATTGTAAGTCCTCAAACCCCCGAAGGAGAGAGTCAAATGAACTCTTTTCCTGGTTGTAGGCATCATCAATGGAGGAAATAACATGTTCTTTGTGTTCCCCGTTAGTGGCACAAAACCCACAGATCAGCTTTAGATCCGTAGAGCAAAAGATGTTAAGGGGTTGACCACTGTGCACTTTACACATTGGCAATTTTGGGCCTGCCTTAATCTTGTTGTATTTTTCCACAATTCCTTTCAGTAGATAATTAACCTGATGGCTATTAACACCCATCGTGGAGATTTCTTTTCGGCAAGTCGGACATTTGAAAGTCAAAGGTTTCCATAGCATATGCCTGGTATTGCCTTCAATGACACCTTCCAAACATTTTTTACAGAAGTTGTGTGAACAAGGTAAAACTCGAGGATCATCAAAAAGGCTGCAGCAGATGGGACATGTCAGCTCTTCCTCCATCACCTCCATCACATTCTAAAGAGAACACAGAGGAAAAACAGTCAAAAACATTGTAATACTGAAGCCAGCAACTTAAATGCTAAAAATGTGTATATGTGTGTATGTAAATGCATAGAAGTTTAGGGAGCATCCGACCTTTGAAAATCATACAGGTCTGGTAAAATCCTGTTATGAGACGCGGCTGTTATGGCAACAGTCAGGACGTCACTTCCGTTTTCTGTCACCAAGGCACAGCCGGGATGCTTTCTTAATCAGCATTGCGTCCCGGCAACTGTCCCCAGGGGTGTAGAAACCAGGGGGGCATAGGGGACAGTTACCCCTCCCCCAGGATTTCTGTTGGGTGGTGAAAGATTGTGTTTTGCCCGCAATGGTATCTGTTCTAAACCTGTGAAACCTTTTTAAATGATAGATTATGTTAGTATAACTACCAAATGTTCTTTAATATAGACTGCCTTAGTATAGATTTAATACAGATTAATTTGTTTATTTAAAAAACTCTAAGGGGCATATTCAATTCCGATTCGCGGCCGCGATTCCGCGCGGCAAGGCATATAAAGCGCCATTACATTAGCGCAATATCGCGGATTCCCACAATGTTGCGATACCGGGACCTGTACAGTCACGCGTAATCACGGCCGCGAATCGTAATTGAATATGCCCCTAAGTGACGTGTTCATAAACATTTAATACCCTGTATTGATTATGAACAGCTATTCACTTTACTTTTACTCTGAATTGCAGGCAAAGTGTCCAGTAACAAATACGAGATATAGCAATTTAGAATTATAGCACATACTATAAACAGTGATGCAGTGACTATAGATGTAAAAATAGTACCGGTCAAATAAGATTAGGCCGTCAATGAATTCTGTAAAAAAAAAACTAGGTTATTGACTATTAAAAATGCAAATTTTTAAGATGAACAATTGATTTTATTTATCTTTCTAACAGCTATTGTACTAATTGGTAATTATTATTAATAATATTTAATAACGTATAAATACATTTTTGGCCAACCCCTGAAACACTGACTTTTGCTCCCCACATGAAAATTTTCGTTCCTACACCCCTGCTTATCCCCAACATATATGTTTACTAAACGTTATCATCTATAACAATTTAAATACTGCTCAATAGATAGCATCTTATAAAGCCAAGTTAACCAATAGTGAGTTTTATATGCTGAATAAAAGCAATTTTACTACGCACATGGTCAATATTAAGAAATGGGCACATTTCCGGTCAAAAATATTTCTAAACACAAAGCATTAAAACCTGGTTCTGACTGGGAAAATAGTGTCAGTTGGTAATAACCTTTGACTGCAGCTGCAATTTCATGCAATTGACTGAAGCAGTGAACTCATGATACTGTAGTTCCTATTTAACTGATAACTGCCAACAGCTACCCTTACAGAGAGATTTATTACTATTTCCACATCTCAAATGTTCAGTTTTGATATCCCACAGTAAACAAATGTCTTTGTTATTACCAGTGTAAGTAACCAGTGCTGTGTTCAGTAGCATTGCAGCTGAGCTCTATGATGACAGCCCTGTCTCTCCTGCATGTTGCATCCCAGGGAAAGCGATCTTTGTCCAACAGCTGCTACTGCGCTGTATTCAGGGGCATTGCAGCTGAGCCCTATGACATCACTCCTTCTCCTGGCATGTTGCAACCTGGGGAAAGCGATTTTCGTCCTGCAGCTGTGGAGGAGACGCTCCCTGATCACTGAGCTTTCTATCACCGTCCAGGATATTAATGGTGTGGCTGGCAGAGAGCTTGTGTGGCAATAGGCAGCAGAGGATAATGGGATCCTGACATAGGCTGTTAGAAAGCAGGGCCCTGCACTGCAGTAACAGACTGCTCAGACCCTATCCTCAAATTAGTGACACAGGGGGCGGGATTAAAGGGTCCGCCTAACTTTTTCCTTCAATTAAAAAAAAAAAAAAAGACACCTTCTCTGGGCGTCTGGCATCAGGAGGTGGTGATTCATGTGCTCAGGGCTTTGTAGCCAACTGTAACCGCTCTTTAAGGGCGTCATTCAAGTCCAAACACAGTGGGTCTGAGTCATTTAGGAGAGTAAAGCATAGGAAAGGAGTAACTTTAGACCTGGGCAAAGCCAAGTTGCATTGGAGGGGGAGGTAAATTTAAAATGTGGGGACAGATATATAGTTGTGACAGAGCATGTCCTAGATCAATTTAAAGTTTCAGTGTATAAATAAAGCTATGAAGTATTTTTGTGCTGAATAAAAAAAAAACAGCCAGTATTTAACTTGTGTGCAAACTAATAAACTAATTTGCACCTCTTGCATTGTAACATGGTTTGTCCAGGATCAAACCTTTGGAACATACTTTTTTTTTTGCTTTGCTCTCCTTAATTATTATTATTAAGGAGGGGAATTCAATTCCCCCCAAAGTACCACCGTGCTAAAACTATTACCGGTATTATGGTAGTTTTAACCCGGCTTTCACTGCAAGCAAAAAGCCGGTGTTAGAATTATCGTAATAACGGTAATTACGCGCACTATTACCGTAGTAATGGTAATAGTGCACAGGCCGCGTTACTTTTAACAGTAACGTGGCCAACTGAATCTCCCCTTTATAATTTATTTGTAAGGCGCCACATGGTTTCCGCTGCGCCGCACACTACATAACAGTAAACGAGTAATACCAAGACTCCAGAAACTCCAGGCATAACAATTATAGTGAGGTTGGAGCAGAAGAAATGGTATAGAGACAGGAAGGAAGAGAGCCCTGCTCATGAGAGCTTACATCCTAAAGGGAGGGCAAACAGCAGGCACAGAGGGGAATCGGAATCAAGCACAGTAGGATCAAGCAAGGGAAACGGAGAAAAAGAAGTGAAGAGACAAGCATGGAGAGAGGGTTAGGTGGAAGACTGATAGGCTTTGAGGAAGGCGAGTTTTAAGTGCCCGCTTGAAGGAGCACAAATTAGGGGACATCCGGATGGAGCGTGGGAGGTCATTCCAATGGAGGGGGCAGCTCGGAAGAAGTCTTGGATTCGGGAATGGAATAAGGTGATCAGGATTGAAGAGAGGTGACGGTCATTGGCTGACCACAGGGAGCGGGAGGGAGTGTGAATAGAGAGGAGGTTGGAGATATAAGGGGCAGTTGAGTGGGAGAGGGCCTTGTAAGTGGTGGTAAGGAGTTTGAAAAGGATTCTGTAAGGAATCTGCTGCATATCCCAGCTGCTTTATTACAAGCACCTCCCAGGTGCATCCCTTGATCAGTCTGTTAGAGACTGATAGATCAGAAGACCCGGACTGGGCCTTATGTATACAATGCTGGAAGCCTGGGACACATACTTCTGTATCTAGCCTCCTTCCAGTGACTCTGTCGCTAAATACAGAGGTATATATATATATATATATATATATATATATATATATATATATATATCTCTATCTATGTTGCAGCTGAGGCTCCTCCAGGGAGTTGTGGAATAGAAAGAGTTACCATAATGCATTTTGTCACTGCCAAGGGGTGGATTCTGTATTACCCTGTGTGCACAAGTATAGATAGGCCCAGTACAACGCATTGACAGCTGTACTGCAAGACTGGGTGATGCTTGCTGCTGCATCTGCAAGACCTCCTGAGAATGAGAGGTAAAAGACTGCGCAAGTTTTCCCATCATAACTTTAAACACACTACCAATGCTGGATACCTGATATTTGAGAGACTAAGCAAGTAGCATCTCAGTGCAACTCCAGGTTCAAGTGACACGGGGGTTCATCAATGCAAAATGGAACATTGCATATTTAAACACAGTGGATACAGGATAAGGGTAAACATGAGTCTCCATGCTGCGATTTCACCTCTGGCATCCCTGGAATTTGTCATGTTTCTTTTTCACTATGTGTCTCCGGAATGGCCGTGGAGACACCTCGCACGTAATTTTTTAGTTAAATATCCGGTCATTTTTGTTCGCGTCCCATAGAGCTGTGAGCAAAAATGAGTGGATATTTTTACCATACTAACAGTAAAAATGCGCAACCGCGTTGTTCTCAGGAACATCGCGGCTAATTGAATCTCCGCCTTGGAGTTCCTAGCGAAGAACGGCTAAACTAATTACTCATTAAAAGGCTCCCCACAAAGAGCAGCATATCTAAATAGTAATATTTATTAATACAATATAAAGTATGCATTTTTGTAACTAAATAGAGTTGCACAAAGATATGTCCACTTTTGGTGTGATGGGGTCACAACACTCTGCCTCTGATTAGCAAATGGGTCTGCATCTCTGCTGGGATTGCAATTTTGAGAGATACAGCTTTCCACTGAACACTATTCCACAGGTTCATACACTATTCCATTCACAGGTTCATTCACTATTCCACAGGTGCTGTAACTCGTGAATGGCCAAATTTCAGCAGAGGGCCTGACACAGGGGGGTTTATTTTATCCCTGCCCTATCCCCCCCCAAATGTTGATGACATCCTTTCCCAAAAAAATAAGGTAAATAAATTCTAAAATGACGTACAATATATTCTAGGTGTGACATTTATCATTTAAAATGTCCCTACAGAGATTAAAGTGACCCTTTATCTATAGTCAAAGAAAAAAAGGGAGCAGGGCACCGTTTTACAAATTGTGCAAAACTTTTTAAAAAATAAAATAAAAAGAAAAGCTGCATTGTTACGGTTTTAGGATGGTACCAATCGAGCACAGATTTAAAAACAGTACTAAGGCCCTTTAGACCTGAGTATGTTACAGTTGGAGCATAACTGCAAACATTTTTTGTCCCCACTTTTTCTTTTAACTGCAACCTCGACAGTGTTGATGACAGGAGAGACCTATAGGAGTCTCAGGTGTTCCTGTAAAAGAAAAAGTATATGAGAAAATTAACAGGAAAAGTCATATAGCTCCATATTTGGGATAACAAGGTGAAAACATTATGGGTTAATGTTGCGCTAATTGTGTAAAGGTAACTAAGTAGAATTCAGAAAAGATCTATTTTGGTAATTCTGCCGAAGTTTACCAATCTATGGTCCATAAAATACAGAGAAAGTTAATCCAATACGCTGACAACTAAAAGCACTATCTTTTCTGAAAGAAACTATAATATTCACATAGTTGGGCATTAAAATAAAAGGTTTTTTTCATACAAAACCAATGCAGCACAAAAACATAACCAGTTTTCTCTTCATTAGGTGCTGGTCATGAAGAGATTAAGCTGAGCTTTATCTCAAAGTATGCCAAAGTCTGTGGGTGCCAATGTGACTACAAAACTGGTTTTATTAACAAATGTTAAGTGTCCTCTTAGGAACTCAAAGTGTTTGGCATTGAGGTCACATTCAGTCTCATTGTGGCAGGTGGAGGTGTAAATTCAGTTACTTTTGATCTGGTTTCATTTTGGGGAAATTTAATTGAGGGAGATTAACTTGCATATTTTAATATGAATTTGCTTGAGATGTAAAGGGTGGTCCCATTCCTAATACATACTTGCCAACTCTCCCGGATTGTCCGGGAGACTCCCGCATTTTGCGAGAGTCTCCCGGACGAGTGTGGCAATCTCCCTGATAGGAAGGGGGAAAAATTCAGTTTAAACGCCGCGATTCACCCGGAATCGCGGCGTTTAGCCCCGCCCCCGCTGTAAAATGACGCGATTTGCGTCATTCAGTCACGGGGGCGGGGCCAAAATGACGCGATTTCGCAGCCCCGCCCCCTGCACGCCCACGTCCCAGCCGGCATCTCCCGGAAAAAGAAAAAGAAATGTTGGCAAGTATGTCCTAATACCTTCCTTTAACTCTCATCGTTAATATTTTCTGCTTTATATGCATAAAATTGGTAATGTTTATTAGTCAAATAATACCCTAGAAAGCGCTTTTACTGTAAGGCATTATATAGTCCTTCCCATATCCAGTTGAAAACAAAAATCTTTTTTTTTTTTTACCACAACCAACTTTGTATAATAACAAGAATCGAAACTGAAAGTGAATAGCAGCCTACTTGCGTTTCCCAAAAGCTGATTGCAGGCAGTTACTGCAGCGTTGTGTGGTCTGCTCTGTGCCATGTCTGTAATGATGGTCTGCGCTTTCTGCCCTGTGCTTGAAGCAAACGAGGAAACAGGACAGTGGCTGAAGACAATTGACGATAACATAGTTGCTCATATCAACTGTATCGCAAGACATGGGAGAAAGCACGTTACTGACAATGTAAGTATATTCACTGAGCAACCATTTCTAATTGCACATTTACCTGTTGCTTTAGGGTTAAATACAGTGGCCTCTTTTGCTTTAGGGCTGCGGTCAATTAACAGCGGTTACTGAATATTTAATATGTCGCACAATCTGGACACACCTAACCTATAACAGGATGCCTCAGTGCTCAGATTGAGCGAGGACTTGTACTCAGGGACTTGATTGTGTACAGAGGTATTTTTTGGAGGGAGAGAAAACATAGACTCAGCCAAGCCCTAGTGTAGTACAGGAAGCTGAATTGTATAGAATGGATGGGGTAGAAAATGTGGGGGTTTCTCTGTTCAAATATATATCCCATTGTGTTATTTAAGGCCATGAACTCTGCTGGAAAGCTGATCTATTGGATCAGAAAATGTTAATTTGGGGTGAAAGCAGGGTAGGCTGGCAAATTTTAGCCCCGGGGGCAAGGCTTGGCTCGGCTCAGCAGACTATTTTAAAAGGGAAAAAATGCAGGTGACCCAGCCCAAAGTAGCCCAATAACGGTACTGGCCCGCCCTGCCCCTGGGTGAAAGGGCCAATTTAGTTAGTCTTAATTGTGTATTTCATGTATTTTTGCATTCTGTGTTTTAGTGGCCTATGTATCAATTACATTTTTCATTAAAATGCCCATATTTAAGTATCCTGTTAATTTATGACTAGGGCATCGCAGCAGATATTGGAGATATCTGCTGCTGTCCCTGTTTCTTCGAACGCAAAAGCAGTCCCCATAGCTTTCTATGGGGACTGCTATTTTGCACCATTTAACAAGTTCTGAAAATCAAAGATTTTCGAAACTTGTGCCCAATGTCTAACGGTGTTAGCCATTGAAACATATGAGGTGAGCATTGCGGTAGAGGGATCTTCGGATCCCTCACTGCAACTTACCTGTTCTCTTCCCCGGTCACTATCGCAAAGGTGGCCACTTTGTGATAGTGACTATAGAGGATGTAGGAGACAGGTCCTCGCAGGGACAGCAGTTTTTCATGACTGCTGTTCCTAGTGAAGAATGTTAATAAATAGTTACAATATTTATATCCTTCTCTTTGCGATAAGCATTGAAATGTATCCTGTTTAAAATCCGGTGGATAATAAATATGCCAAATAATCCGCACCACTTCTCATGAGAGACACATCAATTAATCTATCCTTTGCTGTTGTTACTTGAAAGCTTTATTGTACTGTCAACCTAATTTTATCTCAAAATATTTCCTTGCTATCTGTAATACCTTCAAAGCATATTTATAAGCCTATTTACATCTAAATACTATATTTTATGATTGAACTAACCTGGGTTTAGTAATTCAATTAATATAATACAACATCTTCATCATCATCATCATCGTTCATTTGTAAGGTGCCACAAAACTGTACTGCTGGACAGTCAGGGTTACAAATAATGAAGAATACAAATCGCAAATAAAAACAGAACAATTACATACAAGGTTGAGGAAGGAGGTGCACACGTGAGCCAGATGGCATAGGTGGCCCTGCTCCTGCAGAGGGAGAGGACATTGCTCAGGTATTAGGAGCAAGTGGGACTCTGAGTGGACATGACGGAGAGAACATGTAGAGGGAATAGTATCAGGTCATGCTAAGATAGGCTATAGTAAAGAGGTGGGTTTTGAGAGAGCAGTTGAAAGACTGAAGGTCGGGAGACACTGGTCAGGCAGGGCAGCAAGTTCCATAGGCACAAACCATAACAAAAGCAGTAATTTTGACATCATTTGGGGGCGTTATTATAAATAGCTTGATTCCGCCATTTACTATAACCTATAACAGGGGTCGACAACCCCTGGCACTCGTGCCAAACATGGCACGTGGACCACTTTTGTCTGGCACGACTGAGCTGCGCAGCTGCTTCACTAAAACAGCCGAAGACAGCTGAAACGGAGCTGCTGCGCATTCCCTACAGCTCAGTTTCGTCCATCATCGGTGAAGCAGCTCCAAGGTTTTGCTGTGGAATGGAAGACGTGTGTTGACTTCAAAGGTAAGTATGAGGCACTACTATGTGGCATACTATGAATTGGGCACACAACTTTGTGGCATAACACAAATTGTGTCATAATATGAACTACTGTGTCATAATATGAAATGAGGGTACTACCATGTGGCATAATGTGAAGTGGGGCACCACTGTGTGGTTTAACATGAATGTTTATTTGCTGGTCCCATTAATATTATGATATTAACATCATAAAATAAGACATAATTAAATGTAAAACACACACACGCACGCACACACCCCTTGACACATCTGAGTCCTGCAGCTGCCTACATGGCACGGGGCCCTTTAGTTTATGTGGGGCACTATTGCCCTGCCTATAATCCCACTGTCATAGAAATGTGCTCTGGAATGTGATGTTATTTTTTTCTCTATAAGTTGATCAGTCGAATATATCTAATGATGCATCAGACTAATATGAAGAATTATGAATTTCCAGGCGTTGCATGCGCATGTATATGTTAAAGTGATCTCCATGCAGTACAACCTACAATAATTCTTTTCACCAGACCATGCACATCAGGGGGTAAATGTATCAAGCTGAGAGTTTTCCGGTGGGTTTGAAAAGTGGAGATGTTGCCTGTAGCAACCAATCAGATTCTAGCTATCATTTTGTAGAATGTACTAAATAAATGATAGCTAGTATCTGATTGGTTTTTCAAAATCGCCGAAAAACTCTCAGCTTGATACATTTACCCTCAGGTGTATATTTTCACACCCTGCACTACAAATATAAGTTTACAAATAATGGCATGCTAACTTCAGCTCATACTTGCCAACTCTCACGGAATGTCCGGGAGACTCCCGCATTTTGCGAGAGTCTCCCGGACTCCCGGGTGAGTGTGGAAATCTCCCGAATTTTGCCCACTTCACTAGGAAGTGCCCCACTTCCTAGTGAAGTGGGCAGAATTAGGTCCCAAACGCCGCGATTCCCGGTGAAATGACGCAATTTTGGCCGCCCCGCCCCCTCACGCCTACCTACACTGGCAGGCTCCCGGAAGAGAGCTGAAGAAAGTGGGTAAGTATGCTTCAGCTTTCAGTGTCAGGCTTTGTGCACTGCACTGATTTAATACAGTGGGTGAAGCCGCAAAAGGAGGTGTGTCAAAATTATACATTTTTTTTTTTTTTAAATATATTTTTATTCAGATTTTTGTCAAGTATAAACGGTACAGTATTTGTTATGCTCAAACAATTCATAACAATATTAACAACAATAGTTTGCAAAACAGGTGAGGCATAGAACTCGGAACCACCACAAACGTAATGGTCCGTGGGATTAGTAATGTGCAGATCAAAGAGAGTCAAGAGATATGGTTATGAGATATCCGGAGTACCATGAGGGGGAAAGGGAGAGGAAATAGTGGAAGTGGAACATAGGGGGGAGGCAGTTTGGGAGGGGGGGGGGAGGAGGGGATGTTAGTAAGGGGAAGAGCAAAGAAGAAGGAGGAAGGGGAGGCAGAACCTAGCAAGACTTAGCGCAGACAATTACCAAGGTAACATTGTTTTCATTCTTTAAGAAGGGGAAGGTGTAGCAGAGAAGTAATCTTGCCACCTGTGCCATGTGGAGAGAAATTTGTAAGGGCGATCATTAGCTACACTAGTCATGTGCTCTAGATTGTGTATTTGCCAAACACTTTGAATTAGTTCCAAAACAGAAGGGCTCTCTGATTGTTTCAATTTCTTGGCTATTAAGCATCTGGCTGCGGTCAGGATATGGCCCGGGAGTAACCACATAATTTTGTGGGTGTCGGGGGGTAGTCGAGGGAGGAGAAAGTATGAAAGATGGAATGGAGATCTTAGATTTGACACTTTATAAATAAGGTCAGCTACCTCTTTCCAGAAGGGGATGATTTTTGGGCAGCTTCACCAGATGTGGGACAGGGAGCCACGCTGGCCACAGTTGCGCCAGCAGAGGTCCGAAGATGCCGGATAGATTGTTTTCAGTCTGGAAGGGACTAAATACCACCAGAATAATAGTTTGTAGGAGTTTTCTTTAACGGTTGTACAGATGGAGGATTTGGCGACTGCCTCGCGTATCTCAGTCCATTCCTCAGGATCCAGAGACTCGGCCATCTCCTCCTCCCAGCGAAGCTCATGAGTCTCCTTGTCAGGCAGATTATGATTCAATAGTAGAGAATAGAAGGTAGATATCAAGCCTTTAGAAGACGTTTTGTTTTTACAGAAGGTTTCTAGGGGGGAGCGATTGTGAGGAGCACGAGGGTCTATTAAGGAGGAGAAAATGTGACGAATTTGAAGATATTGGTAAAACACGGAGGACGAGAGATGGAAACGCTTACGAAGATCAGCAAAGGTCGGAAAAAAACCCATTGGGACAATATCGGAAAGAAACAAAATATTCTGTTTTGTCCATTGGGAGAAAGATTTCGGGTTGACCCCTGGAGGGAAAGAGGGGTTATGCCAAAGAGGGAACATCCGCTTGGGGTTAGACAAGAGTTTAAAAGTGCGGGTGCTATATCTCCAAATTTCAATAGAGAAGCGAACTGTAGGGGGGAGGGAGAGCAGGGGAGGAAGGTCCTTAGGGTCTAGCCAGAACAAAATACTGGGAGATAGCATCTGGAGGAGGTCAGCCTCTGTGTCGACCCAAAGCCTAGTTTGGGGGGAAGAATGAGAAAGAACGGCTTGGGTGAGGTGTGACGCCAGGTAGTATTTATGGAGGCACGGTAGCCCCAAACCACCATTCCGGGCGTGACAAAAGAGAACTTTAAGACGAACTCTAGGACGACGGCCGGACCATATAAATTGTGAGATACCTGCCTGGAGATCTTTCAGAAAGAGTGATGGGACGCGTACAGGGAGAGTCTGGAAAAGGTAAAGAATCCTTGGTAGAATATTCATCTTAACTGAAGCCACTCTACCAATCCAAGAAATATACCATGGGGACCAGGACTTAAGATCGCGCTTCAGGGCGGATACTAGTGGGGGAAAGTTGGCCAAAAATAGACGATCATATGTTTTGGTGAGATTGACACCTAGGTATTTAATGTGATGGGGTTGCCAGTGAAATTTGAAGGTGTCTTGCAAGTGAGTTTGGGTGTTCGGTTGGAGATTAAGGGCTAAGGCTTCAGTTTTATCGGAGTTGATTTTAAAGTTTGAAAGGAGACCGTACTCGTTAATTTCAGCAAAAACAGACGGGACAGAGACATGAGGGTTTGTAAGGGTTAGAAGGACGTCGTCTGCATACAGGGCTAGTTTCGCCGATCTTAAACCTGTGGAAATGCCAGATATATTAGGGTTGATGCGAATCCTGGAGGCCAGAGGTTCCATCATTAGGGCAAAGAGGAGGGGAGAGAGGGGGCATCCCTGTCTGGTACCATTCCAGATTAAGAAAGCCGCAGAAGCACATCCGTTAGCCAGGACCGTTGCTGAGGGGTTGAAGTAGAGAGAGGCAATTCCATTGAGGAAGGGACCTTGAATGTTTGATGCTTTGAGAACCTCGCGCATGAAAGGCCATGAAACCCGGTCAAAGGCTTTTTCAGCGTCAAGCGCGAGCACCAGAGCCGGGGTTTTAAGCTTATTTGAAGCATGGATTAAGTTGATGACTTTCCTTGTGTTATCGGCTGCCTGGCGGTTGGGAATGAAACCCACCTGGTCAGGGTGGACCAAGGAGGGGATCACACCGGCCAAGCGGTTTGCTAAAATCTTAGCGAAGAGTTTCAAATCAGTATTTAGTAATGATATTGGGCGATAAATTGCACACAGACTAGGATCCTTACCCTCCTTCGGGATCACCACTATATTGGCTCTGGTGGTGGCGCTGTCAAACTTTTGGCCCTTGAGGATCGAGTTAAAAAGATCTAGGAGCATGGTTGAAAGGACAGGGGGCAACTTTTTGTAATATATGGCCGTGAGACCATCCGGGACCTGGGGCGGAGGAATTTCTCAGAGATTTGACCGTAAGTTTCAATTTGTCCGCAGATATATCCTGACTAAGTGAGGTAGATTGCGATACACTTAGCGCTGGTAGACCACAAGTATTTAAGAATGTTTTAATGCGAAATCTGAGGTCTCTAGGGGGGGAGCGTCAGATTGAAGGTCGTACAGTTTGGAGTAAAATTCCTGGAACCGGTTAGCTATTTTTTGGTGGATCAAATTGCTTACAGGAGGAGGCGTCTAGAATATGAATAATTCTGTTGCGGGTCCGTTTGGTACGTAAACTACGGGCCAAGAGGGCGTCAGCTTTATTTTCTTTCTCGTAGAATCTTTGGCGGAGCCATTTCAGGGTATTGGCTGCTTTAGTGGACAAGAGTTGCTGTAACTGAGCTTTTACAGCTAGGATTCTGAGATTCTGAGAAGTTTTGCGTTTTGGGTAGCGTTGATGCTTCTTGGTGAGGGAGAGAAGCTCAGATTCGAAACCTTGAATCTGAGCTAAGTGAACTTTTTTCTGGGCTGATGACATGCTAATTAAGAGGCCTCGGATAGTGGCTTTATGGGCCTCCCATATAACAGAGTGCGAGATATCCGGGGAGGAGTTGAAGTTCTTGAACTCCTCGATTGACTGTGACACTTTCTGTAAGTTTTCCGGTTTGGTGACAAGGGTGTCATGCATGCGCCAGGATCGATGAGGGCGGACTGCGGGAAGGATATCGACATTAAGAGAGACCGCAGCGTAATCTGACCAGGTAACTGGGATTATATCCGAAGAGCGCAGGGAGGAGGTGGAAGATTTATCTGTGAAAATCATGTCAATGCGTGTATGGACATTGTGAGGGACGGAGAAATGTGTGCATGCACGAGCAGAAGAGTACAAGACCCGCCAAGAGTCATAGAGATCATACAGCTTTTTTAGGGAGCAGAGATGACGAGAGTCTCTAGAGGTCCGCAAGGAGGAGGGTGACGGAGGAGAGCGGTCTAGCTTTGGATCCAATGTGACATTGAAGTCTCCACCCAGAATGACGTGTCCCTTAGCTGACTGAAAAAGTTTAGCAAAGAAATCTGAAAAGAAGGATCCCTGTCCCACATTAGGAGCATAGAGAGTCGCTATGGTTATGGGCGTTTGTGAAATAGATCCAATCAGTATTGTATATCTGCCTTGGTCATCTGTTATTGTAGAATGTACAGTTAATGGAACTGACTGATGGACTAGAATAGCAGTACCGCTAGTTTTGCGAGGTGAGGTAGAATAAAATGCGTGTGGAAAGGTTCTATTTGTAAGGCTTGGGTGCGAGTGTGTGAAATGTGTTTCCTGCAAGAGGACTATGTGAGCCTTCAGGCGTTTTATTTCTTGGAGCGCCATGGTGCGTTTCTGTGGGGCATTGAGACCGTTAACATTTAAAGATATAATCTTGATAGTCATGGAGGGTGTAAAGAAGGAAAGCTTAATGAGGTAAGTCTGCAAGCTAGACAAAGAGGGGGAATCAGAAGAGATGTTAGTATGAAGGGGGAGGAAGGGGAAGGGAAGGGACCGGAGAAGGGGGTCCCAGACTCCAGTTTAAGCCTATGTGGTAGACACATCCTGTGTGTCAATGGGGTTCGTGGGGGTCGTGACTGGCAGTCCAAGTGACAGTCAAGGACCAGAACAAGCTAACAAAATTGTCAAGTCAGAAGGGGGGAAAGTATGGTGAACCTTGGGGAAGGGATCGTGATCTGAGGGGGCATTTTGGGGATGATGTCATGTCCAAGGGGAGGCCCAAGACCTATATCCCGAAACTCCCTACGGACAATGGCATATCATTTGAAATGGCATAAAATCATGTCTAATATAATAAAGTGAAGTATGGGGGGGACATACAGCGAAGTGGGCAACATCGTAAAAGTGGATTAACGACTATATACAATTGGGGAGGGTCTCTCGTCAGGTCAGGAAGAGATTAAATGTGTGCGTTTTAGAGGATCAGGGTTTGTATAGGGGAAAATCTAAGAATCGAGTGGACACAGCAACAGTAACATGTTTTAAATCAACAGCGTCTACGAGGACTAACAACATCTCTAGAATAGCGGACATATCAAAAGGCAGTTATTGGGTAACAATAACCTATCTAGAATACCCTTGTCAAAATAGTATAACTTAGGGAGGACTCACTGTGTAAACATGAGCTCCATATAACATCACACTGACGGGCTATTAAACAGACTTTTTTCAAAAGAGAAAACATTATTTGAAACATCAAACAAGAGTTATTGGAAACAATAGTATCAGGGTGTGTTAACTAACAGAATCAACAAAAAAATAACAGTTACATAGATGAGTACTATTAAGTCGAGTCCTCTGTGGAGAATCCGGGATCTAGATCAGCGCTGATTCGGGGGTCCGAAGAACCTGCATTGGAAAGCAGAGAGAGAGGGAGAGAGAAAAGAAAAAGCAACAGAAGAAAATCACACCAACATAGTTTGTTGAAAACGGGTAGAAGCCCGACGAGGAGACCCAAAAACGAATTAGGCTGTAGACCAAGTAGGTGAAGGGGCTCTTCGCGGAGTGGAAGAGCTGTCTGTGGGCAGGGATGGAGAAGTCATCGGGATGCCCAGTTTCTCCAGCATAGAGAGACCTTCTTCATGAGTCTTAATCCTATGAGAGGAGCCATTATGAGTAACTTGAAGAGCAAAGGGAAAGCCCCATCGATATCGAATGCGATGATTTCTGAGGGCTTTCGTGATGGTGATCAGGTTGCGACGTTTTCTTAAAGTTGAGGGAGCTAAATCCTGAAAAATCTGGATGTTATGACCAGAATAGGAAACAGCTGGAGTATTGCGTGTCGCAGCGATGAATTGATCTTTGACAGTGTAGTAATGGAATCTCATCACCACATCTCTGGGTGGTTGGTCTACGGGAGGTTTGGCCCGGAGAGCTCTATGAGCATGGTCCAATAGAAAGTCGGAGGAAGGAGTGTCAGGAAGGCATTGACGGAGAAGGCCCTCCAAGTATTTAGGTAAAGCCTCAGTGTCGATGAGTTCTGGAATATTCTTAAGGCGGACGTTGTTGCGTCTTGTACGATTCTCAACATCCTCATTGTGTTCTTGCATGTCTGATATTGTTTGGCGCATTTCTGGGAGTTGCTGATCGACTGATTGTTGGTGAGAACAGACATCATCCACTTTGCGTTCTAAAGAATCTGTGCGATTGCCGAGCGCTAGGACTTCAGCTTTAATGTCCTGAATAACCGCTCTCATCTCGGCTTGTATGGTGGTTTGAATGATTTTTAACAGCTCTGGTGGGGAGCAAATTACATTTGAGGATTGAGATTCCTCATGTACCGAGATCGGCGATGACGGGGTTTCAGGTGTGGAGGAGCTCGCTTGCGCTTTGTCTTTGCGGGCAAACATGGCCGCCTGGACAGCTTTTTTCGGTTTGTGAGACATGACACGAGAAATAGGAGAAGCACTGCAACCTAACTGTAGAGTAATATGGACAATGCAAGATGCTAGCGAAAAGACCCCAAGGTTCAAGGGTAGAGACTAGTTACTCCATGTTGAGAGGGGTCTTTCTGTTTTGTTTTTTCTTTTTTTTTTATCCTTCTTTTTCTCCCCTTTTTTTTTTTTTCCTTTTCTTTTTTTTTCCTTCCCTCCCCTTTTCTAAATAAAAACAAAAAAACAAAAAAAAAACAAACCCAAGGAAAGTAGCACTTGAGATTATCAATAAGCAGTTAAGTGCTATGTATCAGCACTAGATGGCGTCAGGGGAATCAAAAAAGCTGACTAAAACCTAGAAGACCAGGGCTGTGAGCTGAAAACTCTGGTCACTAGGTGGCAGGAGGGTACCAGAAAGGACCTGCAGAAAAAACAATGTATACTATGGCCACAAGATGGCAGCACCTCCTATGAAGTTGCAGCAATTTTTAAGTGGGGGTGAAAATGACTGTAAGCACTATCTTTTCCCCCAAAGAAGTCGGCAAAGTTACTTGTTTTAACAACTTGGGACTGTAAGCCTGCTATGCAAAGGTTGCACTTATATGTAGAAATTTGATAGGGCTATAAGTCCTTAGCAGCTCACCTGTGGTCTTATTGAGATGCAGGCTCAGGATCAGTTTACAGGAGTTTTTCCCTGTTCCAATGACTGGCCAGGCGCTGTGCTGATGGCCCCTTCAGGAGGGCACAGTGACCCCAGGAGATGTGGCTGAAGGCTGCAGTCAGGCATGATAGATGGGCAGCTTACTCGGAGGCTCGCACTCTCTTTAGGTCACCGGGAGTTGATATAAAAGGCGCCCGTGAGCGGATGCAGCCCTGTCTTCACAACGCTGAAGCCAGGCAACAGCGGTAAGTGCCGTGTGGGGGGTAGTGCAGCTGGGATCGATCGCCGACTCTCTCTGTCTCCCTTAACTCCTCACCGCTGTCCTAACCCATCCAGTGCTGCAGCCAGGAACGGTTAATGTTGTATGGAGACTTGAGCACTGCTCTCTCTTCGCGCCAAAATGGACGGAGTGGAAGACCAGGGGGAAATATGAAGCTCCAAGAGTAAGAAACTCAAAAAAAAAGCTATGTCGGGGAAGCAGCGCTTTTGCCTCTATCCACTGGTGGTAGGTGAGAATAGATCTAAGCAGCTGTAATGGCAGGTGACGGTGGGAAAAGTTTTCAGCAGACGGAGCCTCTAGAAAACTTGACTGGCCATCTTGGCTGTCAGGCCACGCCCCCCAAAATTATACATTTTTATGTCCTCAGCTTTATATTTAAGACTCTGGTTAAATTTTCCAATTGTACCTTTGAATGTTTATATTATTTTGTTAAAATTGCATTTATAAATGTGCTTTCCCATGTTAAGTCTGCTTGGTTAGTGAAAAAGACAGTATACACTTATGTTCAGTTACCAGCATCTCCGAGGACACTTAAAAATCAGATCACTTTAATAGGGGAAAAGCGGCTCTGCAGCTACCTGCAAAAGAGGGAATGCACACTAAATCATACTTACCAACTTTGTAGTGTTGCCCTCAGGGAGATACCAGAGGGCGAGTTAAGTGGGTGGGCGGAAGAGGGAGGGGTGCGGCAAATTGCGTCATTTTGCTCCTGCAACACAATGACGCAAAAGTGTCATTTTGCCACTGGGTTGTGGTCAGAATAGCGCAATTCACGGTGAATCACGTCATTGAGGCTCCCATCCTACCCACTTTACTGGGAAGTGGGCAGGATGCTGGAGCATAGCCCAGGAGACCTACCTGTAATTCAGGAGTCTCTCAGACATTCCGAGAGAGTGGGATAGTATGCACTAAAGGCACAATAGCCACCTCATTAAAATACCTCACACTACGGGAAAGATTCAATTAGACGCGAGGTGTCTCCGGAACGTCCACATGATACCTTGCAGCAGACATTTGACAGAAATCTCCACTCGTTTTTCCTTACACCTCTATGTGGTGTGAGGAAAAATAAGCTGAGATTTCTGTAAAGATTAATATTGTAATTGCTGACATGTAATTGCGTATCATGATGTCCGTGCGCCACATCACTAGCAGATGAATCTAACTGAAATCTCATTATTGCATGTGGGCTCAATGTGCAGAGTAAAACAAAAAAGGTGTCTCTAGCGCAAAACCTCAAAATGTACAGAATATGACAGCAGCCACCTATATAACACTCTGATCCACCAATAAGTTAAAATCTAAATGCTACAAACATATATATATATAGGCACGGCGCTAATATAAATAATACATACAATATTACATCAATATCTAATGATGCATATATAGTCTGGTGATAAGTACTGGTCAGTCTAGAACCATAATAGTTGATGACGGAGGGTCATCAGTACTTATCACCATCAGTTTATGTCCATGTTTTGACTATTGGACAGTCGTCTGTTATGGTTTGAAGCGATTGAAGAAACGATTTCAGTGAGATCTGATAGAGGCTATATATGCATCATTAGATATTGATGTAAAATTGTATGTATTTATATTATCGCCGTGCCTATGTATACGTTTGTTTGCATCAATATGCAGAGTGGCTGCAATGTAGGGGTGGTAATCTGTGCAGTTTTTACATAAAGTACATTAAGGGGCATATTCAATTGAGCACGAGTGAAGACACTCCGCATTACCGCAACATCATGGATTTCCCTTCGCCCCCCCATGGGGTTGCGAAGGGAAATCCGCAATGTTGCGGTACTGTATTACCATAGAAAATCTGAACATCGCGGCTAATTTAATATGCCCAAATAATCTTTTATAAGCATCTAAACATGGGCCTAAATAACTACATTGTTTCCAGCAGATAGCATGCATTGTTTTAGAACAGGGGTGTCCAACCTTTTAGCTCCCCTGGGCCACATTGGAAGACGACGAGTTGGTTTGGGCCGCACATAAGATACACTAACAATAACGATAGCTGATCATCCAAAAAACCATAGAAAACATAGTTAACATATATATATATATATATATATATATATATATAAGAGAAAAAAAGTTATATATATATATATATATATATATATATATATAAATCACTTTTTTTTCAAATCCCCCTATACTTACCTTTCAATTGCCCTGTTCAAAAAATCCTCTAGTTATTATACTACAATCACTTTTTGTATTGTTTCGATGCAATATCAATAAAGTGAATTTAAGCCAGGCATTGTATATCAGAGTGCCCTGACCAGGCCTGCGGTACCTGACATATACATCACTGTGACCCCAAACTGTGACCTGTTTTGCTAATTACACCACTATGTTAGTTAAGGGATAACAACTTATAATGGGCCAAAGAGAATAATATATAATGCCCCATTAGTATTACAAGTAGAAGTATGTAGCAGGGAGATAAGGTCCATGATGCTCCAGGACCAGGTGACTTTTATTCACTGGTCAGTGTCCCTTGAAATAATAAAAAAAATCCCTCTTAACTTACCTTTTAATCGGCTTGTTCTCCTGTCCTCTTCTCTTCTTTTCTCCAATTCTGTGCTGCTGATTGTTCTTTCGCGCGGGTGACTCCTCTGTGCTGCGCTCCGCAATGGATGTTGGGCGTGATGACATCCCGCGGGCCACGGGTTGGACAACCCTGTTTTAGAATCTTATTTAGAATTAGAAGTATATCCAGCTACAGTATTCTCACTTCCAATTTAAATTACTGGTGGCATTGGTGCCATGGGTTCTATAGCAACCAGGACACTGTCTGTGTTAAGCTTGTACGTTCTACCCATGTTTTGTGGGTTTCCTCTGGGTGCTCAGGTGTACTCCCACAGACCAAAAACATACTGGTAGGTTAATGTTAGTGTTTGTATGGTAGAGCATTACAACTGTAAGCTCTACTGAGGCAGGAGCTGATGTGAATGAGTAAACATTCTTGGCAAAGTGCTGCATAATAATAGCCACACTATCAAAATATTACAAATAATAATAATACCATGAGAATATCCTTCTCTGTTGCTTCTATCATCATCATCATCATCATTTATTTATATAGCGCCAGCAAATTCCGTATAGCTTTACAATTGGGAACAAACATTAAAAAAACAATACTGGGTAATACATACAGACAGAGAGGTAAGAGAACCCTGCTCACAAGCTTACAATCTAAGGGACAATGGGAGTTTAAAGCACAAGGACATGTGCTATATCATATTGCACACTGGACCAGCTAGAACGCAAAGGTAAAAGTACTGAGTGGGCTGTGTGTGTACCAGTGTTGGTCAGAAGGTTGTTGTCTTGTGTAGAGGGTGGTAATAGGGGAGATTAAGATGGTGGTTGAGGAATGTCATAAGCTTGTCTGAAGAGGTGGGTTTTCAGAGAACGCTTGAAGGTTTGGAGTCTAGAGGAAAGTCTTACTGTGCGAGGGAGGGAATTCCACAAACTGGGTGCAGCCCGAAAAAAGTTCTGTAACCGAGCATAGGAGGATGTGATGAGAGTGGAAGAGAGATTCAGATCTTGTGCAGAACGGAGGTGTTGAGTAGGGAGATATTTTGAGACAAGTGAGGAAATGTATGTCGGTGCAATTTTGTTGACGGCCTTGTATGTTAGTAGAAGAATTTTATATTGGATTCGTTGAAATACAGGCAACCAATGTAGAGACTGACAGAGTGGCTCAGCAGAGAAAGAACGGTTTGCAAGGAAAATCAATCTAGCCGCTGCGTGCATAATGGATTGTAGGGGTTCAAGTCTGACTTTGGGAAGAACAGTAAGGAGGGAATTGCAATAGTCGATGCGGGAGATGATGAGTGCATGAATTAAGGTTTTTGCAGTGTCTTGTGTGAGATATGTTCGTATTCTGGAAATGTTCTTTAGATGTATGTAACATGATTTAGATATGGAGTTGATGTGGGGAATAAATGATAGTTGTGAGTCAAGGATAACATCTAGGCAGCGAGCTTGCGTGGTGGGATTTATGGTCATGTTATCAACAGAAATAGAAATGTCAGGCAGGAGGCTTCTGTTTTTGGGTGGGAATATTATTAATTCAGTTTTTAAAAGATTGAGTTTGAGTTGGCGAAAAGACATCCAAGATTAAATGGCAGAAAGACAGTCAGTAATGCGAGACAACACAGATGGTGAAAGATCAGGAGAGGATAGATAGATTTTTGTATCATCCGCATAGAGATGATACTGAAATCCAAAGGAGCTTATTAGTTTTCCAAGAGAAGTGGTGTAGATAGAGAATAGCAAAAGACCTAGGACTGAGCCTTGCGGTACTCCAACTGATAAAGGAAGCGGAGCAGAGGTGGATCCAGAGAAATTAACACTGAAAGAGCGATTAGATAGGTAGGATGAGAACCAGGATAGGACAGTGCCTTGAAGACCTAGGGATTGTAGCGTTTGTATGAGGAGAGTGTGGTCAACAGTGTCAAATGCAGCAGAGAGATCTAGGAGAATTAGAAGAGAGTAATGGTTTTTACTTTTTGCTGTGATCAAATCATTGACAACCTTGGTCAGCGCAGTCTCTGTGGAGTGTTGAGAGCGAAAGCCTGACTGAAGAACATTGTTTGCTGTAAGAAAGTGTGTGAGGCGAGTGTAGGCAATTCTCTCGAGAAGCTTGGAGGGGCACGGGAGCTGAGAGATAGGGCGGTAATTTGCAAGAGAGTTTGGGTCAGAATTTTGTTTTTTTAAAATGGGAGTAATCACTGCATGCTTGAATAGTGATGAAAAAATACCAGTAGAAAGAGATAGATTACAGATTTTAGTTAGAGGGGGAATGAGCACAAGAGACAGGGACCTACTAATTTGTGAGGGAATGGGATCAAGAGGACAGGAGGTAGAGTAGGAAGATGAGAACAGAGTAGAAACTTCTTCATTTGTGGGATCAAATGAAGAGAGAGTATTAGAGGGTGCTACAAAGGAATTGAGCTGATTGCTTGTCGCGGGAGATGATACCATTTCAAGTTTGATCTTATCTATTTTGTCGTTGAAATAGGAAGCAAGTTCCTGGGCACGGATGGTAGTTGGAGGATTTGGGGCGGGAGGATTTAGAAGAGATTTAAATGTGTTAAAAAGGCGTTTGGGGTTAGAAGCCTGAGCATAGATGAGAGATTGGAAGTATGTTTGTTTTGCAGTGTCCAGGGCATTTGTATAGGAATGGTAGATACCAGTATATGTGATGAAATCATTAGAGGTGCAAGATTTATGCCAGTGACGTTCTGCTTATTGTAGAGTTCGTGTTACTTTAGTTTACCACGGTTGGCAACGAAGTCTACGTAGAGTATGAAGAGTCGCTGGAGCTACGTGATCAAGGGTAGTTGCTAGGGTTTGGTGAATATGGGGTACTGCCTGATCAGGGGAGGAGAATGTAGAAATTGGGGAGAGAAGATGTTGGAGAGAGGTGGGAAAACTGTTGAAGATCAATAGAGTTGATATTCCTGCGGTTGTGAGGAGGCTTGGAAGAGTTTGACACTAGGGAGGGTAAAGAACTGGGGGTGAGCGAGTATCTAATAAGGTGATGATCCCAAAGGGGGAAAGGAGTGTTAAGGAAATCAGAAACTGAGCATTGTCTAGAGAAAACAAGATCAAGACAGTGGCCATCCTGATGAGTAGCGGATTCAATCCACTGGGAGAGGTCAAGTGTGGAGGGTAGAGAGAGTAGATTGGAAGTAGCATTGGAACGTGGATTAGAAATAGGGATGTTGAAATCACCCATGATGATGGTGGGGATGTTAGAGGATAAGAAGTGAGGGAGCCATGCAGAGAAGTGTTCAAGAAATTGTTGGTGTGGACCAGGGGGGCGATAGATGACAGCAACACGCATAGAGAACGGGTTAAAAATCCTAACAGCATATACTTCAAAAGATGTGAACGTGAGTGATGGGACATTTAGTAGAACTGTGAACGTGCACTGTGGGGAGAGAAGTAGTCCAACCCCCCCCCCTACCCATCCTTGTCTGCCTCCCGGTCTGGGGGTGTGGGTGAAATGGAGACCACCATGTGAAAGGGCTGCAGGTGAGGCAGTGTCTGAATGCGTGAGCCATGTTTCTGTTATTGCTAGACGGTTTAGGTTGTTTGAGAGGAAGAGATTGTGTACAGAGGTAAGTTTGTTAGAAACAGAGCGTGCATTCCAAAGGACACATTTAAAGGACTTTGGAAGAGAGGGGAGACATATATATATATATATATATATATATATATATAGTGTTCAGATATATGCGTGTGGGAGAATTGAGGGGGACTTGGATTAGGTAATATATATCCACCGGCTAATAGAAGCAGGGAGGAAGAAAGGTAGGAAATATGATTGCAAGATGTGTGTCTTTTTAGTTTCTGGCGACAGGGTGAGGCTGTTAAAGTTATTGAATTTAAATAGCAAAAGAGTCCATGAGTGTTCACTAGAGGTGAGTGAAGTAATGATGGGGCAATGAGGACAGAGGTGTGTGTTGCAGCATGGGTGAGGGATGATATAGTCCTAAAGATAATGCCATGAAAAGAGAGAAAGAACAATATTTTGGTAAGCATTGGGATTTATGAGTAAAATTGCAAAAATTAGTGAATTAAAAGAATTAGCTAAATTGCAATGTCCTGTGTAACCAGAGAATTAGTGCAGAGTGAGGCTGCAGCAAATGTAGTTTATTCATGGATGTCTGGATAGTATAGAGTAATGATGTGGGAGCCATGTGGGGAAGTGGGTAAAAGTGTTGAATGTAGAGAAATAAAGAGCAGGTGATTGAGTAGCTGAGTTTTTGGAGAGTCATGAGAGAGGAGAGTGGTTCAAATTCAGTATAATTTCTTCCTACTTGTGATGGCAGACAAAGCATTAAGTAGAATTGAAAGCACAATGATGAGATAGGGGACTGAAATAGCTGTAGCATGGGTAGGGAGTGGCTGAGCAAGTAGTACAGCAGGCTGATTAAACAGAGGCAATGTTGCAGGTAAAATAAACTGACAAATAAAACAAACATTCATGAGCTGAGTAAACAATAAGATCAGAGTCCATTACAGTCTTCATGTTGTGAAGCTTGTAGAAAGAGAGAGATGGAAATATCAGGGGTAGAATATGGTTTTTCAAGTGAATACTGACTGTTGTCCTTGTGTTCCTGTGATAATAGGCAGAGTGTTCTTCTCCTGTTTAAGTCCGGTATAACTCCGAATTATGCTGTTTAAATGTTTTTGTTTTACACTTGTATCTATACACTTATAGCAATACACACTAACTATGCAGCCATTCAGCAATGAATATATAAGATTAACAAACACATGTGATCAGTGTTCTTCAATCAAGCCCTCAATAAACCCCCCCAACAAACCCTAGCAATAAAAGGTTTAAACAAACAAACAGTGAAAGGACAACTTACAATAAGGCTGTAGTAATTACCGTTTGAAATAAAATTGCACTTTCTTAATTTCAGATCAGACTCTGTTGCAATAAGGCTGTAGTAATTACCTGTTGATGAAAGAAAGGAAGCAGAGATTAGACACTTCTCATAGCCTGTGTAGAGTAAACTGATAACTTATAAGATGTCCGGTATAACTTTGAATTATGCTGTTTAAATTCTATGTGACTGAGTTGAAGTATGTGGAATATAAAAATGTTTTCAGACATGAAAAAAAAGTGCTGCTTTATCAGCATGTGTTTTACGTAGAGTCGTCCTGTTCCTCCAGGCTATGAGGACATAATGCACATTGTTTAAATTATTTTACAAATTTGTTCCTACCATTTTGTTTATACATTTTCCTCATGTATACAGACAAGCATGAATGCAATTCATACAGAGAGTTGAAAGGGTGGTACCAATGGCCTGTAACTCCTATAAAGCAATGAGCTTAGCTCTTGATTTACTTGTTCTTGTTTTACTTATAAGGATTTGTTTCTTATTTTTGTCTGTAGAGTAAACATTTTGAAGACCAAGAGAGGCTTAAAAACCGGGTATCAGGATCCAGTGGTACAGAAGCAGGTTAGTGTCTTCTTATAACATTTAAGCTGCTTCTGATTGGCTATTTGTGTATTGGCCTCACCATTCATTAGCGTTGTAGTTATATTATATCAAGTCACATCAGTTTGGCATTACTATTTTATCATTTATTTGCGTGCTAATGTGGTTACTAATGTTATTTGAGTATCATAAACAATCCTGGAGCATTCTCAATACAACTACAGGATGTATTCTAAGTCCCACATTATATTCAGTACATAATCTCATGCCACTGACCTCGAGTTGGGACACATTCCCTGCAATCATTGCACTATATGAGCAATTAGCTAACATGCTGCATTGCCAGATTATTTTGTTTTAGCAACTCTGTTTTAGTTACTCTTGTGTTTTTCCTAACTGATTCTTGTGTTTGAGCCTGGTTTTGGCTGGCTACTCCTATTGTTCTTACTTCCTGGCATTGGCCGAGTACATTTCTGGCTCTCATTCCCTGGCTAAACATTCTGAGCTTGCGCCTATGGTACTCAGGCGATTGGCATCATCTCAATCTGATCTTGTTCCTGTTTACATAATATGTGTACCTTGGCTGGTCTAACTATATTCCTCAGCTAAGTAGTTTCAGTCCATATTATAAATGAACATAAATATATTCAATTTATGCTCAACACACAGTGCAACTAAATACCAGTAAGCACCTCTGTCTTTAAAAGAAGAAGGGACTGCTGAAGGCGAACAGCACTCTAGCCTGTGTACTTATATGTGCTATTGGATACTCAGGCTCATCAATGGCAAGAATAATTTGGCCAAATAAAATGCGTTCCACCGGGGACACAACTTCTGACATCCATTGTTTCATTCATGAAACGCTGGTACAGATGAATTGGATACAAGACCAGCTGAGAAATCTACAAGCTGCTGGCGTAAAGTTTACCTTAGTCTGCGTTTCATGTGGAAACAATGTTGACTTTACCAAACTCCATGCAAAAGTTGATACTTGTCAGAATCTGCATTGCCTATATTGCAGCATCGCCTTAGGATGCTGCATTCTCTCTGCAGCTCCTGCCTCCTGCACTATTTTGGTATAATTTGTATTAGCCTTGCAGTACCTCTGATTCACCAGAGGTGCAGCTATTGTATCATTGCCTCTTCCCTCACTAGCAGTGGTTAACCTTCTGCTGCTGTTAATTACTGCACCTGTTCTCTGCATATTTATGCCTGCTTTCCACAGCTCACTTTTGTTAGTCATTGATGTTGTTTTTGTTTAGCTGCTGTTACAACTGCTTTTGTTTCCTGGGACTACTGCAAGATGCTAACTCATCCCTGTTCTTGATTTCATTTTACTCAGTTCACCTGTACCAGCCGTATTCTCTGTTATTTACCTCCTTTCAGAGTCACCCAGAGGATCCATTGTTTAGTCTCGGCAATATCTGACTTGTACCTTTTCCTGCACTATTCTGGACTATGTTTGCTCAATAAGTTGTTATATTTTCACCATAGTCCGGGCTCCATAGCTGTAATTTCCGGCTTTTAGCACAGAAGTGTGACAATACTTCCTTTGGGGTTTTGGATGGAGCAACACCATTAACTAGAGGATTAGCCAATTACTCCTACCTTCAACCTCTTTTGAACTTCTTTGAGGATTAGTTCAATATTTAATTCTGTAATTTCCAGCAAATTAAAAATAACACTTTATCACTCTACTATATTCTCTCCTCAGAACAGTCCACATTTTAGCAGTCTGAAAAGTGACCTGCAAAATCTGAAGTAAAAGAGGACATTGAATATTTTGAAGTAATAGTGGACATTGGACCCTAGTGGTATAACTTAATGGATATGTCCACTTTTCTATAACTATAAATAATAATTTCCTACTTAGTAGCACCACTAGTAGTAGAGTGTGCAATGTCAATCAACCAAAACGGAGCTTTAGTTATGCAATCAAGATTGTGCTCTACAGTTGTCCTGGACAACCAGGGACAACATAAAGCTGTGACTGGATCATGTAGAAATTTATTACAATTAGTGGCGCAGGCGCCAATTTATATCATTGCAAATGTACTGATTTTTGATACTGTGCTATATTTCTGTATCAGCAACGTACTGATTTCTGATACAATAGGCAAATGTTGGAGGAAATTTGATTTGTAACTTCTGAGACAGTATGTCAAGATTTGGTTTTTTTGTAACGTTTCTAGAGGAAATCCTTATTAAGGCTAATTAGACCTCTTTCATGTGAAGTGGCCAACACTGGTTTAGCCTGAAAACACAGCAGGGGACCGTTACCTCTCTTTCCTAAGTGGCATTTTTGTCCTGTGTGTTAGAACCTATCTAATCAATGTAAACAGCACGTTATGTGGGAAATCACAGATTTGTGTAGATTTTGTATAAATTGCGTTTAAAATCCAACTTTAAAGAACATCTCACATCCTTATGTTAATCTTTGAATTAACTATTTCAGACTTCTTGGGGCTTGCTCGGAAAAGGGGGCTAGTTTACCCCCTGCCAGGCTGTGTCTAAAACTGTATAAAAAGCAGTTTGACCATGTAAGGTATCAATATACCATCTGTACTTTCTGGATATCACTAGTACCACAAACTAGTGTATGTAACTGTCCTTTTCAGGACTTCCTGAGCTAATAAACATCATAATCATTTATCTAGTACATTATAGAACATTTTAGCTATAATCTGATTGGTTGCTATAAGAAACACCTTCTTTTTAGAAAATTTGATATATCTACCTCTAAAAAGTGTGAGTTTATTTATAATCATACTAATAGCCCATTTCTTGACAATGTTCAGTACCTTTGAAAAAGACTTGTTTTACTCCTTTGTAGGTAGTTACATCATGCTTATATGCTATTTATTGCTGATTGCAGGCATTACAACCATTTGCACTGTGTTGAGTTGCTAGACGGAAACATTTACCTTTGGGAACAAACACACGCGAATGGCTAAGGCTATTCTGCCAGCACACCACTATGGAAAAATGGGTGTGACAAAATCAATGTAGACATGGTTTATCTAATGAGGGTGTGGTTTATATGACCAATGAAATATATGATGATTTGTTATGTCAAAGAACTATAATGAAATGCCAGCCCTATTTGACTAGTATCAAAAGCAGAGACTATTCTGGTGACCACTATACAATCCAGAGAGCATTTAATTGACCTATATTCAATACACAGAATATCCTAGTGATCGGCTGCTTCAGTCTCCCCCCACACTCCAAAAACATACTGGTAGGTTAATTGGCTACTGACAATCTTCAGTGGGACAGGGACTGATGTCAATGACAAATATTCTCTGTACAGCGCTGCAGAATTGATGGTGCTATATAAATTGATGATGATGAGGGCATGTGGAGCTATTTTGAAGCAAGTTGATGGTCTAAGTAGCATGTGATGGAATTTTGGAGCAGATGATGCACTGTGACTGAAAATACGACCACTGTGTTGTCTGAAATATTGTGTCGCACAGAGCACTTTGTCTGCATGTTCTGGTTTCAATGTCAACCGTACTTCCAGATGTTGGCTGTAATTTATTTTCACATGTCCAAATGAAATTCAGTCATATTCTCTTGGAATCTGCCCTAAATAATGTGAGTCAAATGTTTGCCACAATCTGCATAATGTAAGGATAGTATTATAAAACATAAATTACGTGCATTTGAAACTAGAAAACATTTATATCTTTATTTATTTTGCAGAAAAGCAGATCCAGCCAAGGTTGAGTTCTAGGATCAACCATGAAAAAAGGGAAACTGCGTCACTCCAAACATCAATCCAGTCCAATGAACCTTCATCTTCAGTATCTTTGAGTAGTATAGATGTGAATGCCTCTGAGAACACTTCTTTTTCTGAGTATTTTCAGTTCACAGTTATAAAACTTATACAGAACCTCCAAGAAGAGATGCAGCTAAAGCAACAACAAGAGCAGGATGATGATGCAATTTTTGCCAAAATTCTTATTTCGTATCTGATGAAAGTGCCAGAAGAGAAAAAATTGGACACTCAAGTTAGACTTCTTAAAGTTCTATCATCAGTTTTGGATCCAAAACCATATCGGCCGCAGCAACTAGCAGCTCATGCATGGACCCCATAAATTAAACAAAGACGTTCACCTACATCTCCCCACTACAGACACAAACATACTCAGCTTACACTAAAACTCAGACACAACACACATTCATAACCAAACACAATAAAACTAGGACCACCTACATGACCTAGAAATCTTCCATCTTCTACTCACTGTTCCATTTCTGGTCGGCTTTTGATGCCACGTTGTTTACTGGCAGGGAAAAGTGTTCATGATTTGCATGTTGACTTATTTAACCCCTTTTATGCCATATTGTTGAGACCAAATTTTATACTTCTATAATGCCTTGGTTACACCAAAAAATTTTATTACCTTTTTCTAACAGATATTATTTCATAGTTACTATTTTGGGACAAATGGCTTTCTTTTGATTAAGTATATATATGTTTATTTTATTTGGACTTTATAACTAACACAAATTTGACATAGGAAAAGCATTGCATTTAACATGGTTTATCGTGGATTTTCACAGAATTAGCACTGACCATGATTTCTGCTATTATATCTATATTTCTAACAAGTAGTTTAGTCTATTGATGTGAGGCATTTTAAGTTGTGTGTGAATTATTATTGTTTTTCATTTGTACACTCAACTTTACTGTATATTCAAAAATGAGTTAAAAAAAATAGCAAAAAGGAAGAAAACTCAGGTGGTATTTCACACTCCTTATTCAGGTATTTAATAGAATTAGCAATGCAATTTACCTATCACTGTATTCAGGCATTCCACATGACATGAAACACTGGATTGCAATCCTTCATTCTACAGAGGAAGTTTTTGTTACCATAATAACATTCATTTTGTACTTTAGGAACATGGTTAATTAACAAGACTGGGTCCCATGGTAGGAATATTTTGCCACTCCAGCTGTTCCAGTATAACGACTGTGGTCCTTAAGACAAACAAAGAAACAGTGGTTTCTGAATATTGGTAAAGAACCTCTGTCCACTACACAGGTTAACATTCAGCAAAATCCAATAGGAAAACATGTAACTGTTGGATCCAATTTTGCAAACTATCTCGTTACCCAAACCAAAAACAGTCCAAAAGCTCCCACTCTTAAACTAAGATTCATCATCTAACATACTACCATATATATCAAATACAGGAGCCCCAATTAAAGGTTGTTAAAGTCTCCATTGCAAAGCTCAAAATATATATATCATGAATATCATGCATCATATCCAATACAGTATATCTTTATTAATATATTCTCAAAACAAGTTTATTGTATATGTTTTATTATGCAGACGTAGTTACAAATTCTTTGGCAAAACCTTTAGAAAATAAAAAATCCGTCTGGAGAAACATATCAGTAGTAAAAGGAATATCAAAATACATAAAGGACCAACAAACCCTTACATTATTTATTGACACATTTTAACACAAACCACAATTGTAATCCAGCAAAAATGGATATGTATAGGAATAGTATTAATTCTCCATAACATAGAATGAGGGGACAGAAAACATACCACCCTTAAAATGGAAACATTTTGGATAGATCCTCTGTGTAGCAGACATCCATTGGTTTTAAATGAATACTTCAATTTTATGCTATCTTGAAGTAGCCTTATTGCTTGTCTGCTCCACATAGTATTAATAATGTTCATTAAATAGAGGACTAGTTATCCTCTTTATTGATATTTTACAACTTTTAAAATATTTTAATTTTTTTAATCTATAATTAACATATTAATAACATCTTTATGTTCTAATGGTAATGATTAAATAAAGTTTTATAGTAGTGGTGGTACAGAAGGAGGGGGTGGACTGGGAAGGCACCATATATAGCATTAATACATCAACGTAGCAAGTAAATTGTATTGATGCAACAGGTATACAGGGTTGTATATCTGGTCATGGAACTGTTAAATTTATCCAATAAATATAGAGGTGCTCATTTAGAGTTGGACTGAAGTCTGTTTGTTTGCATAAAGTAAGCATTTTTGTACTGCGTATTTGCACCAAAAATGTGTGTACATACACACAGTCTTGCAAATCTTTGACTTGTGTCTCAAATCTGGAAAGGTAGAACAGGAGGGAAAGATCGGTCAAGCTTAGACCAAGTATAGTAAGGGTGTGTTCACAAAATGACGACAAGAAAACACTTCTTTTGTAATAATTGTGTATGAGCCCCAAACATGTCCTGTGTTTTGGAGGAGTTTGAATTAATAACAGTGCAGGAATGGTTGGCAGATAATGGCATAAGTGAAGGGGAGAGCTATTCTAAGGGTTTGATGGTGATCTACTAAGTGCCAAGGAGGAAGAATTAATGATACTGCCAGTGCAATGGGGACTAGCCATATGTTCAAAGTGATCTGAGAATGGGACTAGTGCAAGGCAGCAATGGAATCAATGCAACAACAACTAAAGTATCACCAGAGTTGGGATAAGACTTTTGGGGGCCCGGGGCACTTAAGACAGGGGGGTTATCATTTTAGACACATTTTAGACAAATAAACAGGCAAAACTATGTGCATGTCACGGGCACTAGGAGTCTTTACCCAGGGATCACCAGGTGGTAGGCTTACCAGAGCAATATAGATGGTAATAGAGTACTCTGGTAGCAGGGTGATCACGGAACAGGCAATGGTAGATGATGAGATGCTCAGGAAAGTCTATGACTAGCAGCACTGGTAATAATACACGAGGAACTGTATGGACAAGGGCATGTGAAGGTAGTCAGTGGTCTGCGATAGCAAGTTGTACCACTGCTATAGTGAGGAGGAATGTCCAACAGAAATGAGGAGGTGATGAGAGTCAGCGGTCTGCGGATAGCAAGTGGTACCGCTGTCTGAGTGAAGGAATGGAATCCAAGTGGAGGTATCCGGGTAGTCAGTGGTCTGCGATAGCAAGTTGTACCACTGCTATGTGAGAGGATACTGGAACAGGTGATACAGGAAACAGGAATCAGTGGTCTGCCTTCAGCAAGTTGTACCACTGAATATATATGTGAGGAGGTGTACGGGGAGAGACTGCAACACAGGATGTACACGGGCACCTTAAACACGATCCACAGTAATATGCATAATATATATAAATGACTGAACAGGTCTGCAAATATAGGAAGTCTCTTGAAGTAATCCAGCACAAGATAACACAGTCAATGATGGCAATAGACTCAGCGGATAGCAGACTCCAAAGGAGAACCAACACAGTCCAGCAAGATATGCAATACACCAGCACAGTCAATGAGAAGTATGCATACCGTGGTTCAGAAGTAGTCAGTCAGATAGGAGTGCAGCGATACCTGAGCGGCAGGAGGCCGGCAGGATGAGAAGTCCCTGGATGGATGAGGCAGGGGTCTAGTAGGTGCAGCGCACAGGTAAGTAGACCAACAGGGACACGAATCCACAGGAATCAGCAGAACGTGGAACTGGACTCATGGAGGACCCAGGAGAATGGAGATGATCTAGCAGAGGAGTAGCTGATGAGATACGAATCCAATGCTGACAGGAGGGTAGAGACCAGCGGGACACAGGAAGGCGTGGAGAGCGGATCAGCAGTAGATGGACGATAGCGCTGACAGCGGCAGCAGGACTCTGCGGACACACGGAGGTAACCAGTGGCAACCAACAGGCGCCAATAGCGATGGAACACGGGAGAGCAGAGTAGACCAGGAGCTGTTGATCACGGAGTGTAGCGGATGGCAATACTAGCAGCAGTCTCGAGGAAACACGGGAGAGATGAGATGAGGCTGCCGTGCACAGGAGCAGCGGATAGGAACCAGCTAACCGTCACGATGATGAACACAGGCGAGTTGTAAGCTGGAGACTGTAGTGCACGGAGGCAGCGGTTAGGAATCAGCAACAGTCACGATGCTGAACACAGGCGAGTTGCAAGCTGAGAACTGTAGTGCACGGAGGCAGCGGATAGGAATCAGCTCACAGTCACGATGATGAACACAGACGAGTTGCAAGCTGGGAACTGTAGTGCACGGAGGCAGCGGATAGGAATCAGCTCACAGACTTGATGATGACCACAGACGAGTTGCAAGCTGGGAACTGTAGTGCACGGAGGCAGCGGATAGGAATCAGCTCACAGTCACGATGGTACAGTTGATGGTAGAAGTGGTATGGGAACCACAGTAGTAGAAGTGGTTTGGAAACCACAGAGGTAGAAGTGGTTTGGAAACCACAGGAATCAGCAGCGCTGAATACACGAGGAAACATAGGAACACCTTCAGAGACTCATGGGGAATGAGACTCCAAGATCAGGCAACGTGGTGTTGACCACAGGTGCTTAATATAGGGAGTGTTGCCTGATCTGCCAATTGAGTTAAAGGGACATACACTGAAGTATAGGAAAGGGCTGCGCATGTGCAGACCCTCAGGATGGAGGACGGCCACGGTTCCTAAATGTCCGGGAAGAAGCACTCACAGTCCGGTGAGTGACAGTGCAATACTGTTAGATGCACACAGCTCTGCCTTCACGAGCAGTATGGTGTGAAGCGAGACATACCTCCCAACTGTCATTCTAGTCAGACCAAATCCTGACTAAGCGAGTCGGTCACCCAAATTTGGGTCTGCCCCACCAGATTCAAGACAGCTGACAGACTGTCCTGCTCTCTACTACCTGTTCTTGTCACTTTCACCACCTGTGGCTCCTGTTTTCTTTAGATCAGTTGCTGCTTGTCTGGATCCTTGAATGTTGGGGTCCCTATTTGGGATAAAAATGGGTACATGAAATTTAGAAAAACTCCAACCAGTCCTGACATTAAATCAATATAGCAACCTCTTTTAATAATTAGGCCTCCCTCCAGCACCAATGTCTAAAAAAACCAGTATTCACATTTGATAAATAGATCTTTCTCTCCAGCTAGCCTGACATTAAATTAATAGCATACATATTTAATAAACAAACCTATTTCCCTCCCTCCAAATAGCCCCAGCAATAAATTAAATAGCGTTTAATAAATATTTCCCACAACCATCCCAGGCATTAAATTATTAATATTCACATTTAATAAATATACCTCATTTTCACCAAACAACCCCATGTTCAATTAATAGCTCCCAAACCACCCCAGTTTTAGATTAAAGGTCCAATCACCCCATCTTAAATTCATAGGCCCCACTATTAAATTAAATTGCCCCGTCATCACCCCACAAATAAAATGCACCCAATAATTATCGCACACCTGCACTCCACTATTAAATTAATAGACTACCTCCCACATTATTTTAAGACCCCCTTCCCTCATAGATTATATTAATATACTGGCCCACCTCACGCACACACACAATATACTGACCCCCCTCACAAAGTACTCACCCACACACACAATATACTGACCCCCTCATAAAACACTGACCCACACACATACACACAATATAACTGACCCCCTCACAAAGTACTGACCTATACACACAATATACTGACCCCTTCATAAATCACTGACCCACAGACATAATATTCTGACCCCCTCACAAAGTACTGACCCACACACACAATATACTGACCCCTCACAATATACTGGCCCCCTCACAATGTACTGGCCCACACACACAATATACTGACCCCTTCATAAATCACTGACCCACAGACATCATATACTGGCCCCCTCACAAAGTACGGACCCACACACACAATATACTGGCCCCCTCACAAAGTACTGGCACATACACACAATATTCTGGCCCCCTCACAATGTACTGGCACACACACACAATACACTGGCCCCCTCATAAACCACTGACCCACACAGACAATATACTGGCCCCCTCACAATGTACTGGCACACACACACAATATACTGGCCCCCTCATAAACCAGTGACCCACACACACACCATATACTGCCCCCTCATACACCACCACACACACTATACTGACACACACACACTCACTAAATATACCTCCCCCGCACTTACCTGGTTCTATCCGCGCCGCGCTCTGTGTAGTCTTCACACATGGGACGGCACCTGTCACATGGTGCGCGTCCCATGTGACAGCAATAGGAGGCGGCCACACATAGTGGAAGGGAGGCAGGGGGTACGGACCGAGGCCAATGGGAGAAGGTGGCTGGTCCCGGAAGAGGGGCCAGCCACTAACAGAGACTAGGGAGGGACTTGCCCAAAATAGTCTTTTTGGGTCCGGCCCAGGGGGCATATGCCCCCCTGCTCCCCGGTCCAGCCCATCCCTGTTAACCTCCTAGCTGCATTTCTGACCACAAGCTTCACCCTACTGTATGCAGCCATTTGGATCCATTCCTTCCAGTGCCCATTATTTCCTTGCACAATTTTTTAATCTAATAAGTACTACAATAGGTGGTTTCAATTATTGTCCTGTGCTTTCATGTGTAGTATATTCTCTATGTATGTATATAACAAATATTTTGTGAAAAGTAGATGCCCTATTAAAAGGAAACATGACTCATAATTTCTGAATTAAAAAAAATGTATCTCTGCCATCAGCCCAAACTCCAAACTACTACCTGATATGCCCATTATACCACCGATTCTGTGCAGCTACATTCATTCTGATAGCATCAAATAATAACTGTCCTTCAAAAACAGGACTATAGCTGGGTATAAGGAATTAGATGTGAATTGGATGGTTTTACAACAAAATGACAGCACTTCTAGCCAGGGGCGGATTGGTGATAAGCCTTACCGGGAAGTTTCTTGGTAGGGCGGTACCCTAACGAGCCACCTCAGTATTGAATGATTTTTTTAAAAAAAATAAAAAATTCTAAGAACAAATGGAAAATGGAGCGCGTGCAGACGCTTGGTGCGGGCACACAGCATAGGAGGTGGGGGGTTGTTGTCCTAACTAGGCTGCCTTAGTAATGAATTTTTTTTCCCACCCAGCAGGAGGGCGTGGGCATTGCTTATCAGGGCCGCCCCCATCAATGACCTTATCGAGACAGGCAGCCAGACAGCCAATCAGACTGCTGCCAGGCTGCCTGTCAATTCATAGAGCGGCAACAAAGCTTTTAGTCTCATGAGAGGAGACTAAGGACCTTCCTACTGTCTGCAATAAACTTCCATCAGTGAATATCAGCAGACAGCAGCTAATTACAAGGGGCCACGGGGGTGTGTGGGTGTTATATGCCTGGGATTGTGTTTGTGTGTATATTGTGTTGTGTATGTATGTATATTGCATAGTCTATGTATGTATAATGTGTGTGTATATGGTAATGGGTATGGAGGGGACCTTGCTGATATGGTCAGCATAAAAATACGGCATGTCGCCGTGAGTCACTTTTGTCGGACGTGAGCATGTGTCCAATGTGGAGGGGAAAGTGTGTGTACATTCCACCACCAGAGGTCAGCAAACAGTCCATATACATAGCAGAAGCGGGAAGAGGAAGCGACTGCAGCTATCTGGTGCTTTATACAACAAACAGGTCAATACACAGTTGCATCTGTCTGCTTCTGAAGGTAAAGTAGGGACAGTGGAGCATGACAAAGCCACCAGTGGCTCCGACTAAAGCCCGGAGAGCAGTGGAGAAGCATATGCCCCTGACACTTTGGAGGAGTTAGGTTCAGACAGCAACGGAGATGCCCCATTGCCAACCAGTGGAGCACAGTGCAGGTACCCAGAGAAGAGTTGTATGTACGACCATTCCTGACCTTATGGCAGCTGTGTTTTAAACACAGAGGGTCGGAGAGAAGAAACGCTGTCCAAACGCTATCCAGAAACAGTGATGGCTCCAGGACATATAGCAAAAAGCAATACTGCCTGTACTGTGAGATGCCCTTCTCCAAAATAGCCCGGCACATGGAGAATGTTCACCACAATGACACTAAAGCAGACTGGGCTGTGAAATTCCCCAAGCACTCGATCGAAAGGTGCATGCAATTGGCACATCTTTGCAATAGGGCTAACATTGCACACAACGCTGAGGCAATGAGGACAGGCCATAGCATTCTGGTCCCTTGCAAACTTACAGACAAAGAGATGGATGCCGAAGGCTTCATGTACTGTGCCGCCTGCCAAGGCTTGTTTGCAAAGAAATACCTATGGCGACACATGAAGAGATGTAAGCTAAACCAAAGGGGCAACAAGCTCACACCTGGCAAAAACAGGTGTGCTTTTGCTCAGTCTGTTCCACTTGACATCTGTGGTGGCTTTTGGAAGCTCTTGAGCGACATGACCCAGGATGAAGTCTTACTCGCAGTCAAAAATGACCGATGCATCATGCAGATGGTGCAGCATCTCTTCAACCTGGTCGGTTCAAATGTTGGCAGGCACGAGTACATCTTTTAGAAGCTTAGAGAAATGGGCAGGCTACTGCTACAGGCCAGAAGAGCTACCCCTTTGGAGAGCATGGAAGACTTTACCACCCCATCAAACTTTCTGCACATAGTAGATGCTGGGAAGCTGGTAGCTGGCTATGACGAGGAGACAGGTACATTTAAGCCATCCTCGCTGGCATGCAAGGTTGGGCATAGCCTTCAAAAGATAGCGAGCATTGTGGAGTGCCGAGCCATGATGGAGGGCTGCAATCTTGTGGTTGAAAACACACGAAATTTCAGGAAGATAAATGAGGCGAGATGGAACGAGTTGATCTCATCGGCTGCCTTGAAAACTCTTAAGGAGTCCAAGTGGAACATGCCTCAGCTCTTACCTTTCGCGGAAGATGTGAAAAAGATGCACTTGTACCTCGATGAGAAGCAGCAAGCCTACCAAAGTGGTCTATCCACCGAGCCTACGCTTAACCACTGGACACTGCTTGCAAAAGTCATCCTGGCACAGGTGATCTTGTTCAAATCGAAGGAAAGGGGAAGTTTCCAAAATGTTGCTGACTACCTTCTCCTCAAGACATACTTTGGATCTCCACTAAGATGTGGCTATAGTGCTTTCTGAGGTTGAGAGGAAGTCTGCCAGCACTTCATTTGCATTGAAATCCGATGAAAACGAGGGAGAAAAGTCCCCATCCTGCTGACACCAAACATGCAAGCTGCAATGGAACTTCTTGCAGAGAAGCATGAAAAATGTGGAGTGGATATCCAAAATGTCTACATGTTTGCCAAACCAGCGGCCTTGTCACACTTCAGAGGCTCCAATTGCATACAACTGTTTGCCCAAGAGTGTGGGGCCAAACATCCCCACACGCTGTCTTCCACGAAGATTCAAAAGCACGTTGTCACTCTCTTTAGGGTCCTTAATGACACAGAACTGGATCAGTTTGCACACTTCCTTGGGCACAACATCAAGGTGCAGCGGCAGTATTACCGCCTTCCAGAAGGTACCCTCCAACTCGCCAAGATCAGCAAATTATTAATGGCTCTTGAGAGTGGCAGACTGGCCGAATTCAAAGGCAAGAATTTGGACGAGATGCGCATTGATCTGGACGGTAAGTAGGAAATCTCATGTCTGTTGTATACTTTTCACTTTTACCTCGGCCATTTACATATCTGTTTCTTTTCAGAACTGGTCCAGCTACAGAGCGACCTGTCGGATGAGGAGCAATCCCCCATGACAGAGGGACAAGTGGTCAATTGTTCGGTCGACACTTACATGTCCGAAGAGAGACGATGGTCCTGGCAACAAGGGACCAGTGCTCAGCCATGGCTTCGACAGGTAGGTGTAGCACACAATTTCGCTAGGCAAAAGAACTTTGCCTTCTCTGTATTTTGCAGCACTGTATTGGATCGCTCTTCTTCCTTTCCGGTTGCAAAGAAGTGCGGAGTAAACCTGGGACAGAGAGGAGGTCCAGGCTGTGGAGAAACACCTGATGAAGTTTATATAGACATGTCGGGTGCCAGAAAAGCGTGACTGTGTTGTGTGCCTCATGGCTGAATGATTCATACTGAAATTCTACATAAGGAACCGCATCACAGCTTTAAAGAAGGATCAAACTTTTGAAATGATGTACAGTGGTTGAACAGGGCTGTAACCTCCATGGCTAGGTGTTGGTGCAAGCAGGAATGCAGATGTCCTCAGATGGCCAAAAAACATGAAACTTTCTCCGCCATTGTTATAATTTTTTTTTTTTTTTAAAGCAAATTTTATTGAAGAATGCTCAGATAAATTCAATACAATAATATTTGTATACATTGAGATTCAGTTACAAATATATTCAGTGTGCAAGAAAATTGTTTGGTGGATATGATTATCCAGAAAACAATCACAATTAGTTATCTCATTGTATTTGCCATGAGGGTAATGTTAATGACAATAACTATAATAACATCTTCTATTAGGGGGAGTAATCCAGGGGTTCCAACTTTTTCAAGTCAAAGTTAACTGTTACCAAGAAAATATTTTAAAAAAAAAACAAAAAAAACATTGAAGTGCGGGGAGACCAGAGTAAAAAGGCAGACCAAGTTTCCTTCCCTATATTAAAATTGGGGGATCTTGAAGAAATATTCTAGTTTCAAACCAGAGTATTTGGTGGAAACAATCATATAACTGTGTTCGCAGCCGAGTGGGTAGGATATTTTTATAGCTCTCCCATGTTTCGAAGAATTTACTAGTTAATTTCCCTTTCTGGAGAGATGACTCCAACTAGTCCATCCGTAGCAGAAAATACATCTTTTCCTTAAATAAGTCAAATGTTGGAGGGGAATTCTGGATCCACATATGTAGAATTGATTTTCTAGCCGCTGCCAAAATTGCCATGAGCAACCTTCTCCCTCCTATCGAAGTACGTGTGGCAGATGGCAGTATACCCAGCACTGCCCAGTCAGGGGTAAGTGGCAAAAAATTAACTAATTCTGCGGTTGCGAATCTCCATATCCGGGTCCAGAAGGCCCTGATCACAGGACAAGCCCAAAAGCAATGATATAAGTCTGCTTGAAGTTCACCACATTTAGGACATCTAGGGTCATCTGTTAATCCAATTAAACCTCGATGAGGAGGTGAAAGATATCCTCTATGAAATATATTGAGGAACATTTCTGCGTATGTGGACGCTGAAATGATTTTTATGGACCTAGCTAATTCTTTCAATAATATCTGTTCTGTCAGTCCAGGGAAGTGGCGTGTCCACCCACTGATATCTAATGCAATTTTGGTATGATCTATTATAGTTCTTAAGAAAGTATAGTTAGATGAAATTGCTCCTTTTTTGAAAGGAGTGAATAATAACAATGTATCAAGAAGATTATCCCAATCAACTGCTGCAAAAAGAGACTACTTCTCTTGCATAGTATTGAGCCTGAATAAATGAAAGGTCACATGGTCCTAGAAAGGGAAATGTTTCCAACGCTCCACTATGGCGGAGTAGTTTCCTCCTAGTCTTATCTAATAGTTGTCCAACTGTCCGTAGTCCCTCTTTCTCCCATCCAATAAAGGGGCGAGCCGCCATGCCATCTTGAAATGCAGGATTTTTTGCAAATGGCAAGTGTATGGATTTATAGGGGTTTAGATGTAATTTATGCCATAAAATGTGCCAAATCTTTCTAACAGAAAGAACGAGGGGATTTTCTAGAATATGGGTAGGGAGTTCTTGATCATGTAATTGAAGAAAAGCCCTTATGTGAATATCAGAGGGGAACTGTTTCTCCACTGCTAGCTTAGTGTATATGCTCTGGTCTGTTAACCAATCTTTCAAGTAACGTAGTCGGGCTGCATGACTATATTGAACCACATCAGGAAAATTTATACCCCCATTTGCCTTAGGCTGTTGAAGTTTAATAAGGCTGATCCTTGGGCGTTTCTTGTTCCATATAAATCTACGAAACAAATAGTTGATACGTTGTGAGTCCTTTTGTGTTAACAAAAGTGGTAATGTTTGTAATGGGTATAATAAACGAGGAAATTATATAATCTTCAAGAGGTTCGTCCTCCCCAAGTAAGAAAGGTTGAGTTTTCCCCAACCATCGAATTCTTTCTGCATATCAGTTATAGCTTTGCCAATGTTCCTCAGGAGTCGGACCCCCAAATATAATATTGATTTATCAGCCCAGTCCAATCCAAGGGTTCAAGCTTTTACCTAAAAAAATAGCTGTCGATTTCTCAAAATTCACCTCAAATCCCGATACTGATTCAATTTCCTAAATTTTCTCCATCAATAGACTAAGGCAGAACACTGGGTTTGAAATGTGTATCAGGATATCATCAGCAAACGCTGTGATTTTGGTATGCTCTGTTTCTATAGTAATGCCCTGAAGCTGAGGCCATTGCTGAATTATTCTCAACATTGGGTCTAATGAAAGATTAAACAGTAATGGGGACATCGGGCATCCTTGTCGAGTGCCTCTTGTCATCACCAATGGTCTCCCAGTAGTGTATTGATTATCAAAGATGTTGATGAAGTATATTTAGAAGTAGTCTATCAATGCTATGAATTCCGACCCAAATTCCCTTCTTCTCATTACAGCCAATAAATAGGACCATGAAACTGTATCGAACGCCTTGTGAGCATCTAGACTAAGGAGCATGTTAGGCGAATGAGGTTTTCCATTGTTATAATTTATTAATTTATGTATGCAGGAATGTGGACATCCTCAAACGGTCAAAATACATGAAACTTTCCCATCTCGCAGTCTGTGTCAGTAGTTTATGCAAAGTCAAACTGTAAATTTCATGTGGTTCTTATGGTGACAAACAGCTCCTACATATACCCATCTAAATGTTTTGTTGACAGGGCATTAGGAAAGGGGTGTGCCTATGCTCCATGTTCCAGACACAGGTCCTCACGATTCAATAAAAACGTGTGTGTGTGTGTATGGCATTGTGTATGTGTGTGTGTGTTTATGGCATTGTGTGTGCATGTGGGTATATGGCATTGTGTGTGTGTGTGTGTGTGGTATATGGCATTGTGTGTGTGTAGGTATAAGGTATTGTGTGTGTGTTTATATGGCATTGTGTATGTCTGTATAGGTATATGGCATTGTGTGTGTGTGTGTGTGTGTATGTAGGTATATGGCATTGTGTGTGTATGTAGGTATATGGCATAGTGTCTGTTTAGGTATATAACATTGTGTATATGTTTGTGTGTGTGTGTGTGTGTGTGTGTGTAGGTATATGGCATTGTATACTTGTCAGTGTGGGTATGTGTGTCACAACTTACCTGTTCCACACTCTCCTGTGTTGCTGATTTCCTCTCCCTCTGTGTAGAACTCAGCTTTTCCTGGGTCGGGCAGTCACGTGATCATGGATGGGAGGCGGGATAGTCTTTCTGCAGGGTATATAGACCTCGCTCTGAGACTATAGCAGTGCCAGAGCAACAAGTGTTTCAGCTTGTCTGACTCCTGGTCCTTGTTTGGTTCCTGTGCTCTCGCTCTCCAAGTTGCTATCCTGTTCATTGACCATTTGTGTACCAGACTCTGGCTTCGTCCTGACACTCCATCTGCCTCCTGGTTCTGCTACTGCATTGCCCTCCTGTGTACCAGACTCCGGCTCCGTTCTGACTATCCAGCTGCTTCCTGACTCTGTACCTCATTGTACCTGTGTACCAAACCTCGGCTTGTTTTGACAGAACCTATTATTAACCATACGTGTATCTGTTCAGATTCCGTTTCTCCGATTACTGCTGTCGAAGTCGTATAATTGGATGAACGGAAGTATATTGGTTAATATTGTTTTACAGTGCGATTGCGATCAGTATGCCACATAACACGTGGCACGGCGCAATCTCACGGTAAAATACGCACGCACACACTCGCACTCTCACATTTAGTTATTTATATATTTCATATTTATATTGGTTCCATTCCACCGTGATTTATGAGCAGATGGTATTTAGTTTATAGTTATATATATATTAAGGTTATATGTACACTTTAGTGATACTTAAGGTTCAGGTTACAGGAAACATGTCATGTTTAGTATCATTTTAATCCCCTATTCATCCGCAGTTGTCCGGTTCATTCACCGAAGGGATCGCACATTACATACTCTAGTTAGCGATGTTAGGGAATAAATGTTTAAAATGTTACTGACTGTGTATTGTGAATAGACTAGCTTCTGGGCGGGAGAATCTTCTGGAATGTTGACCATCACCCCTGGAGGGGGTTGTTTGAACTGGCCTATGACCTGTTTACACTGGACCCTCCCGAAGCCTGGACCTATAGAAGCAAGCTACGTCATCTGTATGGTTTTCTCTAAGCGAAAAAGGGGGGCATTCACACTCCCTGAGGAAGCCCGCCATTGCGTGGGTGAAACGCATTGGTCCAGATGTGGCATATGGAGTTTATTAATTTAATGTTTTTATCTTTGCTGGCATGGAGACCGAGAATAACTATCCTATAAGCCTAACAGGACTTAAGATGGAAGGGTGCGCATGCGCACATTAGTCCGAAATAGCTGCGAGTGAAAGAATACACAAGGAAGAATACAGCCGGCCGGCGTTTCTCCAGTTCAAGAGGTGCAAGTGAGAGGTTGGTACTACTTCTGGACCGGAGCTCCCTGGCATATCCTATACCTAAGATACCTTCTTCCTCTTTTCTTACTGACACGACGATTCCTGGACTGTCTTCCTGTTGTTTATGGGATAGATATATGGAGGTGTTTATATACAGCTGAAGAAGACTCTGGTGTTCTATTCCTAGGATACATATATTTATCGGCTGCATTTTCGTAATCTCTATATTCATGCTTTTACATACTTTTTTTTGTATTTTTTCTGTACTGTGGTTTTGATTTTAAGCTCTTGTCTGCAGACATATTTTTTATATTTTTACATGTTTATGTGCCTGTTTGTGTACCCCTTAATTATCATACTTTTATGCGGAATGATTTTTTTTCCATGTGATCTCCCAAACAATTGCTGCATTTTTATCTGGATCAAGTTTTAAGCATCTAGTAGAAAAAAGTACTTGAGCTCTCGTGCTCTGAGTGTACATTTTTCTGTGTTTTCTCTCTGGCACTTTGTTTAGTGGCCACAGGGATTTCCAATGTATTGTGTGGCGGGTCACTAGGATGCCATCTGTATTGTGTGGCGGGTCACTGGGATGCCGTCTGTATTATGTGGCGGGCCACTGGAATGCCATCTGTATTGTGTGGCGGGTCACTGGGATGCCGTCTGTATTGTGTGGTGGGTCACTGGGATGCCGTCTGTATTGTGTAGCGTTTACAGGGATGTGACAGGCTCCTCCTTGTATTGCTGTGATAAAGTTGTGCTACCCCCGCCTACAGTTGATTTGGTCCCGCCCATATGAGGCAACTTTCAGAATGCCATTCTGCCCTTGCTTCTAGCAATAGTTCTGGGGTAGACTTTGTCATGAGTGATAAACATGAGGATAATTAGGAAAGTGATAACTTAGGAAGTTGAATCAATTGGTTGTATAATTCAAGATTTTTGCTAAAAGGTGGTTTTTACAAGAAATATGTTTGACAAGTTTGAAAGAAATAAATGTAGAGATAAAATAAAACGCTGTAAAAAAATAATAAGTGGATTTTCCTAACAAATTATCTCTGGCGGAATACAATAATTGAGAATATGCTATAAATGAATAAATTAATCAGTTGTGCCCTAAATATACGATGTAGAATAGAAAGCATTTTCCTTACAGAGGCAGGGTCACAGCTATCCTTCACTCTAGCAAAGGGCCCAAATAGGGCATCTCTGTCATGCAACAGCCAAGGCCATGGCAGTCTATTGCTTATGGCCAAGATAATTATGTACTTTAAATGGGAGAAATTGACTGGATGCAACCAATTTAACCTCTAAACTGTGCATTCCTGAAAGGACTGAAGTTAATTAATGTTAAAAATGTCCCAGTTATTTAATTCAACCCATCCCAGGTGACTTCAGTAGACAGAAGTAGACTTTTATGAGACCGTCAAAAAGATGTCAAGTATCAAATATAGTACTTGACCCTTTGAGAGATATGACGATGACACCCAAACAACAAAGTCTTATATTGTAGAATTCATGTATTATTTCAAAGGTTAGATGCTCTCTAAACTTGCACTTTACATTTTTAGGGCTAGATTTACTAAGCTGCGGGTTTGAAAAAGTAAGGATGTTGCCTATAGCAACCAATCAGATTCTAGCTTTCATTTATTTACTACCTTCTACAAAATGATAGCTAGAATCTGATTGGTTGCTATAGGCAACATCTCCACTTTTTCAAACCCGCAGCTTAGTAAATCTAGCCCTAAGTGTTTAAGTTGCTGGCTTTAATGTTACAATGTTTTTGACTGTTTTTCCTGACTTCCACTGTGTTCTCTTTAGATTGTGATTGAACTGATGGAGGAAGAGCTCACATGCCCCATCTGCTATAGAATTTTTGAAGATCCTCAACATTTACCATGCTCATACAACTTTTGTAAACAATGTTTGAAAGGTGTCTGTCACTCACCGGACTGTGAGTGCTTCTTCCCGGACATTTAGGAACCGTGACCGTCCTCCATCCTGAGGGTCTGCGCATGCGCAGCCCTTTCTAACCCTTCAGTGTATGTTCCTTTAACTTAATTGGCAGATCAGGCAACACTCCCTATATTAAGCACCTGTGGTCAATACCACGTTGCCTGATCTTGGAGTCTCATTCCCCATGAGCCTCTGAAGGTGTTCCTGTGTTTCCTCGTGTATTCAGCGCTGCTGATTCCTGTGGTTTCCAAACCACTTCTACCTCTGTGGTTTCCAAACCACTTCTACCTGTGGTTCCCATACCACTTCTACCCTCCTGTGTATCATCGTGACTGTTAGCTGATTCCTATCCGCTGCCTCCGTGCACTACAGTCTTCAATCTACATCTACTCACCTGTGCATCATCGGGACTGTTAGCTGATTCCTATCCGCTGCCTCCGTGCACTACAGTCTTCAACCTGCAACTCGTCTGTGTTTCATCGTGACTGTTAGCTGATTCCTATCCGCTGCCTCCGTGCACTACAGTCTTCAACCTGCAACTCGTCTGTGTTTCATCGTGACTGTTTGGCTGATTCCTATCCGCTGCCTCTGTGCGCTTCAGTCTTCAGCTCATCTCAACTCTCCCGTGTTTCCGCGAGACTGCTACTACTATTGCTATCCGCTACTCTCCGTGATCATCAGTTCCAGCTCAACTCTGCTCTCCCGTGTCCCATCGTTACTGCACCTGCTGGTTGCTATTGGCTACCTCCGTGTGTCCGCAGAGTCCTGCTGCTGCTACTCCTCAGCTCTACTCATCCTTCAACTGCTGATCCGCTCTCCATGCTTTCCTGTGTTCCCGCTGGTCTCTACCCGCCTGTCAGCATTGGATTCGTGTCTCACTACTTACCTCTCAGCTAGACCATCGCTATTCTCCAGGGTCCTCCAGGAGTCCAGTTCCACGCTCTACTGATTCCTGTGTATTTGTTTCCCTGCTGGTCTACCTACCTGTGCGCTGCACCTACTTGACTACCGCTTCACCCATCCAGGGACTTCGCATCCTGCCGGCCTCCTGCCCTTCAGGTATCTCTGCACTCCTGTCTGACAGCCTGCTTCTGAACCACGGTATGCATACTTCTCATTGACTGTGCTGGTGTATTGCATATCTTGCTGGACTGTGTTGATTCTCCTCTGGAGTTTGCTATCCGCTGAGTCTATTGCCATCATTGACTGTGTTATCTTGTGCCGGATTACCTCAAGAGACTTTCTATTATTGCAGTGCTGTTCAGTCATTTATATATTGTGCATATTATTGTGGATCAAGTTTAAGGTGCCCGTGTATCTCCTGTGTTGCAGTCTCTCCCCGTGCTCCTCCTCACATATATATTCAGTGGTACAACTTGCTAGAGGCAGACCACTGATCCCTGTTCCCTGTGTCACTTGTTCCAGTATCCTTTCACATAGCAGTGGTACAACTTGCTAACGCAGACCACTGACTCCCCGGATACCTCCATTTGGATTCCATTCCTTCACTCAGACAGCGGTACAACTTGCTATCCGCAGACCGCTGACTCTCATCACCTCCTCGTTCTGTTGGACATTCCTCCTCACTATAGCAGTGGTACAACTTGCTACCGCAGACCACTGACTACCTTCACGTGTCCTTTGTCCATACAGTTCCTCGTGTATTATTACCTCCATATTACCAGTGCTGCTAGTCATAGACTTTCCTGAGCATCTCATCATCTGCTATTTCCTGTTCCGTGATCACCCTGCTACCAGAGTACCATATTACCACCTATATTGCTCTGGTAAGCCTATCACCTGGTGATCCCTGGGTAAAAACTCCTAGTGCCCGTGACAGTGTCATTGAAGGAAATTCATCTTTCAAATGTCCCACCTGCTGTAAGGAAATTACCACAATGGATTCTAAAAGCCACCAGGTTAACTACCTACTGAAAGCAATTGTGGTAAAATACAACAAGAATGAGGCATCTCCAAAAACACCAATGTATAAGGCGCATAGTGGTCAATCCCTTAATATCTTTTGCTTACCAAAGCTGATCTGTAGGTTTTGTGCCACTAATGCGAACACAAAGGACATGCCTTTTCTTAATTGATGAGGCCTACAGTCAGGAAAATAATTTGTTTGACTGTCTCTTAAGAGTTTCATTCCATGGATTCCTTGCCTGTCTGGACACCTTAGAGACGAACAAGTTTAAAGATCTTGATTTGCTGAAAAATAACTCGGATGTGCTGAAGGATTATAGATTCTGTCTGAATTACAAACCATGAAGCTTGCAGCGAAGCAAGCATATGATCCAGAAATCAGTAAGTTGAACAACATCATCAGTGAGCAGCACCGATAGGGATGAAACCAACACGAGGTGGTCCTGTTGGATACTGGCCAGGCTTTAAGGGGGTTAGTGTCCCAATTGGACCTCCCGTTGGTGCATGCTGGGCAGAACTTTGATCAGAAGAGTCTGTTCTGAGCCTACATTTGAACACTCCTGCACCAATTGGGATGAAACCAACGCGAGGTGGTCCAGTTGGATCCTGGACAGGTTTTACGGGGTTAGGGTCTGAGTTGGACCTCCCGTTGGTGTGCGCTGGGCAGCCACCTCATGGGTGTGTTGAAAGTGCTGCTAAGCTGCTAATTATTTTTTAAAAGGTTCACAGTTACATCCAAATCTTTGGTAACTTAATAATTTGAAGATTTAAATCCGGTCAACACCAGGTACTTCAGCTAGTTTCCAATATAAAAATTTTCAACTGAAATGCCCATATGATGATAACAACAGCTGCTATACTCTTTCAAACTTGTCATTTTCTTGGAGGCATTTCTTCCAGCACCACATACCAACTTTGTCCATGGCTTTCACAAGCATCTGCAGCAATTACTCTCATTCCTGTCAGACACCACCACACAAATAGCTAAAGAAGCTGCCTTTTATTGGGAGCTAGTTGCAGAACAATTAATTCTACTTGACACATGTCCATGATTTTTCTGGAGCTTTTGCAAGATTTTTTGGTAAACATACTTTATAATATTTATAGCAATTGTTCATACCATTTGAGAAAAAAATATTCTTTATATGCAGTCAAGTGAACTTGTCACTATAATGTATACTCTTTGGGGGATATCTACAGACGATGATGAATAGACAATTTACCTTACATTGTCCTGTGTACTCCATATTGGGTAACCTTTTGTACTTATATGTTGCTGTCTGTTTTTTATGACACTGTCTTCTTTTTGTTGTTATATTCACTTTAAGATAACACTTAAAGCAAAGGTAAATCCTCCATTTAGACCCCTATGATCACTCATTAACCCCCATAAGTCAAACTCGTTTGACATGAAGTGTTACTGGCATTGAACAGCACTGGGTAATCAGCCTTAAAAATACAAGTATTAGTAAAAGTTGCAGAATGGTACGTAAAAGTAATTTGTGGCTAGAAGTTCTTAAAATGTAAATCATAATTCCACAAGCAGTATATCCAAAATATTAAACACTGGCAGCATCTCAGAGTAGTGACAGATGCTCAAAGAGGACAGCAGAGCCAGATCAAAAACACCCTAATATATACACCCTTATAGAAGAGCTGCTTTGGTCATTTTTATTAATCTACAAGTCTTTGCAGGCTTTTTTTCTTAATTTGCACTAATAAGTGTAGGGTCTTATATGCACCCATTGCTAACAGTCAATGATGAAGAGGAAGACAAGCAGGCTTGTCTGTGTTAGGAACCCCTCCAGCCGGCACAACACAACCCGGAATCTATTCTGTCAAACAGGTGTTCACTGGAGCACCTGATGGTGGGGACAGACTGGGCTGCAGACTGACAGAGGGTCGTGAAGTGTGTACCGGCTGGGGAGAACCCAGGCAAGCGGGGTGAGGTCCACGCAGAGGTCAAGGGCCAGCAGCAGACAACAGTACCAGTAAACAAGCCGAGGTCAGGGGTCACCAGCAGATAGCAGAAACGGTAAACAGGCCAGAGATCAGGGTCACAGGATACACAAGCGAAGCCCAATTCAAAGCCAAAGGTCATACACAGGAAATCAGTAGAGGTTCAGGAAGACAGGAACGGAAACAAGCAGGTCAGCAGACTGGAGAGCAGAAGCTATAACCGGCAATGAGGCAGCAGACCTCATTGCCCTAAATACTCAGGCAGACCAATGAGAGCCCAGCTCTCTGATTACACCCCAGCTGTTCCAATTAGCCCACAGACTTGCCCTAATGTTTGCGCACGCGCCCGGCTGCCCTGTGATGCCGGGACGGTGCTGGAGAGGAAAGCGTCTTGCTGTTGCCATGGCAACATCCGATGCGCCCCCGGAAGTGACATCCCGGTTGCCTTAGCGACGGCCGGGACAGAGGTAGGGGAGTCGCGGCGGCTGGGCACCGCCGAGGCTCGTAACAGTCTGTACAATTTGCAGGTAAATTTAACAGCGTTACAGTGAATAAACAGACACATAGGGGGAGAAGGAGAGAGGGAGACAGAAAACTAATCATCTTCCTCTTACTCAGGACTGTCAATGGTGTTATAGTCTCTTAGTAGGCTGTGGATCAGCCTGCGACAGTCCTGGATGGTCATCTTCTCCCTTTTCAAGATGAGGCGATTCCTGGCAAGCCAAATAGCGTCCTTAAAGCACTTCATTAGGCTCCAGGCCTCCTGGATTGCCCCAATGATGTGGGTCCCAGGAAATAATCCATAAAATACCGAATTGTATGAAAGGCAAGTTCTGGGCACACTGTCCTTATGTTCATGTTCCAAGGCATCCAACAGTGCCTGTACAGTGGGGCAGTCCCAAAAAAATGCTGTGCTATTTCCCTACTGGTGATGCAGAAGGGGCAGTGGACATATCGACACAGGTTCCGGGAGTGCATTAATGTCCTGAGAGGCAGACATCCCTGGATAGCATCCATGCCATGTCTTTGTGTCTGGTAGTCAGCCTCTTAGAGGCCACATTCTCTCACAAGTGTTTTGTTGTGTTTGTAATCAGCACTTTACATGAAAGGTACCAAACCAGATTAGAATTTTGTGGGAATTGGGGCTGATTCAAAGCTCACTGATGAACTGGCTTTTTGCTATGAATGTCAATGGCTCTTTTTAGTGCATTGTCCGGCACCCTGGATTGGTGTGTGTCTGATAAAACCACGCATCCCCGGGGGGATGCCATGTATTAGCTGTAGAATTACCTCAGTTATCCAAGAAACAGGTGGAGTGATCATTGCCATGTATTAGCTGTAGAATTACCTCTTATCCAAGAAACAGGTGGAGCGATCGTGGCCATGTATTAGCTGTAGATTCTGCCACAGGCTTTTGTGCTTAACTATGTAATTTGCAGCCCATGTCACTACCTATATTTCCTATACCCTAGATGGTTTATTCCTTTTTGATCTCTAAATACAAGAAAGTCACCATTATGTAAAAAAGTATAAAAATCCCTCTTGGGGAGTTGAAAAGAGTCCCAGTTCACTAAAGGTCTTCCTTATAGGACCCGGGTAAATATCATCATTATTTATTTGTAGGGCATCACAAAACTCTGCAGCACTGGAAATTTAGGGGCATATTCAATTAGCTTTCGGATTCGTGGTAACGCGCGTTACCGCGAAAAGTGCGCGTTCTTGCGGGTATTACGGTACCGCATTAACGCGGATTTTCGTTCGCAACCCTATGGGCTGCGAATGAAAATCCACGTTATTGCGGTAACGTGTATTACGTTTCGCGGCTGTTCCGGCGCGTTACCGCGAATCCGAAAGCTAATTGAATATGCCCCTTAGAATTAGACATTTAGGGGCATATTCAATTAGCTTTCAGATTCGCGGTAACGCGCCGGAACAGCCTCAGTACCACGTTTCATTGTTATGTAATACAAATCCCCCTTGGTGTATGACCACGCTGTTTGTAGATCTAAACAAGTTATCATAAGAGAGAGTCCTAATCCTCTAAACGATTTCTTCTTTTACTATAGACCGTACATTTCTGGAGCTTGGAGATAACCTTTTGTACGCCCTTCAAGGGTGCAATAAAACACTTAATACATTATTTAGAAAGGTACACGGTACAATAGAACATGTATCAGCTATTCATAATTCTCTACTACAATTCTTCAAGTTTAACAGGTTCTTCTGTCCAACGCATGTCTTTAAGCTCAGAATACATTTAAACACTTCATGTTCATCAATAGCATCATCCTATGTCTATCAATAATGTCATATGCAATCTCCTTCAGCTTGCGTTAATATACACACTTCTAATAATGTCATCAGTTCTTTTCATCAACACTTGTGGGCGGGCTATTGTCTGTTCGTTCTTCCCAGTCTCCCGATACTCAGATTTAACAGTGAGCGGCTTGCAATGCATTGGGAGACTTCAGACTAAGGGACCTAGGTGTCTACTCTTTCCCCTATTGACCTCCCACCTATAGTTCGGGTACCTCAAGAATATTTAGTGGAAAGAGAACTAATCCTACTTGATATAATCACTGAGGTGTGTGAGAGCACGCCCAGCACTTTGTTTGGTCTAAAACCTTACCCTCCCAAGAATGATAATCATTCTCAAGGATGCCTGCTCAAGTCCGAATATTACTGGACTGGCATCGCTGGGTGTATCTCTTTTTTAACCATGGGGTCACCGTACTTACGGACGTAATGCTACTCAGACAATAGCCCCTCGCACTTTCTCCAAGCTCCAAGGTTTCCAAATTTTCCTTTACCCCTGAATTGAATAGAGTAATTGGCTGGACCGATTATGCTACTAACTTCTCCTTCCTCCCCAATACCTCCTTATCATTACCTGAACCAGTCTCTGTCACCTGCTAATAATCAAAAGAATTAACCGTCCTGAGAAGAGAATGAAATGAGAGAACACAAAACAGGAAAAACTATAACTTAATGCTGGATAACAGTCTTAGCCTTTGGCTCAGGTGCTACTTTTGCATTCGAGGCCTTCCAGAAAAGACTCATGAGTGCCCTTAGACCCTTCTCTGAGTGTTGGCCCCTCTGCAGTGGGTGGAATGGGCACCAGTGTGTCTCTGCTACCCTTGAAGCCGTGATGCTGGTAGCCTACACCTGGTACCTGTCTGTCAAATAACCTGAGCCTAAGAAATTTCTGTTCCACAACTTACTCTCCCGATCCAACATCCTGACAGTTAGTGTGACTTTTCAGGAAACAGTGTTTTGGACGTTCTTGGTTGCTGTCTCACTATTTACCTTCTCTCAAGAGCTAACCTAGCCTCCCAGTTACAATCTCATCTCACGAGGGGTTAAGAACATTTCAAAAACTGACAGGTTAGGAGTCTGCCCAGGAGTGATCTTTTGGTAGCGGGATAGGACTAGTGGCCGAAGCTATCAGTCCCTTCAATCAAGTTCCAACTCTTATTCTATTCAATTCATTCTACCGAGTACCACTACTTTATGTTCACACTGGTTTATGGCTAATTGAAAGTATGTGATTTGTTACCACTACTCATACATTATACATCTATTATTAATAACATGAATACCCCTATCATCTATTATAACTCTAGGACTATCACATTGAATAACAAAAGTTCTGAGTATGACACAGTAATACATTAGACACATTTCAATACACCTTTACCCAGACATTTTTCATTGGTACACCTGTGTATACTTGAGGATCCTGCATGGTGGTAATTGGATGAGGTGTATTTGTTTTACCTGGAGGAAAACCCATCAGTAGGAGGGATATGGGATGGCTCTATTGGTCTACCTTGTCCATCTTTCCAGAGTCTGCCAGACTCCTCACCACATCTCTTCACCTCCCAGACAGTTTATTCCTCAGGTAACACAAATCTTTATATATTAACCAATATGTGTATGCGTGCATGTGTGTGTGTGTTCACATTTTAAAACTAAAACAATACAACGAAAAACAAAACAAAACATAAATTTGTTAGCTGTCACATAAAACCCTGCTGTCTATTTGACAGCTATGTTCGCCCTGGTGTGACAGCCATGTATGGTCGTGTGTGTAAGTGTGGACCTTACAAGCAGCTACTTCAGTTGGTAACTGTGTCACTGTATAAAGTCCTCTATGTAGTGTCCTAATCATGTGCTGGTATTGCTATAAAACAATTTCTCAGTCACCTCAACATCGCCCTCTAGACTAGAAAAATGCTAAAGACCAATGTATATCAATCGATTTTCCCTCTGCCAACTCACATGTCATTCTCAGTACCTCATATTCAGCTACTTGACTAAGTGGGAAAGGCAAAGGGGTCTCTTTCTATAACACTTTCTTCAAATATAACAGTATCCAGTACATGTCTGTCTAACAGTGAAAAAATATAAAACATGAAAATTCTACATTTTCTAGGGTTTCACATTATGTCGTATCTTGTGGTAAAAATCCTACTCCAATGTTCTATACAGAGATGCATATCTGTATGCCTAACCTCCAGCAATCTCTTCTCCACCCTTTGTGCATCCATATAAAGGCACATTTTTGAACAGGAGGCACGAATCATAAAACACAAAAAACAAAACAGATATGCAATCTATAAAACATGAATCGTATTTCCACAACAGAACCTTTCTGCTTAAAATCAGCAGTTTCTATACACATGAAAACAAAACCCCTGACTGTTTCTGTAACTCATGTTAATCTAGTGTGTGTATCTCTGAATTTGTCTTATGTAAAAAAATAAAAATATGTCTTAGCCCCATTGTTGAGACTGTGTCTGATTTTATCTCTACCAAAGCAGAGAGAGAGAGAGAGGGAGAGAGACTAGCGTTTGTGTAAAGAATGAGAAATAGGAAAGCAATGAATGATGGGAATATAAAGATTTGAATACAAACATACATTAGAAAGGGAGATTATTTTTTTTTTCAACAAAATGACAGCTGGATTGGACTCTGACTCTATGGGGAAATGGCTGTATTCATTTAACTATGATCCCTCCCAAGAATGACTAGGGGGTCTTAACTGTGCAATCCAGTGTCGTCCGTCATTCGTTCATTAAGAACTCGGTATCTCATTGACTACATACCTTTTCAACGGACTTTCCTAACTTATAATAGAGAAATGTAAAAATTGTTGATGACTCATCTGAGATACCTAAACGATATTTTGGAGCAAAGTATGTATATACTTCATTGTTGGATAATGATTCTCAGCCAAACAAATTATCATGAGACACTGCAGCCTAAAACAAAGAGTGTTCCATTTGTCTATTGTTAATTAGTCTTTCAAGAGTAATTCTTCTATTTCTCTATCTCACCCCTTTCAAACAATACGTCTATACTTCTTTTGTCTACCTTTATCTGTGAAGAAAAGACAAGATAGTTATCTTTAAACAGCAAACAAACCAAACATTCTCATTCTTTACCATCGGCCAGCGATTTAGGAAAACAAACATTTGACAACATAAAACAAACACACAAAATCAACAAAGATTACCTTTTAAAATCAGTTTCTTTCTACACTTTGCACCTTAATACTTACCACAGTTTTAAACTCTACTTTGTCTAGTTGTAGGATTACAGGTCTGACCTGAACATTGTCTCAAAATTATATCCTTACTTAGATTCCAATATGATAATTGGAGAGGACTTCAATCTTGTTGCATCTCCGACAATGGACAGGGAGGGGCCATCTGCTCCGATTCATTACTCCTCCAAACTGCCTAAGGTAGGAATCAAGTATATCATAGACCAACTACACTTAACTGATTATTGGCGCCTATTGAACCCCACCTCAAAAGAATACACCTGTCTTTCAGCGGCACACGGCACGTTATCTCGGATTGATTACATATTAGTATCCCAGTCTCTTCTTCCCACTCTAGGTGGATCAGACATAGAAACCATCTCGTTGCTTTGGATAGAAATAGCTAATACACATAAAACAGGTTCATACAGGCAATGGAAATTACCAAATTATTTAGCTAATTCATTAACATTTAGAAATATGCTCATTGCAGCCTGGCATGATTTCCTGTTCAATAACGAAGAACATCAATCTAACCCGGCTTTACTCTGGCAGACAGCCAAGGCGGTAATTAAAGGCCGTATAATTTCATTTACAAGCCAACATATAAAAACACATACTAAACTATACCTAGACACAAAGAGATCTTACTTCAGCCTACCAAAACATGAAAAATAATCCATCTCTAACAAATAAAAATATGTACAAGCAAAAACAAACACAGTTTAATAATCTAATTGCTTAATTGGCAGATAGAACTTCACAAGCTTCTAGATTTCAGTTCTATAGACACGGAAATAAGAATAGCCGCTTGTTATCCAATCTGTTAAAAGGTGAGAGATCCCCAACTATTATTGCAGCCCTTAAATCTAAAGATGGCTCACTGTCTAGTGATGGAAAAGAAATACTTAACATCTTTCATAACTTTTATACAAAACTATACTCTCAAGACCCTATCAATCCTGCTTCCAAAGACCAGTTTTGGGAGAAAATCTCTATGCCTGGCATCTCTGACCCACAATCAGAATCCCTCCTAGCCCCAATCAAAACAGAAGAAGTCATCAATGTAATAAAAAATTTAAAAACCTTCATAGCACCAGGACCTGATGGTTTGAGTGGCGAGTTTTATAATATACTTCTATCTCAAATAACAGAAACACTAAGTTTTTTAACCAAATCATTGAATCTCGTTCAGTACACCTACATTTCAACTCTGCAATTCTTAGAGTTTTACCCGAACAAGACAGGCAACTAGATGATGCGGGGTCTTACAGACCAATCTCCCTGCTCAACATTGATTACAAAATCTAAACCAAAATACTAGCGGAAAGATTAAAATGTATCTTTCCCTCTATCATACACACAGATCAATCAGGTTTCATTTGGGGCCGGAATTCTGTCACGAACATACGCAAAGTTCTGACGGTTTTGTCACACATTCAGCATACCAAATCTCCAGAGATCAGTATTCTTTTTTTCCTAGACGCTGAGCCAATAGGCTATAACCCTCAGGGAAGACCCTAATTATTCAGGTATACAAATTCGTTCAGAATCATGCAAATTAGCGATGTTTGCTGACGATATGCTATTAATGGTTACACGCCCAGAAAAATCTATCCCCACAATTGTAGAGACAATAGAAAACTTTGGATCCTTTGCAGGTTATAAAATTAACTTTCAAAAATCTAAAATACTCCCTATTTCGAACACTGCAATGAATCCAGACCAAATTAGAGCTATTTCAAATTTCCGTTTAGTAACACAAAAATTAAAAAACTTGGGCATTTACATTCCATCATCTCTGAGTGACCTTTATAAACTCAATTATTCTCCCATTATTAAGAAAGTAGAATTTATGCTAGTTAATTGGAAAAACCTTAGTTTGTCGCTACTTGGTAGAAACGCTGTGATTAAGTCTGTTATTTTTCCCAAATTGACATACCCGATGCAGATATAAACTGATATACACAGATGCACAAGACTCTTGTCAGAGATGACCTAAACGGGTCCTTTCTCCTGAACTCCGGCTGCTATACCTTGTGGGTATCGATCGATAGAGAGACAGACAACTTCAGATGTTAGGCTGAAAATGTATCTGGTTCTGACCAGCCCTAAGTCAGAGTAGCTTTATTTATACATAGTTACACAGAAAAAGGGAGATAAGGAATACAAGGTTTCTGAAGGCATCTTGTCCATGTCAGCAGTTTGTGGGCATGATGTAAAGCAGATGTCTTTATCTCAGTCACGTAGGCCTCAAGTGGGGGTCGTGGGCTCCTGGTACCGAAGCTGCTGGATGTGCACATTCTTGAGAAGAGACATGTTGGCGAAGAGAAAAGAATGTAAGGCAAAGTTCATAGAGAATATTCTGCAAGCTGCAGACTATTCTTCTTTCAGCAGTAATTATACAAAATGCATTACTTTAAGAAGTTCATAAAATGTATATCTCTCACACTCTTTACTTCCTTTCTATGGAGAGGTAAGCGACCCAGAATTCACAATGTTAAACTTAAACAAAATAAACAAAGAGGTGGAATTGGTTTCCCGGATGTGATGGCATTTATGCTCTCTGCTCTTTTCCGTTATGCTGTAGGTTGGTTATTGAGGCAAGAATACTTTATTAATCTGCCTCTAGAAAATGAATTAGTGCACCCATATTCACTGGCGGCACTCCTCCACCTTCCGAAAAAATTGATACCAGAAGAAATAATGCGAAACATCTTATTTGCAGATACCTACAAGGCATGGAATATTATCATGAAACACTTAAAACACCCTCAAATTACTACACACTACGTTACTATTTGGGGCAACCCTGTGTTTCCTCCAGGTCTAGAAAATGCTGAAATCTCCACTTGGAGAACCAAAGGTATCGCCTCAATAAAAGATGTATTCGACCCTGGAGGCATCCTATTCCCTTTCCAACAACTTAAAGAAAAATTAACCTGCTCAATTCCCATTTTTTTATGTATTTGCAGTTACGCCATTACATCATGATACATACAGATAACAAACTATCTCTCCCCGCAGCCAGCTCTCTAGAAGACCTTTTACATTTCTCCAAGAGACAGAAATTCCAAATTAGATTCCTCTACCAGGATCGACTACCGTCAGATACACCCAAAATTTTGAATAAGACACATAGATCCCTGCTGAAGGAATCTCCTGAATTTAGTCCTGCTATAGATCTACTCAAACATAACGAAAAAATTCTGAAATGGCTTCATTCTACAAGACTACAAGAGACCCATATAAAATTTCTTAATCGTACCTGTATATCACAATATCAAAGGAGATGTTATGTTCCGGAAGAATCGGGGTTCTGTCCCAAATGCAGACATGCTTGTGCATATTTTTACCATAAGATTTAGCAATGCAGAAAAATCTAGAAATTCTGGAATAAAATACTAAGCTTTTTATCTTCTGTCTTGTATACTTCTCTTCCAAGTGATAGAAAGGCCATTTTCTTATGTCAATTTGAAAATTGGGTACATCTTATTCCATCCAGAGAATCACAGGATGTTATACCATTTATTATGGTCACCATCACAATAGCTAAACTAGCAATTTTTCGACATTGGATTAAAAAATCCCCCCCATCTTTATCAGAAGTGAAAAATTAACTCTTTAATACACTGTATTTAGATAGAAGAGCCACGTTGCCAGATATTGAGAAAGGGGTTGAACGATTCTACAAGAAATGGGGTCCTTTTATTGACTCTCTCCCTCCTAATACCCAAGAAGGAATGTTAAAGATGTTTGAAGACATAACATGGTCTCTGCACCGTGCTTTGGGGAGTAATTGACATGGATGTGGGGTATCTGGAATTGTTGATATGGGATTTTGTGTAGAGGAGCAGTCTTCTGCCCCCCCCCCCATTCCTCATGCTCACCCTCACCTTTATTTGCATTTGAACTTCAGATCCATACCATGTGGAGGGGATGGGGTGGTGGGTACACTTCCACCCGCTGTGTTATATACTTGGAGGTTGTCCACGGTCGCCTTCCTGTTGCTGTTGTTAATGCCAGTATTATTTTGTGTTATGTGTGTCATCTTATATGAATGAACACTTCCAATTCTTTTATGTGAATTACCATTTTATTCTTATTGATACTAAACTCACTCTTACGCGCTGATAAAATCAAGAGTTACAACGTTTAACTTTACAAATTGCTCTTTATTGTTCTTAAGATAACAAGATATAAAAGTTATAAAGTGAACAAATATCGACATTTGTTGATTGTAAACAAGATACTGTTCAATCCTTTGTAACACTTTCTTGTCAGTGAATATTTCTTGATTGGATATTGACCTTCTTATTTTAATCTGTAATTGGAAAACTTCTAATAGAAACTGTTATAATAAAAAAAAAAAATATTCTGCCTTAGACAAAAACGTGTGCATTTTCTTGAGGGGATCTATCTAGTTTGAAATGTGCCATTGCTACCAAAGGGTACTTTGGTAGCAATGGCTACTGCTTTAGAGTACCTAGTAGCATATTCCACTACAGTCAGAATGTATTCTTTCTCTGAGCTACTGGGAATGGCTAGAGGACCCACAATATTCACAGCAACCCATTCAAAGGGTTCCGATACGACAGGCAGGGGAATGAGAGGGGCCCTCCCCACATCACCACACTTCCCAACTACTGGCACGCATGGCATGAACGACAGTACTTGGCTATGTCAGTCATCATGCCAGGCTAGTAAAAATTGTGTACCAAACAAGCTTTGGTTCTGGCAACACCCAAATGTCCTGCTTAGGGAATCTCATGGTCCACTTTCAGCAAGAGTCTGTGTTACCACTAGCTGTCTATCAGCAATTACATCTGGATACATATGCGTGACATTTTTCTCTCTGTACAAAAGGCCATTTTTCCAAACAATTCTATCATGTTCACCTTCAAGATAGGACTGATTGACCTGCTCCCCACGGTTGATAGACTGGGATCAGTGTGGTGTTCTGCTTTGAAAGTATAACTTCTGAGCTGATCAGTGTTGCACACAGCAGGCTGCCTGTCCTTATTCAAATCACTGTCTGAGCCTGTAATTTCTACAGGAAGGGAGGGGGTGGAAGGGGATTAGTTTCTAGTGAGCGCTCCTCCACACTTGCAGGGGTTAATACACAGCTCCTCTGTGCTGCACTCTTGGTCAGGTACCTGTAAATCTGCATTTCACAGCAGGACATGAAATTTCATTACATATAAGCAGCATGCATCCTTCCTAAATCAGTCCCCAACAGTACCGTGGCAGGCAGATTGTTTAGTACCCCAACATCTCATATTCCGCTATCAGATTCCCAATCTAGGTACACTCTGGCTAGGGGTATGGCGAAGTGTAAGCCCCCCACTCCTTGCACAGCAATAGCTTTCAAGGTAATAATGTTTTCTGGGTTCACTAGTGCTGGATATACAAGAGTCAGGTCTGCGCCAGAGTCTAACAACCCAAGTGAGACTTGCCTCATGCACACAGGATGGCCGGCACTGGTTTCCCTGCTGGGCCCCCCGCAGGAGAAGGTGTTGTTTTCTTCTTAAACATAAAACACCTGCGGATAGTTGCCAAAACAGGTTTTGCCCCCGCCCTCCCAAAAGGTGTAGCAAGAGCTGGTTTGGTTGATGAGGAACTCGGGTGATCCTCCAGGTTGCCTCTCTTTTCACATAGTGTGCCCTGGAGCTCCCCAACTCTTCTTCATTACAGGAGCCCTGGTAATGGTGTACTTTTTGGCCAGGCTGGAAGCCTCTTGCGATGTCTTAGGGTCACGATCCACAACCCATTCTTTCACCTCAGCTGGGCACAGTGTGAGGAACTACTCCTGGAGAATGAAATCCTTTGGTTTATCATAGTCCAGTACCTGCAATCCCTCAATCCATTGATGCATCATGGTGGATAATTGCGCTAACAGTCCGGAATAGGTATAGGGACTGCGTCTTGAGACTCGGAACTTTCGTTGTTAAGCCTCAGGAGTTTATTATTATTATTATTTATTATCTTTAATTTAAAAGGCGCTACAAAGGGTCCGCAGCGCCGTACATGACATATACAGAAAACAGTGACCCATGACACAACATGATCATCATCATTTATTTATATAGCGCCAGCAAATTCTGTAGCGCTTTACAATTTTGAACAAACATTAATAAGACAGTATTGGGTAATACATACAGCCAGAGAGGTAAGAGAACCCTGCTTGCAAGCTTACAATCTATAGGACAATGCGAGTTTGAAACACAAGGACATGTACTACATCATATTGCACAATGGACAGCTAGAATGAAAAGGTAAAAGTATTGGGTGGGCTGTGTGTGTGGCAATGTTCGTCAGAGGGTTGTTGTCTTGTGTTAGCTTTGTAGAGGGTGGTAATAGGGTAATCTATGGAGATTAAGATGGTGGTTGAGGAATATCATAAACTTGTCTGAAGAGGTGGGTTTTCAGAGAACACTTGAATGTTTGAAGACTAGAGGAAAGTCTTACTGTGCGAGGGAGGGAATTCCACAAAGTAGGTGCAGCCCGAAAAAAGTCCTGTAACTGACAATGGGAGGATGTAATGAGAGTGGAAGAGAGACGCAGATCTTGTGCAGAACGGAGGTGTCGAGTTGGGAGATATTTTGAGACAATTGAGGAAATGTATGTCGGTGCAATTTTGTTGACAGCATTGTCTGTGTTATGACTGCCTTTGTTTTGTATCTGGCAGCAGTACCTATAATCCATCAGAGGTGCTGCTGTCCTGCTCCTGAACTCTGCAATATGCCTGAAGGAGTTAATCTCCTTGTCTGATGCTAATTAGAACTGCACCTGTTGCACTGCTTTAAGTACCTGCCTCTAGCTGTGCTCTGTGCAGTTCATCCGTTGTTCCTGGCTGCTGCTAACCTGCTCCTGTTCTGTTTGGTATATACCTGCTGGATTGTATTGCTGTGTATGAACCCTGCCTGTACCTTGGACCTTGCCTGCTTGCCTGAGACCCCGAATCGTTTGCCTGTACCTTGGACCATGCTGTTTTGCCTGTTACCCTGACCTTTTGGACAGACTTCTGGACCTCGCCTATTTGCTTGATCTCTGCCTGGCTATTTGGATTTGTTTGTCTGGTCTCTATTTGATCCCTGGACTCTGTCTGCTTTCCTGGACAGCCTTGTGCCTTTTGGACTGGGGTAAACTTATTATACTTGTTCCTGCCATTTTACTATATTGTCTTTTTTGGAACCTGTTATCTGTGGATTTGAGTTATCTTTGTTAATATATTTACCTGAATAAAGACACTTTGCCTTACACTTCCGTTGCACTTCGTGAATGCACTGGGATTCATAACAGCCTGTTGTTAGAAGAATTTTATATTGGATTCGTTGAAATACAGGCAACCAATGTAGAGACTGACAGAGTGGCTCAGCAGAAGAACGGTTTGCAGGGACAATCAATCTAGCCGCTGCGTGCAAAATAGATTATAGGGCTTCAAGTCTGACTTTGGGAAGACCAGTAAGGAGGGAATTGCAATAGTCGATGCGGGAGATGATGAATGCACGAATTAAGGTTTTTGCGGTGTCTTGTGTGAGATATGTGCGTATTCTGGAAATGTTCTTTAGGTGTATGTAACATGATTTAGATATAGGGTTGATGTGGGGAATAAATGATAGTTGTGAGTCAAGGATTATATCTAGGCAACGAGCTTGCGGGGTGGGATTTATGGTCATGTTATCAACAGAAATAGAAATGTCAAGCAGGAAACTTCTGTTTTTGGGTGGGAATATTATTAATTCAGTTTTTGAAAGCTTGAGTTTGAGTTGGTGAGAAGACATCCAAGATGAGATGGCAGAAAGACAGTCAGTAACGGGAGACAACACAGATTGTGTATCATCCACATAGAAATGATACTAAAATCCAAAAGGAGCTTATTATTTTCCAAGAGAAGTGGTGTAGATAGAGAATAGCAGAGGTCCTAGGACTTAGCCTTGTGGTACTCCAACTGATAAAGGAAACGGAGCAGATGTGGATCCAGAGAAATTAACACTGAAAGAGCGATTAGATAGTTAGGATGAGAACCAGGATAGGACAGTGCCTTCAAGACCTAGAGATTGTCGTGTTTATATGATGAGAGAGTGGGCAACAGTGTCAAATGCAGCAGAGAGATCCTGGAGAATTAGAAGAAAGGAATGGTTTTTACTTTTTGCTGTGATCAGATCATTGACAACCTTGGTCAGCGCAGTCTCTGTGGAGTGTTGAGAGCAAAAGCTGAAGAGGATCCAATAGGTTGTTTGTTCTAAGAAAGTGTGTAAGGTTAGTGTAGGCAATTTGCTTGAGAAGCTTGGAGGGGCATGGGAGCTGAGAGATGTGGCGGTAATTTGCGAGAGAGTTAAGTTTAGAATTTATTTATTTTTTAAAATGGGAGTAATCACTTCATGCTTGAATAGTGATGGAAAAATACCAGTAGAAAGAGATAGATTACAGATTTTAGTTAGAGGGGGAATGAGCACAGGAGACAGGGACTTACCAATTTCTGAGGAAATGGGATCAAGAGGACAGGAGGTAGAGTAGGAAGATGAGAAGAGAGTAGAAACTTCCCCTTCATTTGTGGGATCAAATGAAGAGAGAGTGTCAGAGAGTACTACAAAGGAATTGAGGCGATTGCTTGTAGAGGGAGGTGATACCATTTCAAGTCTGATCTTATCTATTTTGTCCTTGAAATAGGAATCAAATCCTGTAAACTAATGGTAGTTGGAGGATTTGGGAAGGGAGGATTCAGAAGAGATTTAAATGTGTTAAAAAAGCGTTTAGGGTTAGAAGCCTAAGCATAGATGAGAGATTGGTAGTATGTTTGTTTAGCAGTGTCCAGAGCATTTCTAAAGGAGTGGTAGATATCAGTATAAGTGATGAAATCATTAGAGGTACAAGATTTACTGCAGTGATGTTCTGCTTTACGAGAGTTTTTGTAGAGTTTGTGTTACCTTAGTGTGCCACGGTTGGCAACGAAGTCTACGCGGAGTATGTAGTGTCACTGGAGCCACTTGATCCAGGGCAATTGTTAGTGTTTGGTGAAAATGGGGTACTGCCTGATCAGGGGAGGAGAATGCAAAAATTGGGGAGAGAATGTGTTGGAGAGAGGTGGAAAACTGTTGAAGATCAATAGAGTTGATATTCCTGCGGTTGTGAGGAGGCTTGGAAGAGTTTGACAATAGGGAGGGTAAAGAACTGGGGGTGAGCGAGTATCTAATAAGGTGATGATCCGAGAGGGGGAAAAGAGTGTAAAGGAAATCAGAAACTGAGCATAGTCTAGAGAAAACAATATCAAGACTCAAGATTCAATCCACTGGGAGAGGTTAGAGAGAGTAGTTTGGAAGCAGCATTGGAACGTGGATTAGAAATAGAGATGTTGAAATCACCCATGATGATGGTGGGGATGTCAGAGGATAAGAAGTGAGGGAGCCATGCAGAGAAGTGTTCAAGAAATTGTTGGTGTGGACCAGGGGGGTGATAGATGACCGCAACACGCATAGAGAACGGGTTAAAAATCCTAACAGCATGTACTTCAAAAGATGTGAATGTGAGTGATGGGACATTTGGTAGAACTGTGAACGTGGACTGTGGGGAGCAGCGAAGTAGTCCAACCCCCCCCCCCCCCTCCTTGTCTGCCTCCAGGTCTGGGGGTGTGGGTGAAATGAAGACCACCATGTGAAAGGGATGCAGGTGAAGCAGTGTCTGATTGTGTGAGCCATGTTTCTGTTATTGCGAGAAGGTTGAAGTTGTTTGAGATGAAGAGATCATGAATGGAGGTAAATTTGTTACAAACAGAGCGTGCATTTCAAAGGGCACATTTAAAGGACTTTGAACACTACAGAAATCCAGCAAATCTCAAACACATCACCTGTCTTCCCTCTCTTCCAGATATATGCGTGTGGCAGAATTGAGGGGGGCCTGGATTAGGTGATATATCATCCGCTAATAGAAGCAGGGAGGAAGACAGGTAGGAAAGATGATTGTAAGATGTGTGTCTTTTTAGTTTCTGGCGGCAGGGTGAGGCTGTTAAAGTTATTGAATTTAAATAGGAAAAGAGTTCATGAGTGTTCACTAGAGGTGAGTGAAGTAATGATAGGGCAATGAGGACAGAGGTGTGTGTTGCAGGATGGGTGAGGGATGATATAGTCCTAAAGATAATGCCATGAAAAGAGAGAAAGAACAATATTTTGGCAAGCATTGGGATTTATGAGTGAAATAGCAAAAATCAGGGAATTAAAGGAATTACCTAAGTCATGAGAGAGGAGAGTGATTGAAAGTCAGTATCATGTTTTCCTACTTGTGATGGCAGACAAAGCTTAAAGTAGAACTGAAAGTACAATGCTCAGGTAGGGGACTGAAATAACTGTAGCATGAGTAGGGAGTGGCTGAGCAAGTAGTCCAGCGGGCTGATTAAACAGAGGAGATTTTGCAGGGAAAATAAACTGGCAGATAAAACGAACTGAGATGAGAAGAAAATAAGATCTGAGTCCAAAACAGTCCTCATGTTGCTTGTAGCTTGTAGTCAGGGAGAGTAGAATACATCAGGAGTAGAATATGGAGTTTCAGGTGAATACTGACTGCTGTCCTTGTGTAGCTGTGATAATAGGCAGAATGTTCTTTTCCTGTTGAACTCCAGTATAACTCTGAATTAAACTATTTAATTTTTTTGCACTTGTAACTAACACACTTAGAACTATACACACTAACTATGCAGTCATCACTGGCTTGCAGCCATTCTACAATGAATATATAAGGTTAACAAACTCATGTGATCAGTGTTCTTCAATCAAGCCCTCAATAAACTCCCCCAACAAACACTAGCAATAAAAGGTTTAAACAAACAAACAGTGAAAAGACAGCATACCATTAGAAATAAAAATGCACTTTCTTAATTTAGATCAAATTCTGGTGCAAAGAGGTTGAAATAAATACACTTAGAATTATACACACTAACTGTGCAGCCATCACTTAGAAAAAACAAAAAATGAAGAACAAATATATATATATAGAAGTAGGCCGTAGCTTGAGAAAACAGAGCTAAAACAGAGCTAGGGAAGCAGGAGTGATGGAATAGCAGAAGGAGCACACGAGGAAAGAGCCCTGCCCTGCTCCTGAGAGCTTACATCCTAAAGGAAAGGGGGAGACACAAATAGGGTGGTACTAGCTGGGGGAGAGAGCCAGGACAAGGGAGTTAGGAGGAGGACTGATAGACTTGAATAAAGAAATGAGTCTTAATGGCACGCTTGAAGCATTGAGAGTAGATGCTAACCTGATGGAACATGGAAGATCGTTCCACACCTGGGGAGCAGCCCGGGCAAAGTCCTGGAGACGGGAGTGAGAAGAGGTGATCAGTGAAGTAGTGAGGCGGTGGTCACAGGCAGAGCGGAGGGGGCAGCTAGGAGGGTAGGTAGAGATGAGATTGGAGATGTAGGGAGGGAGGATTCATTAAGAGCTTTGAAGGTGAGGGTGAGGAGTTTAAATTTATTTCTGTAGGCCATGGGTAGCCAATGTATTGACTGTTGGAGGGAAACAGCAGGGAGGGAGAGAAAAATGAGACAGGCAGCAGCATTGAGGATAGACTTAAGAGGGTCAAGGTGAGAATCAGGTAGGCCAGAGAGAAGGAGGTTACAGTAGTCAAGGCGAGAGATTACAAGCGAATGAACAAGGGTTTTCGTAGGTTCCGTGGTGAGAAAGGGGCGTATCTTGGATATATTCCAAAGGTGGAAGTAGCAGGATTTTGAGAGGGACAGAATCAAGGATGACCCCAAGGCATCGGACTTGAGCGACAGAAATGAGGGTAGTGTTATTAACAGAGATATAGAGAGGGGAGGAGGTGGGAAAGTCCTGGAAGGGGGGAAGACGATAAGTTCAGTCTTGGAAATATTGAGTTTAAGGAAGCGTTGGGACATCCAAGATGAGATGGCCGAGAGACAGCAGGAGACACGAGACAGAAGTGAAGGGGAGAGGTCAGGGGATGAAAGATAAACTTGGGTATCATCAGCATATAGGTGGTACTGGAGGTCAAAAAAGCGGATGAGGACACCAAGGGAGGAGGTGTAGAGGGAGAAAAGCAGAGGGCCAAGAACGGAACCTTGAGGAACGCCAACAGGTAAGGGAAGAAGGGCGGATGTAGAGTCATGTGTAGAGACTGAGAAGGAGCGGTTGGTAAGGTAAGAGGAAAACCAAGAGAGGACAGTGCTAGAGGCCTATAGATTTGAGAGTTTGCAAAAGGAGTGCGTGGTCAACGGTATCGAAGACAGCAGAGAGGTCAAAAATGATAAGAAGGGAGTAGTGTCTTTTGGATTTAGCGAGGAGAAGGTCATTAGTGACCTTAGGGGGTAATTCAACTAGCTGCATTACTTTAAAAAGTAACGCAGCGTTAAAACTATTACCGCTATTACGGTACTTTTAACCCGGATTTTCAGCTCACAGCTCAGGGAGCTGTGAGGAAAAGGCCGGCGTTAAAAGTACCGTAATAATGGTAAATACGCACACTATGACCGTAATAACGGTAATAGAGTGCAAGTCGCATTACTTTTTCAAGTAACACGGCTAATTGAATTCCCCCTTAGTGAGGGCAGTTTCAGTGGAGTGGAGGGGGCAAAAACCGGATTGGAGTGGGTCAAGGAGTGAGTGAGAAGAGAGAAAGGAGGTGAGACAGTTGTAGACAACCCCTTCAAGGAGTTTGGAGGCAAAAGGAAGAAGCATAATAGGGCGGTAATTAGAAAGAGAGGTGGGATAAAGGAGCGGCTTCTGGAGTATGGGGGAGACAAGACCATGTTTAAAAGAGGACAGGAAGATTCCAGAGGAGAGGGATAGGTTGAGGAGGTGGGCAAAGTGGGAGCAGGCTTCAAGAAGGAGGGAGCGGAGGAGGTGGCAGGGGATTGGGTCCTGTGGGCAAGTGGAGGTGGTTGAGGAAGAGAGAAGGGTATGGACTTCATCTGCAGATACCGGAGTAAAGGAAGAAAAGGAGGGAGAGGTAGCAAGAGGGGAGGGCAGAAAGGAGATAGCAGCTGCAGCGGGTGGGAAGGGGAACAGAGTGGGCAGTGAGGGAGGAGAGGGTGGGGTAAGAAGGGACTGCTGGGAGATGTTATGACGTATAGACTCAATCTTGGGGGTGAAGTGGGTAGCAAAGTCGACAACAGAGAGCATGGGGGGGAGTGGGAGAGGGGAAGGGGAGAGGAGGAAGTTGAAGGTGGCAAAAAACCGATGGGGGCTTTGAGGATTGGGAAGAAATGAGAGCTGTAAAGAATTATCTTCTAGAGAGCAATAGGGCCAAACTGTAAGAGGCAAGTATGAACTTGAAGTGGAGGAAATCAGCATGAATGCATGACTTTCCCCAGAGCCGTTCTGCACTGCGGGAGCATTTTTGAAGATAGCAGGTAAGTTTAGAGTGCCACAGTTGAGGCGGGGTCCGACGAAGCTTGATTGTGACAGCCGGGGCGACAGAGTCAAGTGCAGTGGTAAAAGTGCGATTGTAATAGAAGATAGCCTCATCGGGGCAAGAAAAAGTGGTGAAGGGGGAGAGGAGCGAGCCCAGGGAGGAGGAGGAGGAGAATGTGGTAGGATCAACTGTGTCAAGATACGCCTGGTGAGAGTAACCTTGGGGGATGGGGATGGTGAGAGGGGTGGAGAGATGCTAATAGAGAGGAGATGGTGGTCTGAGAGAGAAAAGGGTGAATTAATGAGGTCAGAGACAGTACCAAGGTGTGAACAAAACAGATCAAGGGAGTGGTCACTGTGGTGGGGGGGAGAGGAGGTCCATTGAGAGAGACAAAGGGAGGAGGAGGGGAAGAGAAGTTTGGAGACAGCAGGGTCTAAGGGATTGTCTATAGGGATATTAAAGTCCCCCAAGATGAAGGAGGGAAGGTCAGAGGAGAGAAATTGCGGGAGCTAGGTGGCAAAGTGATGAAGGAAAGGGGAGACAGGACCGGGAGGATGGTAGATAACAGCAACACAGAGGTGAACTGGGTGGAATAGGCGGATAGAGTGTACCTCAAAGGAGGAAAAATAGAGGGAGGGTTCAGGGGAAAGAATCCAAAAAAAGCAGCAGGAGGAGAGAAGTGTGCTGACGCCACCACCTTGCCGGTACACAGGTCTGGGTGTGTGGGAGAAGGACAAGCCCCCAAAAGAGAGAGCAGCAGGAGAGGTAGTGTCCTCAGGGGATAGCCAGGTTTCAATGATGGCAAGCAGGTTGAAGGATCTAGGGATAAAGAGATCATGGATAGAGGTCAATTTGTTACAAACTGACCTGGCATTCCAGAGACCACAGGATAGAGGAAAAGAGGGAAGAGTAGAGATGTGGATGAGATTGTTGGAGTTGCTCGACTGCATGGGTGAGTGTGATATGGAGCGAGGCATGACAGTGAGAGAGGATTGGAATTGGACGAGCAGCAGAAATAAGAGGGGACTTGTCAACAGACCGGAGACGAGGGGCACGGGACCAACAGGTGGGAGAGGAGTGGATATGGGGCAGGTAAGGGGGTTTATAAATGGGAGAGGCAGAAGGAAGGAGTGACATGAAGGAATAGATTTCCTGGGTGGTAAGAGAGGGAGATGGTAGGTAGGAACAGACTGACACTGAGAGAAGAGCAGCGAAGGGGACAAGAAGGAAATGGTGTGAGTGGGGAAAAGGAGGAGAGAGGGAAAGATGGTGGAGGGGGCTGCGAGTCAGATCAGGGTCACAGAGACACAGAAGAGAATAGAGGAGTGAAATAGGGACGGGGATGGGAAGGGAGAGGGGGGAATGAGGAGGAGGAGGAATATGGAAAGGTTGGACAAGGGAAGCAGGGGGATAGAGGGAGAGGACAGAAGTAAGAGAGAAGCAAATCATGATAAAGCTAGAGCAGGTGTTGGATAGACCGTTGAAAGTAATACAGAAATCAAGGATGGTAAGGGCTTACAAGTGAAGTGAGGAAATGGTGAGAGCAGGAAAGGTGAGTAAAGCAAGAGAGTGCAGCAGTAGAAGGAGAGAAAAGAGGAAGAAAAGATGTAAAGTATGAGCCAGGGAATAGGAAGCAGTTAGGACAGTAGAGATACCAGATGGGTGTGTTTATAAAAACAGTTAGATTAGATAGTGACATCAGGCATGATTGGAAGGCAATAGTATAACATAAGACATAATACAAGGTGCACTGAGCTGGTTATGTAAGTACACAAGACAAGAGGGAGCCAGTTAAAAGTTCAAGTTAAGTGCAGCAACATTGCGGTTTAAAGGTGGGAATACAAGCAACGTAAGTGGAATCAACAAGTCATATAAAAACTGCAGCACCCAAAAATAAGTGTGAGAAACAGATCAGCAGGGAGTGTCCAGGCAGTTGACAATGCAGGTGGTGGAGGATATCAGAGCTCACGGCTGATTGTGGAATGTTGTCCTCATGTAGCAGTGTTTGCAGGTAAAGGTTCCCCTCCTGTTCATTTCTTGTAAATCTCTTACTATACTGACTAAATTTGTTAATACACTTGTAAAAATCCTCACTTAGAAGAATCCTCACTAACTAACAGCCTCACAGTCTTAAAAAGCCTTAGGGCTAGATTTACTAAGCTGCGGGTTTGAAAAAGTGGGGATGTTGCCTATAGCAACCAATCAGATTCTAGCTGTCATTTTGTAGAAGGTACTAAATAAATGAAAGCTAGAATCTGATTGGTTGCTATAGGCAACATACCCACTTTTTCAAACCCGCAGCTTAGTAAATCGAGCCCTTAGACTGCTGTTTAAATAGGATCAAATAGCCATGTGACCACTTTCATGGATTAACCCCCACTAATCACACACACTACAAAGTAATAAAATTCTTAAACAATCAAATATAGGACAATCACACCATATAACTAAAAGACAAGATTGCACATAAGATCCTTTACAGATAGCTTGTGCAGTGGCTGAGTGAATTACGTTGCAATGACGTAACAAAGCTTTCTTAATTGCGGCCTAATCACCATCCAAGTTCCTGGGGAAGGTTTGCAGACGCTTCCAAAGCTTTCCCTCTCAATCCAGGGGTTGAATAGCTGGCCCACTCACTGGGGGCAAACTGTCGGCAAGTCCTTTCAAATCCCCTCAGGAACATATCAAGATCGCCGTCTTTTTCCAACACAGGGAATTGGTCGTGACTGGGTTTTTTTCTACCCGGGCCTTGGTCCGCCGACTGGCTGCTGAGCCCAGCTAGCTCCAGCTGGTGTTTGCGTTCAGCTTGTCGTTCGACAGCAGCAGTCTTTCTGTCTGAAGCAGCGTGGCGTTCAGCAGCCTCCCGGTCTGCTCTGCGTTCTGCAGCCTCTTGGAGTTGCTGGATCAGCCGCAATGATGTTGGGAGTCTGCATCTTTCATCTGTTTGAGAGCAGTGTGTCCAGGGTAAACTCACCACTTGATTCAACAGAGGTATGTGGTAATGTCCAGTGCTGACTGCTGTATTGAAGCAGAGGGGTTTTCTCTACTGCCTCCTCCAACACTTAGCTTCTGATCAGCCTCCACAAGCACTTGAATCAAATGCTTTTGGTTCCTGCCGGGGAAGACAACTCATCTGTCGACAGACAAAGTCAAAAGCTCATCCTTTTTCATCTGCTTATAGTGAGTGGCCAGCCTGGACCTCACACTTCCACCAAATAAAAAATAGAAAAGAAAACAAGAAGGGGCAGAAACTATAGGTGCAGTATGTCCTTTAAAATTTTGTAAGCCTTAAGAGTAATCTCCGGTCAATTTGGATGCTGACTCTCTCTAGAATTACACACCACTAATTCACTTAAGTTCTTATGATAAAAAGAAAAATATTATCAACTCCACCGCTGCCAACCAATTTGCCACGAACGCCCAGCTTGTCTCAGATACAGCAATCAGAAAAGCTGGCCGTGACTGAAGTCACCTTAGTCACTTACATCTTTTCTGCCACCACAAAGGATTTACTATGGCGTCCCTTCGTTCACCAACACCACTTATTAATGTTTCACACTTAAATCACATACACATGTAGCATCGTAACTTCACAATCACAGATAAAATTTATTTAATCCGAAAATATTTCCAAGGCTTAATTACAAAACAGTTAATAACAAGATATACAAGATAAGTTGCACAAATAAGTTTCAGGAATAAAATAGGAAATAAAACCAGAGTCACTACTTACTAGACTTGGCTTGTGAGGGTACACTTTGGGAACAATAACACATTTCAATCTAGATAGGTCCCCTCAAGAAAATGCACATGTTATTGTCTAAGGCAGAAGATTTTAAACCTTTTTCATATAGCTCTCACCCCCACCTTTGGAATTTACCCTAATCTGTCAATGTCAGGGCAGGTTGATTCCCTGAATAACACAGGGATTTCAAAGTGACATCTCTGACATCTCAGAGGGCATGAATCTCACCTCTGCTCGTTCTGCTTGGCCGGTCAGGTCCATATCCTCTGCATACAAAAAACTCCTCAGAGATGCTTATCTGCCCCTGGGCCTGGCTAATTTCAAAAGACTATTGACACTTGCATAGGTTCAGACTCATGTCATTTAGCAAAGCACATGTTGAGATTACATTACAAGTTTACATACAAAATACATTGTCATACCTGAATATTAAGGGAAAATAACAATAATACATAATCGTCACACTCACCTACAATATTTGATATTTTGGGTCAGCAGGCCTTGACTGCTACTCGCCTCTTTGGGTAGAGGAACCACAATTTTCTCAGTCTCCCAAACACGATGGGTTGATATCCGTCCTCTGCTTTACCCTTCATATCAGATCTCTCTTGCAGTCCTGTCAACTCCATCTTCAAAATATTGATAGAATAAGCTCTTCTCTAAACTAAAACTAACTCATTCATCATCATCTTACACCACAACTACTGCAACATTCTCTTTTTTGGTATTTCACTCAACCATCTGTCCCTGCTTCAATCTGTCCTAAATACTGCAGCATAACTGATCTTCCTCTTGCTACTTCACAAATCTAAATCTCTACACTCGTTCTCCATATCCTGCAGAAACCAATTCAAGTTACTCAGCTTCATCTAAATATTCCTCAACACTCTCAACCATATCAAATGCATCTAGAAATTCTCGGATCATTGGTGGCTTGTGAGTTAACTGAAAAATTGTTGTGTGTCTGTGTTTGGGCACCTTAGGACTCAAATTCAATTCAAAGCCCCAGCAGTGCATGGAAACTAACCACTGTGCTCTGTCCCTTTTCCTTCCAAATTGACCCAGTTTTGTGAATTGATATATTTGGATTTATGTATACAAATAAAGGTTAATAATAGACTCCTCTATTTTTCCACAAAAATGTATGTTTGGCTCACAGCATATTTATCACACCACTGATTTTATCCCCATAACAATCTCAAACCGAGAAAAGTATATATAGGTGGTTTTCAAGGACGGAACTTTAATAGTTATAAGGACTGCGGTTTCTGTGGTGCCTAGTAGTGAGGGGGGTCCGACAATGCTAGTTCATCCCCTACAGGGGCCGGTATGTGCACAGTGAAGCGGGCCGCCTGTTGCCAAATCACTGTATTGGGGGCACATGTTCAGTTTGGGAGATATAGATGTTTCATGTTAATTTTGAGCGTTTTACTACAACACCTAAATGTTACTTCAATTATTTAATATTCATATTGGGATATTTCATTTAGGGTTCTTAATATTAACTCGGATAGGTAGGTTAATATTCATTTTCTAGGCTTTAAGTTGTATATGGGAAGGGATGAAGGGATCCTTACATTCCCAACACTTTCCTTTAATCTGTCAACATTACTCTCTACGCCATTATTTTATGCTCATTGTGCATGAAAACAGCAATGGTTATTAGTCAAATATTACCCTGTAAAGTACTACTTTACTATGGGATCTATATAAGAAGCGACAAAGAGCCAAAATGCCAACGCAAACACCGACAAAAGGCTCTTTCACCGCTTTTTGTTATCTATCAAAGTGATAACATCAAGAAATCATAGATTTCTCCACCATTAACCTAATTATTGGAGCTTACCACTGTTCTCATAGACCTCTATGGTGACAGCAGCATTTGTTAATTTCAGAATAGCGGTATTGTTGTTTTTTTTATCTGATTCAGCTGAAGCCTCTGCAGCTTAACTGGATCCCTCACCAGGAAAGCGCTATGCGCAAAGCACTTTCTCCATTCGCCAGCAGAATTAGGCCGGTGAAGAGGGAAAAACTTTGTGTTGGAGCGGGCTCAATGCCGGCCTACAGGAGCAGCCCTAGCATAGTAAATTGCAGCAGTAATTCTTTATGTACCATTGTGATTTGCAGCTATACATATTGATGGTTACCCTGCTGGGGTCATAAATAGACCGCTATAGATTTTATTTACCTGTCACGAAAGACAGATAATGGGAATGGTCCTGACCTCTGCTCGAGTGACAGTCTACTCACAGAGAAGTGCGGAGTCTAACGGAGGAGAGGTATTCACCAGGGATTCCCGCAAGGGAATATGGCCTTAGCTGCTCTCAACCGCAGGTCGCGGTCCTAAAGGGGGCGCAGAGCAGATAATGTGCAGAACCACTGAGCCACTGTAAGGCAGAGGGGAAGTAGTAGTGAGGAGATGAACTGCAGAGAGCTGGAGCACTGAGATCCACACAGGTGAACCACTCTGGAACTGGACCAGTGATGAGTGATGCTCTGCAGTGAAGCCACAGATCTAGACTGTGAGGTAGGCTGAACAAATTATTCAGTTGAAGTGATGAACTGCAGTGAACAATAGCACTGAGATCCACACAGGTGTATAACTCTGGAACTGGACCAATGATGAGCGATGCTCTGCAATGAAGCCACAGGTCTTGACTGTGAGATAAGCTGAACCAATAATGCGGTGAATCTATGAGCTGCAGGGAGCAATAGCACTGAGATCCACACAGTTATATAACTCTGGAACTTGACCAAAGATGAGCGGTGCTCTGCAATGAAGCCACAGGTAATGCTGAGAACAGGGCCGGACTGGGACTAAAAATCAGCCCTGGCATTTAAAGCACACAGGCCCACGTGGGCTCCATGCACTATATTGTTGCACACTGATGCTGGCGCAGTACAACATGATGTAGTATGAGTGTGTGTGGGGGGGGGGAGGGGGTATTTATTTCTCCTAATGACCCTTAACATTACATTATTAGCACCCCAATTACATCAATAAATACCATGACAATACATTATTAGTACCCACATTACAGCAATAAATAACCCCCCACACACACTCATACTACATCAATCACCCCCACATTATAGCAACCGGCATCACCCCCCACATTACAGCATCACTCCCCACATTACAGCATCACTCCCCACATTACAGCGTCCAGCATCACTCCCCACATTACAGCGTCCAGCATCACCCCCCACATTACAGCGTCCAGCATCACCCCCCACATTACAGAGTCCAGCATCAACCCCACATTAGAGTCCAGCATCACCCCCCACATTACAGCGTCCAGCATCACCCCCCACATTACAGCAACCGGCATCACCCCCCACATTACAGCGTCCAGCGTCACCCCCCACATTATAGCAATACCCTCTCCTACTTATTAGCAATACTAAGCACCAAACACACTACAACATTGCCACCAGCACGCCACCCCATACTACAGCAATACCACCAATTATACAGACGCCACTGTAGGAAACAATGTTTTGCTTTTTTCAAATCTCCCACAAAATAGCAACTACGAACAGAGTACTTACACACACATATAGGTAACAGGTACCCTTTTCCCTCAATGAAATATTAATGGCAGAATTTTCATGAATTATTCCACATGAAATAAAACTAACATATATCTAAAAAAAACATAACTATTGAATGATCAGTTGAACCCACACGGCCGCATTAAAAGTATTTCCATCTACAGCAAAATGTCAAAGAAAAATATTTTTGTTTTACTACAGTAATTGGATATGCGTCTTTTCTATTCATTTTAAATAACATAGTATATAAATTAAGGGGGATTAGAGGAGGTGGGTGAGAAATAATTGGATGTGACCCATCATGATCCATCAGTTTGATTAGATAGGAAACATTTAGATTATTTACCTGGAGACGTCTACCCCCTTGACTCACAGGCAGGGCTGACAAGAGGAATTTTGGGCCCTGATACAGCAACTTCTTTGGGCTCCCAACATATTCAACAATGAAAAACTTGCCTTTGGCAGAAGTTCATATGATGCCACACCGTAGTGTGCCCAGTTCATATTATGCCACATCGTAGTGCCCCAAGGTCATATTATGCCACATAGTATTACCCTCAATTCATATTTGGTCATGCAGAAGTGCCCACAAATCATATTATGGCATAGTAGTGCCCCCAAAACATATACCATACAGTAGTGCCCACAAATCATATTATGTCACAACAGTGCCTCCAAATCATATTATGCCACAATAGTGACCCCAAATAACATTATGCCATAGTAGTGCCCCCAAATCATTAGTAAAGCTCAGAAAAAACTCATTCACAAATAAAAATTGGTACAGCATATCAGATTCTGAGTGTGAGTCCCAAGAGCAGCTTAATACATCATTTACAATGCAAACAAAAATAGATATATTGACATAATTACAGATAAAATTTATGACAAGCAATGTTTTTTCCTCTTAATTAAAAATCTCTGTACAGATAAATATGCAAAAACCATTACAGCGCAATAATGAGCAATACATAGTGTTAAACATTATTGGATACGCTGTAGTGTTCCCAGTTCAAGAAAGGATGGTTAAAAACATATTCCACACGAGAAAATATATGAACTTACCTGATTATGGCATCCTGTGTTCTGTTCTCCTACTGGGCACGCTGGGCGAGGAGGGATCAGCAGCTGTCAGCTCACACAGGCAGTGGGGAGCAGGAATAGAGGGCAGTGGTCGAAGCAGAAATTTAGGAGTGGGGGTATAGAAAATATAAGTGAATGGAGTATGAAGGCTTGATTTTTTATTTTTTTTAACACTTGTCCCCTCTGTGCATTTCCATTCTTCATTACTACTTGTGTTTTATGATGGCTGCATCCCTGACATTCCCATTCTTAAGATGTCTCTCCCTTTACACTTTCTTTTACCTATGCCCCTGCACCATCTTCTCCTTAACCCCCTGCACCACCTTCTCCGCTGTCTCTCACACATCTTCCTGTACCACCTACTCCCCTGGCTCTCTCACACGTCTTCCTGCACCCTCTACCCCCCGGCTCTCTCACTCCTCTTCCTGCACTCCCTACCACCCTGGCTCTCTCACCCCCTCTCCCAGAACCCCCTTCCCCTTTGGCTCTCTCAACCCCTCTCCCAGCACCCCCTTCCCCTTTGACTCTCTCACCCCCTCTCCCAGCACCCCCTTCCCCTTTGGTTCTCTCACCCCCTCTCCCAGCACCCCCTGGCTCTCTCACCCCCTCTCCCAGAACCCCCTTCCCCTTTGGCTCTCTCACCCCCTCTCCCAGCACCCCCTGGCTCTCTCACCCCCTCTCCCAGCACCCCCTGGCTCTCTCACCCCCTCTCCCAGCACCCCTTCCCCTTTGGCTCTCTCACCCCCTTTCCCAGCACCCCCTTCGGCTCTCTCACCCCCTCTCCCAGCACCCCCTGGCTCTCACCCCCTCTCCCAGCACCCCCTGGCTCTCACCCCCTCTCCCAGCACCCCCTGGCTCTCTCACCCCTTCTCCTAGCAACCCCTGGCTCTCTCACCCCTCTCACAGCACCTCTTCCCCTTTGGCTCTCTCACCCCCTTCGGCTCTCTCACCCCCTTTGGCTCTCTCACCCCCTCTCCCAGCACCCCCTGGCTCTCACCCCCTCTCCCAGCACCCCCTTCAGCTCTCTCACCCCCTCTCCCAGCACCCCCTTCAGCTCTCTCTCCCCCTTTCCCAGAACCCCCTTCAGCTCTCTCTCCCCCTTTCCCAGCACCCCCTTCGGCTTTCACCTCCTTTCCCAGCACCCCCTTCGGCTCTCTCACCCCCTCTCCCAGCATGCCCTGGCTCTCACCCCCTCTCCCAGCACCCCGTTCGGCTCTCTCACCCCCTCTCCCAGCACCCCCTTCGACTCTCTCACACCCTCTCCCAGCATGCCCTGGCTCTCACCCCCTCTCCCAGCATGCCCTGGCTCTCACCCCCTCTCCCTGCACCCCCTTCGGCTCTCACCCCCTCTCCCAGCACCCCCTTCGGCGCTCTCACCCCCTTTCCCAGCACCCCGGGCTCTCACCCCCGCGACCCCCCCCCAGAAAATCGCGGACACCCCCCCCCAAAAATCGCGGCACCCACGCGACCCCCCCCCCCCCGAAAATCGCGGCACCCCCGCGACCCCCCCCTAAAATCGCGGCACCCCGCGACCCCCCCTAAAATCGCGGCACCCCCGCGACCCCCCCCTCCCCCCGAAAATCGCGGCACCCCCGCGACCCCCCCCCCCGGAAAATCGCGGCACCCCCGCGACCCCCCCTAAAATCGCGGCACCCCGCGACCCCCCCTAAAATCGCGGCACCCCCGCGACCCCCCCTCCCCCCCGAAAATTGCGGCACCCCCGCGACCCCCCTCCCCCCCGAAAATCGCGGCTCCCCCCCTCTTCAGTAAAAGAAAAAACTAATTAAAAAAAAAAGTAAACTCACCAGTGTAACTGGCTGCACAGCATAACGGGGGAGGGAGCTGGGGAGCGCGCAGCAGAGGTGACTGGTTCCTGGAACCAGCCACCAAGAAGACAGGGGGAGTCGGGCCGGCCCATATAGCCATCGGCCCTTCTGGCATTTGCCAGAAGTGCCAGATGGCCAGTCCGGCCCTGGCTGAGAAGCCGCACTGGTGTAGGCTGGGAAGCGGTGAGCTGCATAGTTATAGCTGAAAGCGATGAGCTGCACAGGTAATGTTGAGAAGCTGAGAGTTGCACCGGTGTAGGCTGAGAGCTGCATTGGTGTAGGCTGAGAGCTGCATCGGTGTAGGCTGAGAGCTGCATCGGTGTAGGCTGAGAGCTGCATCGGTGTAGGCTGAGAGTTGCACCGGTGTAGGCTGAGAGCTGCATCGGTGTAGGCTGAGAAGCGGTGAGCTGCATCGGTGTAGGCTGAGAGTTGCACCGGTGTAGGCTGAGAGCTGCATCGGTGTAGGCTGAGAGTTGCACCGGTGTAGGCTGAGAGCTGCATCGGTGTAGGCTGAGAGCTGCATCGGTGTAGGCTGAGAGTTGCATCGGTGTAGGCTGAGAGCTGCATCGGTGTAGGCTGAGAAGCGGTGAGCTGCACAGGTAACGCTGAGAAGTGGTAAGCAGCACTAGCCAGGAACAACAGGAATAGCTGAATGAGAGTCAGAGGAGATGCTTCCAATCAGGTAGGAAGACCTGATGATCTGACACTCATTAAACGGAGGAGGGCCCTTATAAAGGGAAAAGGGTTTGAAGGTTCCCAGGGTAGCGCCTGCGCAGTAGACTATGCAAGATGGCGCCTGATGAGAGAGGAACACCAAGCTGAGCAGCAGATTGCGGTAACCAAGGGAAACCAAGGAACACAATGAAGCACACACAGGGCCGGTGCTAGGTTTCTGGGCACCCTAGGCAAAGCTTCAGCCTATTCCCACCCCCTTCCCCCAATACCCTCGACCCACATTCATAAACTCACCCAGAAGAGAACTGAAAGCTTCAAATATAATAAAGGTATTTTTTAGTTTGAACTTATTGGGAGTATAACATCATTCTATATCATTTCTACATTTCTGAGTATATTGAGTATAAGTGGACATGAGTATAGGACGTGAGTATAGGTTTTTGTTTATGGCTGGGGGGGCACTACACATGGGCAGGGGGACACAAACGCAGGGGGAGACACATGGGCAGGAGGGAACAGGTACACATGAGCAGAGGGGGGAGGACAGGCACACATGAGCAGAGGGGGTAGGACAGGCACACATGGGCAGAGGGGGGAGGTCAGGCACACATGAGCAGAGGGGGGAGGACAGGCACACATGGGCAGAGGGGGGAGAGGACAGGCACACATGAGCAGGGGGGAGAGGACAGGCACATGATGGGCAGAGGGGGGAGGTCAGGCACACATGAGCAGGGGAGAGAGGACAGGCACACATGAGCATAGGGGGGAGGACAGGCACACATGAGCAGAGGGGGGAAGACAGGCACACATGGGCAGAGGGGGGAGAGGACAGGCACACATGAGCAGGGGGGAGGACAGGCACATGATGGGCAGAGGGGGGAGGACAGGCACATGGGCAGAGGGGAGAGGACAGGCACACATGAGCAGAGGGGGGAAGACAGGCACACATGAGCAGGGGGGGAGGACAGGCACATGATGGGCAGAGGGGGGAGGACAGGCACATGGGCAGAGGGGGGAGGACAGGCACATGGGCAGAGGGGAGAGGACAGGCACACATGAGCAGAGGGGGGAGGACAGGCACACATGGGCAGAGGGGGGAGGACATTACTGTGTAGGAATGGAGGGGAGGGCGCCTTACTTTGCAGCTGTGCAATGAGTCACTGAATGACTCAATTGCTGATCCAGATCAATTCATAAGATGCGCTGCGGCTAACGGCAAATAGGTTATCATAATCATGTCAATTGCTGACGATAGCATTAAGGGACATTGGGGCACATTTATCAATATTCACATAAAGTGAAAAGTAGTTTTCAATCCTTATCGCAATGATAAGGATTGAACTACTTCTCACATTTATGTACAGCCCTGCACAGAAACAGCAGTTCCAAAAAACTGCTCTTTCAGTGATAAAAAAAATCATACTTACCCCCCTCTTCGGAAGCGCTGTCTTCGGGTCTTCTCTTCACTCTTCAATTGCGCATGTCCAGTTCCAAGAACTGGACATGAGCACACAGATCCCCTCTCTGTCTCTGCAACGATAGTTGCAGAGAGAGAGCACTGAGTGACAGGGAGGGATCATGTGATCCCTCCACACATGCGCTGTCCAGCTCTGCTCTTCGGAGCAGAGCTGACAGCATTAGATTTCTTCAATTCGGATGATGTACGCCAGCTGCAGCTGGCGTACATTAACATGACAAGTTCCCGAAAAAAATGTTTTTTCGGGACTTGTTAGATTGCGGCCAGGAGCAGTCACCATTCGGTTTAATGGTGACTGCTCCCAAAAACGAAGAGGTATGCAAAGCAGCAGATATCCATGATATCTGCTGCGATGCCCCCTTAATAAATTTGCGGAGGACACTGTGGGACCTTAATGACTATCGTGCTTTATTAAATATGCCCCATTATGTTAACTATTATATCTGGCTTGAATGGCGCCCCCCAAAGCTCAGCCACCTAGGCAGGTGCCTAAGGTTGCCTAATGGAAGCGCCGGCCCTGGGCACACGGAACAAAACTGGTGCGATGTGTGCAGGGCCGGATTAACCCGAGGTCTAACTGGGCTATAGCCCAGGGGCCTCGGGCATCCAGGGGGCCCTTCAAACTCCTCAGCAGCATTATTGATCGGTCGGGGGCGGGGGCGCCCCCGGCCCGATCGATGCTGCTGAGTACTGTCAGTGCAGTCCTCCGTCCCGGCGCGCTGTAGTCTGCTTACTGAGGATATCTCGCGAGAGTTCATGAACTCTCGCGAGATCTCCTCAGTAAGGAGCTTACAGCGCGCCGGGACGGAGGACTGCACTGACAGGTAAGTGCTTGGGGGGGTCCTCGCGGGGGGTGGGGGGCGGCGGACTGCTCACATTGGGGGCCTCGCGGGGAATGGAGGGCCCCTTAGCCCAGGGGCCTCCATTCCCTTAATCCGGCCCTGGATGTGTGATAGAACCATACAGTAAAATATTTAGCTGAGAAAACTTTTTCCCTTCTATAACCCATCCCATAATCCCATGCTACAGACGTGACTTCTAATTACAGCCAGATTTTAATTATAGTAGTAACAAGAATGGAATCCGAAAGCAGATAGCAGCCTACTTCCGTTTCTCAATAAATAATTGGTTGTGAGGACAGCACTCATTGTAGCAGTCTACTTTCGTTTCTCAATAAATAATTGGATGTGAGGACAGCAGTCACTGTAGCAGTCTACTTTCGTTTCTCAATAAATAATTGGATGTGAGGACAGCAGTCACTTACTGTAGCAGTCTACTTTCGTTTCTCAATAAATAATTGGATGTGAGGACAGCAGTCACTCACTGTAGTGTCGTGTGTCCTGCTCGGTATCATGTCTCTCTGGTCGCTGGGGCTCTGCGCTTTCTGCCATAAGGGTGCAGTAACCGAGAAAACCGGGGAGATGCTGAAGGCTCCGGACGAGGAGATAATGGCTCACTACAACTGTGTGGTAAGATACTTGCGGGAGATCTAGTTACAGACAGATCACTGATCCACTGAGGATCCCTAACTATAACTGTGTATATTAAACCTGCCGCTTCTGAGTGGTCAGATGCCTGGCTAGTGACTAACTGAATGATTACATCGCTACAGCGGCCGCCTTAACATTACTGTATACAGGGCAACAGGACTATTTAAGTATTTATATTCAGTGTCTTCAATAAAGTAGTTTTCTTTTCAAATAACTTACACTGGTCAGTTTACATGGCTGCTACTGAATAATATGTCGCACATTCAGTAGCCTGGACAAAAGTCACGTATATAATAGGAATAGATATATATTTATAATAGGAGACCGCAGCGCTCTGACGGTCTCAGTACAGTGATCTGTATACACAGCTACCAGGTACTTGGAGAAGAAACGTAGACCTAGTCTAATGAGAGAGAAGTACAGTAAGCTGAATAGATGTGGTCTGGTAGGAAATACGGAGTTTTCTCTGCCCCAATATATATCCGATAGTGTAATGTAAGGTCCTGGGAACTTGAAATCTGAGCGATTGGATCAGAAAATGTTAACTCATTTCTGCTGGGAGAAAAGTCAATCTATTATATGCTTTTGTTACTCGATCGCCTTAAAGTAGTAGTAATCTGATTGTATGGGTAAATATACCTTCCTTTCTGTATTTACGAGGCTGTTTATGTTTAGTTCTACTGGCCATACTTTTTGACTGAACTCAACCTATTTATTAAAAACCTTAAAAGAAAAATGTAACATCATACAAATTACTGATCCCTCCAATTACTATTGAAAAGCACCAGTCATAGGAATAGCAGAACATTGCACAAACGTTTAACATCACCTGGAGCACTGGCACCTGTGAATTTTTCTAGACAACAAATTTCATCCTAAACAAAAAAAAAATCAGTGCTGCCATCAAAAAGCCTACCACAACTCAGAGTTACAGGGATATATTTTCAAAGGGTGAAATCCCTGTTGCCATTACACACGTTTTGGCCGACTATAGGGCTATTTTCACCTTGCCCTGTACAGTAAAGGTAACCCCGTTTTCGTCATATATCTCCATCCCCATAAAGCTTTATGGGTGTGGCACAAATGCACTATTTATGAAGAGATGAAAAAGAAAGATGATTTTTTTTCTCCTCTAAAGTTAATGCCATCTCTAAATGGCTTAAACCAGTGGTTCCCAAACTTTTGCAGTTCGCGGCACCCTTAGAGTCTCCATAATTTTTTCAAGGCACCCCTCCAAAATAATTACCGAGCAGTCCCATTTTATAAGTAGCTGGGTCAAAAAACATAATAAGTATTTAGGTCAGGACAGAAATACTTTTTTAGTTGTACGCAAAAATACACATAAATCCAAGAGAAAATAATATTTTTATATATTTATATTTCTGTCAAAGAATAATTTACAGCTAACTCACTCTGTGCCCCTGCATCATCTCCACACAAACTGTGCCCCTACATCATTTCCAAACTTTGAGCCCCTCTGCATCCACACTCTCTGTGCCCCATCTGCATCCACACTCTCTGAACCCCATCTGCATCCACACACTCTGTGCCCCATCTGCATCCACACACTCTGTGCCCCATCTGCATCCACATACTCTGTGCCCCATCTGCATCTTATACTTACCTACTTTCTTCAGCTCCCTTCCGGGAGCCAGCCAGTGGAGGGGGGCGTGAGGGGGCGGGGCGGCCAAAATGGCGTCATTTTGGCCCCGCCCCCTGTGACGGCATGACGCAAATTGCGTCATTTGACAGCGGGGGGTGGGGCTAAATGCCGCGATTCATCAGGAATCGCGGCGTTTGGGCTGGGATCTAATTCTGCCCACTTCACTAGGAAGTGGGCACTTCCTAGTGAAGTGGGCAGAATTCGGGAGATTGCCACACTCGCCCGGGAGTCCGGGAGACTCTCGCAAAATGCGGGAGTCTCCCGGACATTCCTGGAGAGTTGGCAAGTATGCTGCATCCACATACTCTGTGCCCCAACTGCATCCACACACTCTGTGCCCCATCTGCATCCACACACTCTGTGCCCCCTCTGCATCCTCACTCTGCCCTCTCTGCATCCCGCCATGACCAGGAAGAGAGAAAACAAACAAAAAAAACTTACCAATCCGGCGGCGTCCGCGACCCAGCATCCTCTCTCATTGCCGTTTGTCAGGCGTGATGACGTGATGACGTCACGCCCGACATACAGTGAGAGACAAGGAGGGAGGAGGATGCTGGGTCCCGGGCGCCGCCGGATTGGTAAGTTTTTTTTTTGTCTGTTTTTTTTTCCTCTCCTGTGTTATAGCTGAGGCTGTAGTACATGTTTGCAGTATATAATGATGGCAACTGAGCTCAGCTCTCTCCTCACATCAGGGCGGTGTTGAGGAAAGTAGGACAGAAGCAGTGTGGTCACTTAATGTGAGGGTGATGGACAGGAATTAGCAGAACATGAGTATAAATCTTTCTCTGATATGCGGTGGTAGACAGTGAACTGGCCGAGTCTGATTCAAGGGAGAATAAGAAAACACATACTGAGCATATGTGGACTTTTCACCTCACATGTGCAGTTTTTTTTCAAGAGGAACCAGGAAGAGGTAAATTTTGCTGCGGCAAAAAGATTGGATGAAAGTTATCACCGGTAAAGAAAGATCTCGCCTGGACAGCCTCTTTTCTCTGGTGTTGTCACTGCGAAATCTGAATGATAAATTGCAGTGAAACACTATTTTTCCTCACTGCAATAAGCTACAATAGAAAATAGTTATCGTGCAGTGCAGCAGTGATTGATAAAGAGGTCCGAAAGTGTTAATTAAATAAGGGTTGGCTTTTCCTCCCCATCACAAATTTCCTGTAACAGCATAATAATGTGAACAGTTTATTCAAGGTTTTAAACACATTTACATCTATCTCTTGCACTGAGCGCATTGGTGGTGAGATGAAAGTCGCTCTGTTTGTCCCACTCCCTTATTCCATAAACAAAATAATCCTGAGTTCATATAAGGCACTGACTAAAAACTTTTTTTATATTTTCATTATCTTTGTCATTTTTCTGGTACATAACTAATCTGACAAAGTTGAAAGGGTTGGGCATATATTACATATCATATTTCCTTCCTGAGGAAACCTTATTGCTTAACATTTTAAATATTCTTTATTGAAGATAATTGATATGCCACTGCCATCTTGTGTTTATTGTGCAAAATTACAACTAACATTAATTTTCCGCATATCCTGTACAGTACTAAACAATAATTAAATAGGTTGAAATTTATTTCCTCAACAACTTGTTGAAGTTTACTATATAAATCATTTGGTTGCTGTTCCAGATAATGGCTGACTTCATAATATGGTATAGCTAAGAAGATAGAGTTCAGGAGCAGAGAACAAGATGTTGCATTTTATAGACATCATCTTCTCCACTCTTCAAAGAGTGATCCAAATTTAAATATTGAGTATTCAGTTACCAAGATTATACACCCATACATATATTATAACATGAGCAAGTCTGGGCAGCACAATGGTGAGCATTGCCAATTCAAAGTGCTGAGATCATGGGTTCAACTCCTATGATGACCCTATCTGTGTGAAGTTTGTATGTTCTCCCTGTGTTTTGTTTGGGTTTCCTCTCACACAGTCCAAAAACATATTGGTAGGTTAACTTCTGACAACAATGGACTCTAGTGTCTGTCAGTGAATTTAGGCTGTAAGCTCCAATGGGGCAGAGACTGATGTGAGTAACTCCATAGAATAGCAGATAATTGTGCCCAAGATGGCTGCCTCACTGTCCTGGCAACAATAATCCCTTTCTAAGTGGTACTCGGATTATGGATGCTACTACATTGACATCAGAAGAAACTATCGGACAAGGTTCCCCCGCTGGTCGCTCATCACCCTTCACTGCAACAGCAAAAGAAATGGCCCTAGTAGCGCTTTTAATTGACCTATTATACATTTTGAATCCTAGGCTACTATTATTACGCATATTGAACAAAGCTGAAAATCTCCCATTTCTTTTTAAATTTAGAAGAATCAATGGCAGTTTCGTTGTATAAGACCACAACACCAGCATGGAGAACACAATGTATACTAGTTATAATATTACCCAAGAATCCCTATCATATTTATAAATAAAATGTGAAATTAACAATTGATAAAAGTAATAAATAAGCTTCAATTGACATATTTGGGTCAAGCAAATTTAATAAAAATGACCACTGTTCCTAATCTCTTATATTGACTATAAGTACCATATTATTACCCTCTAATGATATTAAACACATAACTGCTGCACTTTATTGCTTTATATGACACAACAAAAGGCCTTCCATTAGCCTAATTAGGTTACAACAGAGAAAACAAAATGTGGGTATTAATTTTACGCATATATAAAATTATAATCATGCAGCCCTTTTACGAGACAGGGCACCGACTCCCCCCATCTAAGTGGGAGTGACATTTGACAAGTGGGTGTGGCCAATCTAATGTGGGGGTGTGGCTAGCACTTTACTGAAAGAATTCTGTTACACGTTTGCAAATGCATATTATAAGGGCACAGTCGTGCCCTTATATTAAGGTTACATCTAAAAAACGTCATTTTCCCATAGGGAATTTGTGAGAGGGGGGGCATGGTGTTTGAGGGTCTACATTTTAAAAACTATTAAAGCTATTAAACTGAAATTTGGCATGCGAATGGAGAACTGTCCACAGGTGCCGCATGTGAAATTTCAGAAAAAATGAATAAAAAATGACAATTTAGGAACAATCTAAAGTTCAAAATCTGTCCGTTTTTTTTCAACTTCCTGTTTCGCAAAAGTCGCTGTTTTTCTGTTCTTTTTGGGAGAGCGTATCTCAGTGTACAGGACGTTTAAAGACACGCGGTAAGTTTTGTTAGAAAGCTATTATTGCTGAGGAGTGCCTTTGAGGGTTCACAAGCTTGAAAAAATTACAGTTTTTTTACAATTTGGTAAAACATGCCCCATTTTAAAGATAGTGGATTTCACATAACTTCATAACGTTGCGCATGTCTGATAGAGTCTTGTGCTGGGTGTACTGAAAATGGCTTCACTTGAGAGCACAAATATGGCTGTTCCCCTCTCGCTAAGAAATTTCCTTCTGTTTGCCAGAGAAATTAGCAATAATTGCCTGATGGAAGGAAGATGACTGGAGTTTTGGGGCTGAGGGGAACACACACAAACATTTTTAGCCCTGGCACCGCTCTCTTTACAAAGTTTAATCGCTTTGAGCTGATGCCAGAGCGGCCGTTACAGTTCCCATTTTGAACGTCCCGCCCCTGGCTGATGTCACTTAATTTATTCACTTCACTTGTCTTGGGGCAGGAGATTTAAAAGATGTTCTGTGGTGCGCTGATCCTACAGAACAGATCAGTGACGGGGATAGGAACCCTATCTCAGGGCTCTTTTGTGGAGCGCTATAGAGAGCTGTCAGCTTGGAGGGATGGCTAACTCCGTGACTGTAAAGATTTAAGTCTGGGGAGCAAGCAGTGAGAGCAGTGAGTGTGTTGTAGTGCTGGTCAGCGGTACCTTATATGAGTGTCCATCAGTCAGCTTTACTCAGCAGTTAACGCACAGATGCACTCTCCAGCTCCCTCTGATAATGCATCCATTTCAGCGTTGAGCAGTGTGGCAACTCGTTTGCCCAGAATGTCATCCAGTATGACCACTGCGTGTCTCCCTCGATGTGCCGACGCTGTGACACAAATAGTGTCAATCATCTGCTTATCAGCTGTTTATTTACATATGTTCAGCACAGAGAGGTGAACCCTCAATAATAATTATTTACACTGGAGAGTCTCAGTTTCTAATAGTACTCTACTTATCACCTGTTAAAGATATATAGAGCACAGGAAGATTGATTCTATTTAGAGCCCAACACTGTAGATCATACTTTTGAAAGCCTGTTGGTTCAGTGTAATAAGTAATCTAAAAGACAATAAAACTGTCAGCTATGGTAAGTCAATTGTTTATTTAAGCGTATAAGGCACTGGGAAGTTAACTCTCAATAGTAATAAACTGTAAGATACAGAGCTGAGGGTTCCTCCATGTGCAGGTTGTTGATACACTGTAATTGGCAGTATAAGTGTCAAGGCAGTATAAGGCACGGAGAGGTTAACTCTCAATGGTAGTTAACTATAAGATACAAAGCTGAGGGTTTCGTCGTATACAGCCTGCTAATACACTATGGGGCACAATTATCAATATTAACATAAAGTGAAAAATAGTTTTCAATCCTTATCGCAATGATAAAGATTGAACTATTTCTCACATTTATGTACAGCCCTGCACAGAAACAGCAGTTCCGAAAAACTGCTGTTTGTGATAAAAAAAAATCATACTTACCTGCCTCTTCGGGACGCGATGTCCCTGGATCTCCTCCTCCTCCTCTTCGGTCTTCTTTTTTAAGCAATTGCGCATGTGCAGTTCAAAGAACTGGACATGCGCACAAACATCTCCCTCGATCTCTGCAACTATAGTTGCAGAGAGCGAGTGGTGATTGACAGGGAGGGATCACATGATCCCTCCACACATGCGCTGTCCAGCTCTGCTCTTAGGAGCAGAGCTGACAGCACTGAGATTTATTTTATATATATATTTTATATATATATTTTATATATATATTTATATATATATATTATATATATATATATATTTATATATATATTTTATTTTTTTTTCATTTCTGATATATATAGTTTTCTTTCATATAAAATACATTTGCCCATTTACTTACATCAGGAGCTGTGGCTCAACTGATATATACACTGTTCTGATAACATAGTGTTGTGGGTTTAATTCCCCCTAAGAGCATATATATATATATATATATATTGTCTTTTTGTTTCAAAATAATGAAATAAGCATAGGAAAAGTTTTGGTATGTTTATTTCATTATTTTGATCCCCATAGGGTTCTCATTTTATTATTTCCCCATATATATATATATCTTTTTCATTTCTGATATATAGTTTTCTAGTCAGAGGATGGCTCTATGTATTGTTCAGGGGTGAGAGGATGGCTCTATGTATTGTGCAGGGGTCAAAGGATGGCTCTATGTATTGTGCAGAGGTCAAAGGATGGCTCTATGTATTGTGCAGGGGTCAAAGGATGACCTCTGTGTTGTACAGGGACAGATGATGGCTCTATGTATTGTGCAGGGGTCAAAGGATGGCTCTATGTATTGTGCAGAGGTCAAAGGATGGCTCTAAGTATTGTGCAGGGGTCAAAGGATGACCTCTGTGTTGTACAGGGACAGATGATGGCTCTATGTATTGTGCAGGGACAGATGATGGCTCTATGTATTGTGCAGGGGTTAGAAGATGGCTCTCTGTGTAGTGCAGGGGTCAGAGGAAGACTATGTAATGTGGAGGGGTCAGAGGATAGCTCTATTTAACGTGGAGGGGTCAGAAGAAGGCTCTCTGTGTTGTGCAGGGGTCAGAAGAAGGCTCTCTGTGTTGTGCAGGGGCCAGAGGATGGCTCTATGTATTGTGCAGGCGTGAGAGGATGGCTCTATGTATTGTGCAGGGGTGAGAGGATGGCTCTATGTATTGCGCAGGGGTCAGAGGATGGCTCTCTGTGTTGTGCAGGGGTCAGAAGAAGGCTTTGTGTATTATGCAGGGGTCAGAGGATGGCTCTGTAAATTGCGCAGGGGTTTAGAGGATGGCTCTGTGTATTGCGCAGTGGTCAGAGGATGGCTCTATGTATTGCGCAGGGGTCAGTGGATGGCTCTCTGTGTGTTGTGGAGGGGTCAGAGGATGGCTTTATGTATTGTGCAGGGGTCAAAGGATGGCTCTATGTATTGTGCAGGGGTCAAAGGATGGCTCTATGTATGGTGCAGAGGTCAAAGGATGGCTCTATGTATTGTGCAGGGGTCAAAGGATGACCTCTGTGTTGTACAGGGACAGATGATGGCTCTATGTATTGTGCAGGGACAGATGATGGCTCTATGTATTGTGCAGGGGTTAGAAGATGGCTCTCTGTGTAGTGCAGGGGTCAGAGGAAGACTATGTAATGTGGAGGGGTCAGAGGATAGCTCTATTTAATGTGGAGGGGTCAGAATAAGGCTCTCTGTGTTGTGCAGGGGTCAGAAGAAGGCTCTCTATGTTGTGCAGGGGCCAGAGGATGGCTCTCTGTGTTGTGCAGGGGCCAGAGGATGGCTCTCTGTGTTGTGCAGGGGCCAGAGGATGGCTCTCTGTGTTGTGCAGGGGCCAGAGGATGGCTCTCTGTGTTGTGCAGGGGCCAGAGGATGGCTCTCTGTGTTGTGCAGGGGCCAGAGGATGGCTCTCTGTGTTGTGCAGGGGCCAGAGGATGGCTCTCTGTGTTGTGCAGGGGCCAGAGGATGGCTCTCTGTGTTGTGCAGGGGCCAGAGGATGGCTCTCTGTGTTGTGCAGGGGCCAGAGGATTGCTCTCTGTGTTGTGCAGGGGCCAGAGGATGGCTCTCTGTGTTGTGCAGGGGCCAGAGGATGGCTCTCTGTGTTGTGCAGGGGCCAGAGGATGGCTCTCTGTGTTGTGCAGGGGCCAGAGGATGGCTCTCTGTGTTGTGCAGGGGCCAGAGGATGGCTCTCTGTGTTGTGCAGGGGCCAGAGGATGGCTCTCTGTGTTGTGCAGGGGCCAGAGGATGGCTCTTTGTGTTGCGCAGGGGCCAGAGGATGGCTCTCTGTGTTGTGCAGGGGCCAGAGGATGGCTCTCTGTGTTGTGCAGGGGCCAGAGGATGGCTCTCTGTGTTGTGCAGGGGCCAGAGAATGGCTCTCTGTGTTGTGCAGGGGCCAGAGGATGGCTCTCTGTGTTGTGCAGGGACTAAAGGATGGCTCTCTGTGTTGTGAAGTTGTCACTGGTAGAGCAGAGGTTGGAATGTGAGAGAATAGCTGGTGAGTTGGGTGGCATGTGAGGGAAAAGCTGGTAGACATGGGGTAACATGAGCGAAAAGATGTTGGTTATGAGGTGGCATGTGATAGAATAGCTGGTGTGCAGGGCTGATATTAGAAGCTTATGGTCAGGGAGTGGCATGTGAGAGAAAATCTAGTTGATAGGTGGTGGCATATAAAAAAGTAGCTGGTCAGCAAGGGCCCATATGTGTGAAAGGCTGATGAGCAGGAGATGGCATGTGAGAAAAGTGGGTGTCATGTGAGAGAACCTGATTGGCAGTGGGAGGGGCATGTAATAATTTAGGGGGCAGGGTGGCATGTGATACAGAATTGATGGTGGGCAGAGAGTGGGTGATTTCACATTTAGATACATAGAAATGGCCAAGTGGAAAAGGATTGAGGTTGCCTTAAAACCTAACTCTCATGACAGCTGCTTCTGCATACTTGCCAACTCTCCCGAAATATCCGGGAGACTCCCGCATTTTGCGAGAGTCTCCCGGGCTCCCGGGCGAGTGTGGCAATCCCCCGCATCTGGATAATTCTGCCCACTTCCTAGTGAAGTGGGCAGAATTAAGTCCCAAACGCCGCGATTCCCGGTGAATCGCGGCGTTTGACGCCATTTGGAGCCCCGCCCCCCGTTACGCCCACCTCCTCTGCAGGCTCCCGGATTTCACCAACAGAAAGTTGGTAAGTATGTGCTTCTGTTTTGGCTGTAAATACTGACTCATTCTCGACCCCAGGTAACTTTCTTCCACAGCTCCACTAAAAAAGCCAACCTCCCTCTTCCCTGATCTGAGCCCGACTGAAGATGGCGGCCGTGAGCGGGGAATTTATGCGATCTGAGTCTCGCGAGATCCAACGTGAGACTTGGACGTCATAGCCTCAGTTTCATTTTTTTTTGGCGCCGGAAGTACCCGAATAGTGCTCGGATCCTGTCGGATCCGCACTGTTCGGGTGGGCTCGGATTAGAGAAATCCGAGCCGCTCATCCTTAATAAATATATATATATATATATATATATATATATATACATATACATATACACATACATACACACACACAGTGGAGGGATTCAAATAAATTACCAACCGGTTCTCGACCAGGGCACTAAAATGTGTAGTTACGGCACTGTAGGTCTATACATCAGAGACATCGCTGGCTGTATGAAGGACCCTTGTAATAAACAAAAGGTGCCTTTTTCTAAGGTCCTGCAGGACCATAGCAGGACCCCCGTTACAGTACATACTAAACCCAGGTGGATCATTAAGGTAAAACAGCAAAGGACACAGACACTCTCACTGGATAAATGTAATGCAGCACCTCATATATAATAAAATCAGATAAAACCGTAAGAGTGCGCAAACAAGCAAAAGTAAAAGGATGTATTTATATGCAATTCTATGCATGAAGTTGGCTGAGCATAGTCATGTCTATAACATGCCTACCAATATCCTATCTATCCAGCTGCCCTAATAACTTTTACCTTGGCATGAAAGCTGCCGTGTGTTTAATATTAAATTCAGCATTGAAGTCGATAAAGTTGATCTATTCAAAGGTCAGTAATGGGCAGCTCAGTCATTTAAAGGACTTGTCCTCTTCAACTGTTGTGCTTCCCCCCCCCCCCCCCGCCCCGTTGTGGATGTAAGTTCAGGGTCACCCCAGGTCAGAGACACCCTTTTTTTGTACTAAAGACACCGTCACCCAATAATTCTTTATCCTTTTTCCTTCCGCAGTGGAACGCACCTGCGTTCCACTAACAGGAGGTTCGGCATTTGGAACGCAACTTGCAAGGGCACAAACTATTTATCTGCACAGGATCCCTCTGCTGTCTGTGTCCACCCCTGGATAAAAGGATGGTATCTACACATATACCTTGTAAATAATTAGCGTTTATATGCTGCCAACATATTCTGCAGTATTTACCTGCTCTAACATGAGCTTTCTCCTCATTCATGAGATTGTATGCTTGTAGTTTATCATAGGGGTCAATGTCCTGTTTTACATCAGTGTGAATGGAGCAAAGATAATACCCGGAAAATAAAAGTTGTGTGAATGAGCTCTAACATAATAAGTCATAGCTCACCTGTAATGGCCATCAGCTTTGTTAGAGCTAAATATGTAGTACAGCAAATAATTACACAAGATGACTTGTTCCAAGTAATACTGGCTTACGACTTGTCTTTTTTTACAGCTGTTCTCACCTGCAGTGGTTTCATCAGAATCAGGCTCACAAAACATCTTTGGTGGATTTGATATAACAACTGTGAAAAAGGAAATAAAGAGAGGAAATGGACTGGTAAGGGCTTATTAATGTGGTCAATGTGAAGATGTAGAAGTGGCAGTATAGGAAAATGTAACTGAATTGTCCCTATTCCTGTCTGTGTATTGTCTGCTGTTCACTCATTCCTCTTGGGTCTGGCCTGCCTCACCTCTTCCTCCCCATATACCATGAAACCTGCATACCGCAGTATACCTGCCCAACGCGACCATTGTGTTTGCGGAGATATATATATATATATATATATATATATATATATATATATATGCAAAGCCCCGGTGTAATAGAGAGGCACTCATAGGCCTTCTTAATCAAATTGATAATGCCAAGTTTCAGAAGTGACACTGTGGAACTCTTTATGTTCCTTTTTAAGCTAGATTAAGTTACAATATTAATTAGAATTGGCAACAAAAGGTGTATATAGTCAATGAAGACATCCTAGGATTCCATGTGAGTTATCGGCTCACATCCTACTCTAGGGATGTCCCCAGGCCAATTGGTATAAATATGCAGCCGGGTCTTTCCATCCCCTTTATTAACCTTATTGCCACAAATAAACCATAAAAAAGGCAAATGTTCGCAGCAGAGATTTTGAGAAAGATTTTAGTCTAGTGTTCAATAATGCATTAAGCAACGTTTCCCACCTTTGGAGAACTCATTATCTTAGTTTGTACCGCCATACAAATGGAGATGGTGCCCTGCACCAGGAGCTCCCCATTGCCTTAAGTTAGAGTTGATAGTGTACAATGCAAACTCCAAATTGATGGCTAATATAAAATACAGATCACAATCTGGTGGCTAGTATACAAAATATATACCAGTCTGTTGTCCAATATTCAATTCACCCACTGCTTTGAAGGCTTGTATACAATACAGATCTCAGTCTGATGGCCAGTGTACAATACAGACCTCTAGCTAATGGCTAGTGTACAATATAAACCACAGACTGATGGGCAGTATAAACTAAAAATCCCAATGTTATGATTAGCATATATGAAGATACTGGGTTTTCTGGCCCAATTCTACTCACTTCACAGTGGCTGGCCACCTAGGGGTGCCTTTCTATGCCAGAGAAGCCTACCCAGTACCTTCTAAGGTTCCTATAGTCACTCAGGCAAATGCAGTTAGAAAAGTATAAGATTACATTTATTGTAATAAAAACAACACTAGAATATTGTAAACAAACAATAAATAAATGTCAGGCGGCTTTACCACAGTGTTTCCCCTCCCTGGGAAATTCCCTGTCTCTCTCTCTTTTAAGCATTAGTGGGTGCTGGATCAGGGGGTTTGAGGGGGAGTGGAGATGAGCTATTCTTCCTGCTATGCCCCTGACAGAATGCCTGGCCCAGTCCTGTGGATGACAACGGATACTAATTGGCCTTTCTCACCTCTAGATATAGGATAGCAGTCAGCCCCTCATCTATGTTCTGGAACTTGATCCTTACCCATAACCCACTTGGCGTCATTTTAAGAACAATGAATAACAGCTTCACCGCAATATTAACAATATACAATAAACAATATACATATTTACAATGAGCTACAATGTCCCCTTATCCACATGTAATTAGACACTGCATTTGTACTCTGGTGAGCTGGGAAACATAAACAGGGCTATAAAAAGTACATGTTGTAAAGCTAAACATTTTGTGAGAAACGAGGGACAGGATGGTTGAGGGGATATTAAGCTCATTTTGTCACAGTATAGAATACAGGTCCCAGTCAAATTGCTAATATACAATACAGACCCCAATCTAATGGCTAGTGCACAATACAAGTCCCACTATAATGGCTAATATATATTTGGGATGTCTGATCACCCTAATATTGTGTGGAAACTGTTAGTTTGCAGCTGCTATTCACCATATTTGTGATTAGAATGTGGCTCTCAAGCCTATAGAATAAGGAAGAATGTTTTAAGTATTATTGCTTCTTATGCCATGTACCGCTTCCACAATGGGTTCCAAATAACAATCAGTGAAGTTCTCTATGTTAAACAGTTTGTGCAGTTTGTTTTTCCCCTCGATAGTCATGAGGCAGTGGCGCATGCAGGGGGGGTCTCTGAGTCTCCAGAAACCTCCCCCCCCCTGGGCTAACACAGTGCCCACCATATCGGCACTGTCCTATACAGCAGCCGCGGTGCTGTCAAAGAAGCATCCGCGGCGGTGCTGTATTGTAAACCGAAGCAGCGCTCTCTCGTTTTTTTTTGTTTTTTTTGTTTTTTTGGTCAGGACCCCCCCCCCCTGACAATCCTGCGTGCGCCCCTGTGAGGATAGACCAATCCTCTTACAAACAGGAGAGCTTTCAGCACAGCAATCTCATACCATAATACACTTCTGCATTTACAATAATTTACCACAGAAGTACTTTGATCTTTATTAAAATGTGCTTATTGAAGTCATTTACAAACGACCAAAACTGAGCATCAACAGTGTTTAATTATGTAGACAAGTGCGCTTACTTGTTTGCCAAGTGCATTTCAAGATCTTTAGCCATTCCTTGGAAAATGAATCTGCACCTAGTTTGGAAAATGTGCAGGGTGGAAAGTTCAGCCTATTATCACTTTCTGACTACTCATTTATTCAATTAAACTTTCAGATTGTTCTGTTGAGAGTGAGACTATCTTTTTTTTTTTTGTGTCACTTTTATGTGTCAGACAGGAGAAAAAGTCTGTATTCCTCTCCACAAAACGAAGCGGCCTGTGAGTGTGCCCTCTCCACTCCTTTATATAATTTAAATAATCCCATACTGAAAAATTAAACCTTGTTATTGTACTTTAGTAAAAAATCTACCAATGCAAACTTTTGTAGCCCCACAGACGTTGCAATCTCTGAATGTAAATCCATGTGCTTTATTGTAGAACTGGGTGCAATTGCCAAAATTAGACGCGTAACTGTGATGAGAGCAGGGTATCCAGCATAAGTAATAAAGGTTTAGCCTACTTGGGAACCTCTCTCATCTATAGGAATGCCGGTGGCACTTCCTCTGTTTTTCCTATATGTTGCCATGTGGAATTTGTACTTGTATAGTTAAAATTTATTTCTTGTTACTTATGTGTACTTCTTCCCCTAAAATAGCTGTAGCCTCTGTATAACTGTGCTCTCTAATGAACTCTCAAGGACCTCCCTTTCCTCCCAGCCCTGCATACACTGACCACCCTGAATACCCACAAAATTCACAAAAGGCTTATTACAGAGAACAAGCCACTTGACTGTCTGGAGGAGACAACTGCCGGCTTGAAAAAGACCGTGCAGGGAAACTTTTTTTCACTTTCTTCATCTCCACCAATCTATGGTCTTGTATGTGCCTACCAAAAGCAGGGTGACATTTGAGCTTGATCACTGCATTGCTGGCAAAAGGACTGCTTAGGACTGTGATTAGATAAGCTAGATTGGCAACGGGAGATTCAGGGTGACTTGCAAAGTATAATTCAGTCTATTGTGTATTTCCTCATTCTGGCCTTGATTTATTAGGTAACGTAAATGCTGATACGTCCTGTATTTTGTGTAAAATTGTTCTGCAAATGCTTAAAAAAAGAACATGATCACAACTACATAAAAATCATTTTTAAGGGCAAATAACAGGGGCATATGCACTTAGTCAGTGTACAGTTTGGGTGTGCCAAGGTTGAGCGCACGCACATTCATTCAATACAAGCTTTGGGCATCTCTCAGGTATGTGATTTTCAGGGCATGTGTGTAAGTGCCAAGTCATAGTGATGACGGTCACGTATGCATGCTAGAACATGTGTTTCACGGCTCTCTGGTATATCACACAGTATTATTACACAAAAACAATGGTGATGATGAACTTAAGAAATGTTTATTGTTACTAAAAGCAGGTTAGGATGTCATTGGCTGAAGGGCCAGGCAAGGCATGCAACAAAAGTCCAGAAATAATATTCATAAACAAAGTCCTTTAAACCTGCCAGATTCAGGGTTCCAGAAATGCAGAGTAGTCAGACTAGCCGTTGGTTCAGGGTACCAGGAAGTCAGGCGTGAGGTCAGGAATAGCCAAAGTAAAAAAGCCAGGTAAAGCAGGAACCAGGACTAGCGATAATCCAGAGCTGCAACACACAATGATCCAGCAAGGTTTGATTGCCATGGGTGAGTATTTATAGTCTGGTCATCAGCATACGAGTGAGGCAGCTCAGCTGCTTCCAGGACCCATAATCCCCATAGCGGCTATTGATGGGGAAAATGCAGAACTGTACCTGTAAAGACTTAGTGCAGCAAAAGCATCAGACCATAAACTATGTGTTTGCAATCAAGAGCAATTGTAAAAATGCATTTTATGTACACTAGACATTAATAGCATCAAGAGAAAGTGTATTTCATGGAAAGAAACCTAAAATAAATAGTTTTTTAATGTTTTTACATTCATGACTATTTTATTAACAAGTGTTAATTTATTTCATAATATTTTTTTAATTTGTGCGGTCTGCTGGGACTTTATATTCCACATATGTATTGTTCGTATCCTGCAGTGTGTTGTTTCTGTCTCGAAAGGGCAAGTGCCGTATATGCTGAGCGTACCTAGTCAACAATAGACGTTTCTACAGATCCGCTTGTAGTTGAATACGGACGTTCATATACATGAGCTCTGTGCATTTTTTAACTTTATGTTCGTTTAGCGTGCCTTAATAAATCAGGCCATCTGTGTGTTATATATTGCTGTGTCATGTAAAATATTGTTATAGAGTGCTGCAGCCACTTTGCTAAATTGTTTTAATAAAGAATTTATTTTTACCTTTACAGATATTTGCCTAAATGTGTAATTTGTTCCCATGTTAAGTGTTGGGTGAAGGGATAATGTGGCTTAATAAGCCCAGTGGTGCCGACCTAGTGCTGTTCCCGGTTAGATCTGAGTGCACTAATCTTGGTTGGAATGGGTAACAGAGCCAGTAGGAGACCTGGTATTGTGACAGTGGCATCACAAGAGCATTTGAAGTGCAGTTTTACACTTTTATGGTTTATTAATTTCACTCAGTGTCTATACACAGTAGAAGAAGCCATTTTGGGGGTTGAACCAGATGAACAAGATAAATTCTAGTGACATCACTGAGACATACGGCACAAAATGGCAGACTCTGTTGTGTATAGGCTATAGGTGCACTATGGCTGGACAGGATGCTCTAAATGTTTATTTGTGTTATGTGTAGAAAAACCAGTGTGAAAATATTTCTGTTGGAGACAGGTAGAGGTTGAGGGTGTGTCTGTGTGTTTCTGTGTGTGGGGGGGGGGGGGAGAGATGTATCTCACACTTTTACAGGTAGGAGGCAATAATATGGAGACACCTGAGTATATGAGGAATACCAAGCATATTGAAAAGAAGGGCTTCCAAACAGCTATGGCTCATGTTTTAATTAAAGAAAAAACAACCCAGCATGGTCAGGGTTATGTATAAAAATGTTGGACTGCTCTGGTGGCCTATAATTAATGCCAGCATGACTGCAAGAAGAGACCTGTCACGAATCGGGGTCTTAGCCCTGTTTATACCACTTGGCGGCACCATGTTACCGTACATCTTTATCCTGGTCATATGCAGCATTTTATCCTGGGGCAAGCGTGATTTCTGCCTGCAGCACTGGAGGCTGCCATCTTGGGTGAGACATTTGCTAAACTTCCTGCTGAGTCTGAACACCTGATCCCATTCCCCAATTGGCTTCCTCTACAGACTATAAGAGTCCCCTCCTACACTCAGCAAGTTGCCAGTGCAACACTTCCTAGTTCCAGATCTACAGTTGCTGCCATTTTGCTGCTCCAGCCTACCAGCTGTTTACAGAGCTCTACCCTTTGTGTGTATTGAGCTTCATCCTGATTACTGCTTCAATCCTCCTTCTGCGTACAGATCTCCACCATTACCTCTGAGTGAATTCAGCCTCAATCCTTCTGAACCACGACCTATTATCAGTCCTACGTGCATTGCAGCCACCAAACCTGAGCCAATTCCTCCTCATGGTAAAACTTTTGTGGCAGAACCTGTACGCAAGAAACTTCTCCACTGGGCGCATTGTTCTAAATTTGCAGGACATGCTGGTGTGCGGAAAACTCATGCTCTTATTCAAAGGAGTTATTGGTGGCCTACTCTTCTTAAAGATGTTGAACTGTTTGTCGCAGCTTGTTCCAAGTGTGCCCAACATAAGAGTTCCAGGCAAGCTCCAGCCAGTTTGCTACTACCCCTGCCGATTCCTTCCTGTCCATGGACCCACATATCCATGGATTTCATTAGCAATCTGATGAGTTCTAACACCTTTAACACTATATGGGTAGTGGTTGACTGATTTTCAAAAATGGCACACTTCATCCCACTCCAAGGTCTTCCAGCTGCTTCTATACTTGCCCAAGTTTTCATCAAGGAGATTTTCCGCTTGCATGGATGTCCTGAGGAGATTGTGTCTGACCGAGGGGTTTAGTTTGTAGCTAACTTCTGGTGTTCTCTGTGTAAGGCTCTCCAAGTTAAACTGAACTTCTCTTCCTCATACAATCCACAGTCCAATGGTCAGACTGAAAGAGTCAATCATGATCTAGAAACCTTCATCAGACTCTACGTGTCCTCTTCTCAAGACGATTGGTCAGCTCTGCTTCCCTGGGCAGAATTCGCTCACAACTCTCTCTATCATGAGTCGTCTTCTTCTACTCCATTCTTCACGGTTTATGGACTTCATCCTCGAATACCAGTATTTTCCCCGTTACCTGCAACTTCTGCTCCAGCCTCTGAAACAGCCCTGAGAAAATTTGCAGACAACTGGCGGCAGGTGCATGAGTCCTTACTCAAAGCCTCTCATAACTATAAGATTCGAGCGGATAAGAAACGTAGAGCCATTCCTGACATGAAAATTGAAGACAGAGTTTGACTATCTACCCGTAATCTCTGCCTCAGAGTACCTTCCATGAAGTTCGCTCCTCGCTTCATCGGGTCCATTCAAAATCTCCAAAGTAATTAACACTGTTTTCTACAAACCTCAGTTGCCAGAGTATCTTAAGGTACCAAACACCTTCCACATTTCCCTTCTAAAACCGCTGTTGTTGAACAGATTTTATTGTCCTAAAGCTGGTTCATCCCCCATTCTGACTGAACAAGACGAGAAATACGAGATAAAGGCCATTGTGGACTCTCACTTTCGACATAATCATCTGCAATATTTGGTCAATTGGAAGGGCTATGGCCTGAGGAGAGGTCTTGGATCAAAGCCTCTAATGTTCATGCTCCCGTATTAGTCAAAAGATTCCATCAGAAATTTCCTGCTAAGCCCCATGTTAGGTGTCCTGTGGCCACCCTATGAGGGGAGGTACTGTCACGAATCGGGGTCTTAGCCCTGTTTACACCACTCAGCGGTACCATATTATCGTACATCTTCCTCCTGGTTGTATGCAGAATTTTATCCTTAGACAAGCGTGACTTCTGTCTGCAGCACCCGAAGATGCCATCTTGGGTGAGACATTTGCTAAACTTCCTGCTGAGTCTGAACACCTGATCCCATTCCCTAATTGGCTTCCTCTGCAGACTATAAGAATCCCCTCCTACACTCAGCAAGTTGCCAGTGCAACACTTCCTAGTTCCTGATCTACAGTTGCTGCCGTTTTGCTGCTTCAAACTACCAGCTGTTTACAGAGCTCTACCCTTCGTGTGTATTCAGCTTCATCCTGATTACTGCTTCAATCCTCCCTCTGTGTACAGATCTTCACCATTACCTCTGAGTGAATTCAGCCCTCAACCTGCTGCTATGTTATGGGACTTCTCTCAGTGAGTTCAATTTCATCTATTGATATTATATGAACTGCAAACCTTTAACCATTTGTGTGAATTCAACTTCATCTATTGCTGTTATGTGAATGACAAACCATCAACCATTCTTGTGAATTTAGCTTTATTCCTTGCTGACATAAATACCTTGTTTAGTTATTCCTTGTGTGGATTCACCTTCTTTGCACCTGCTTGTGTACTGATTCCAGCGGTTGTCCTCTGTATTGTTCCTTCTCATACATCCTGTATACAGGACTCAAGGAAGTTCTATGAGCAAGACATTCATCCAGCCCCCCAGTTTCCACTACACTCCTGCCACAGCTTAGTCCCTGGGGTCCCGAGATGGATCCCAGAAACCCTATTGCCGTGAAAAGACCTTATTGACTTTATAAGAGGTGTAATTGTTTGGCAGGAATTTCAGTAATCCAGACTGCTCAACCTGCTAATGTTTCATTATCAGTGGTGTCTAAAGTAATGTCAACATGGAGCTCTAAGGGAAAGATCATCAGCGCAGGGCAACAGTGGGCTGAAGCACATACTTCAGGATCGTAGTATCTGTACATTCATTTGAAGCACAAAGTAAAATAGACTAGCATCTGTAGATCAATTGACTGCAAATTGAACCTATTGAGTAAAATTCAGTTTCGGCATTTAATTAGAAGGCAAGGTCATTGCTAGGCACTACTTAATGTTAACGAGTTAACGATGATCATCTTCATCCCATGTTGAAACATTAGGGCTGTATTCCAGGCTGACAATACCCCATCCACAGTACATGTATGGACACCCATTGGTTTCATGAGCACGACACTGATGTTATCTATATTTCACCTTCAGATTTGAACCTAATCAAGAATTTATGTGTTGTTCTGGGATATTCTGGAATGACATCTGAGTCAATGTTTTTCACCACTATTAATCAGGCATCAGCTGAATGACTTTCTTCTGGGAGAATGGTGTTGCATCCCTCCTGCACAGTCGGAGACATTGGTAGACTCAATGTCAGGGCATATACAGGAGGCCATACACGTCACACATCTCACACATTCCCACCAAAAGTCTTATGAGGAATGACAATAAGAATTAATGTGGTGCTATAAAGGGGCTGTTTAACTGATGTATGTACAAGACACTGTCATACAATGTGCAGAAAGGCTTTTATAGTAATATATTTATTTATAATTTCATTAGATAAATTATATATCAAAATCTTTTAAAAAAAATAGTTTAGTGTACCTTTTAGAGATTAATGTACCATATTTCCCCATGTATAAGTCGCTCCCATGTATAAGACACACCTGTATAAATCATGTGAAAAAATTGGGGATAATGTTTATAGTCTTTTGCAGAGTAATTGGTGACTGTAAAAAACATTATCCTCAATTTTTTCACAGAATAATTGTAGAGCGGGTACTACAGAGAGGAGAGACGGAGTTCTAACGCTATTGTCAATTCTGCCTTACCCTGTCAGATGCTTCCTCTGTCCAGTAAAGTCTTCTTCCTTCTGTCCGTTCTGATCCTGATGCTGGAAAGTCGCTTACTGTCCTCTTCGCGATGAGCGGATGTCCAATCAGGACTTTGACAAAGTTCTGATTGGACAAAACGGCAAATGCAGAAACCGGAAGTGTGCGTTCCAACTGCGGTTCACGCCCCACATCCGGTCATCGCGAAGAGGACGGTAAGCGACTTTCCAGTATCCGGATCAGAATGGACAGAAGAAAGAAGACTTTACCGGACAGAGGAAGCATCTGACAGGGTAAGCGCTACTACCACTGTATAAGACGCACCCAGTTTTTAGACCCAAAATTTTGGGGAAAAAGGTGCGTCTTATACATGTAATTGACTTGGATGTCTTTGTATGAGAGGTCTCGATCTTGAAGGATTTGCACTTGTGTCTTACTTTATTTTGCTTTGTGTTTTTTTTTTACTTTTTTTGTTAATTTTCTACTTGTTTAAAAAATTATAACAGTATTTTGTTTTTTTCAATTGCAGAAATGTGTTTATTGTTACGAATATGGAGCATCTGTTGGCTGTGATATAAAAAGTTGCAAGAACACATATCACTTTATATGCGTAGAAGAGGCAGGGGGGAAATGCATTGAAGATCTTGACAATCAGTTATATATGTAAGTTACATTTCTTTTGGCTTTAACTACTGTGACAAGACCACACTTCTGATGAAACACATGCAAACAACTTCTTTTTTTTACTTCATTTTAATGTCAGGATGGTAATGATATTTGACACCATACAGATTCCACACAGTTTCTTGTGACCCTGACCACTAGTTAGACAAAGCCCAACCAGCTTCCCCAGCATTGGTCACACTGAACAGTGACACAGACAGGTGTTTATACCTGACACTCCTCCCACAGCCCTAGCTTGATGGGCAGGTGACACGCCCACCTGCCCTTTAAAAGAGAACTCCCATCGTTTGCTCTGACTCCAGGCACACCCTGTCAATCTGCTGTGGGAAAACAGACTTCCAAACCATGTAAGTTAAATCAAACTTTAAACTATTATTTGTCACACATATGTCTTCAACCTGTTTATGTTTAATCTAGGTGTATTGCTGCTCAAATGTTTTACTTTGCTTGAAAGCTTTCTCTACATATTGACAGCTAAATGTCTCCCTTTGCTACACTACTTAGTCATACAAGTTTTTTCAAATGTGGGTTGGGTCCAGTTGAGATGTACAGATATACACAGAGGTTTTAAACTCAGCATGTATTCATATAACATATGTCACATTAATAATTTTTATTTAAAGAAAAAGTCCATGATAAAGTTGTTTTTAGTATGCAAATGTTTTTAATAAAATAACCCCCAACTAACATAACAGCAAACTTCCTGTGTCCAGGACACCCACAAATCAGCAGTACTCTGTTGTTTCACCAACTAACAGACACTTCTACATGGATTGACACCACCACAGTGATCACAGTGATTGTATCAAGAACAGTGAATTTACAGGACAGAAGTCCAGCCAATCAGTGTTCACAATACAATTACATAGTCTTATTAAAATGATTATAATGTGGATTTTTTTAAGATTTTGTTTGGCATAACTCAATTAATCATCATCATTTTAGTTTACTTATAGGACTCCGCAGCACAATCAAAAAAATATAAACAAAACAGTATACAGATAAGGGGTAGGAAAAACAATAGACTCAGTAAAAACCAATACAAGAAGAGACAATAGAGAACACACATAACACATACATTAGAAGAGACAACTAGAGCAAAGGAAACCTTACAATTGTATGGAAATATTTGGAAATTGTTTCCTTGATTTATTTGACTTCTTTCCTGTGTTCTACATCATTTAATATACCTGCTTATACTGCACCTTGATCTAAAAGTTGACTGATATAAATAGTAGTAGTATTTATTTGTTCATTGTTTGCTCTCTTATTACAGTGCTTATTGTGACAGGCATAAAGATACAGAACAAGCGGGTGTTGCAAACAGTAAGTTTCGTGGACAGAGTGTATACATTTAATACTAACACCTCTTACCTTAGATGTAGTTTAAATGTTTCTTGCTAGACTTTCAATGTCTGTTTATATGTTTGGTATTCAATTTTAACATTGCTGCTGTTTATATACTGTATGTGAGACTGGGTGTTAAACTTCCGCTATATATACACAATGGCACAAGATGGCAGCTATATTTAGTCATCCACTGGGGGACCAGTGATGTTACAATTTTGTTACTGGCCCAATTATAGCCGCAAACAGCATAATATATATACATTTTATAAATATATACATTGTCACAAGATCAGGTTAGGGGTGCCGTCTTCTGAGTTAATAGTTTGTACTTCCCATGCATCAGGTACAGGCCCGGTGCTCCCATTAGGCAAGGTTAGGCACTTGCCTAGGGCGCCGGGCTCTGGAGGGCGCCTGGAGGGCACCCTCCAGAATGAAAATTACTTTAAAACTGTGCGGCGACCGCTGACCATACCTGTCACGGCCGCCGCACAGCATTCAGATGCACGGGGGAGGGGGGGAAGAGGCTATTGCTCACCACCGCCGCCTCTCTGCTCCGTCTCCTCCCCTCCACTCACTAGTGTCAGTGAGTGGAGGGGAGGAGACGGAGCAGAGAGGCGGCGGTGGTGAGGTAAGGAAAGACGGGGTGAGGAGGGAGGAGGGCGCCAATTGTTGCAGGGGGGTCTGGGGCGCCAATTTTGTAAAAATGCCTAGGGCGCCATGGAGGCTAGCACCGGCCATGATCAGGTAAGTAATAGCACACCAGTCCAGTGCCTCAGTATTAGCAGCCGCAGATAGTGGTTGTTTTTTTTTAGCAGCATACAAATAAACAAAACATAAATCCTAGTTTTTCTGGCTGTAACTAATGCAATAAAGAGCATTCTCTCTCTAAGGTGTAGGGTCCTAATGTCCCACAAACATAAAATAACAGAACTCACAGGTAATAATGGCAGTGTCTCTCAGCAGGCCTCTGACCTGTTTCCCAGGTAGCAAGAGATTAAGGGGACAGTCTCACAGCCTTTTAACTACTCATCACAGGTGCAATTCCTGATTAGACAGTAACTAGCTAGCAGGCTGGAATAACCTATATGGGCCTATTGATAGGAGCCCATCCTTCTCTCTCCGTTCATAACCCCAGAGCCCCTTACACTAGCTTTTCCTACAGCCAGAAACAGTCTTTGTGGAGCTCTTTCCCAAACACAAGCAATCTCACTGGGGTTTTAAAGCACATAACACAGAAACCTCGGACACACATTTCTGCCCTCAACAATTTTCCCCAGTGCTTCTGTCTTAACATACATAAACTTTGCTCATTGGTGAAGTGTCTGGGTACTTCCTCAAGTTAAAGGGTGGTCAGTTCTCGCATGCAGTGCATTAGTAATATATCCAACTGGTGTGTTAGTTACTATTATTGCACTGAATTTACTGATGAAAATAGAGGAGTATCTTTGAGTTTCTGTTGACTCCTCAAAGTCTTCCTGGGAAATAAAAAAATAAAAGTTAAATATTCATTTATAGCATGTTTCTGCCACTATAACTGCATCAGACCTAAACTAAAGTAAATGTATATTTTTTATATACTAGTCTTAAAAGTTTGCAGTGAAATCTATTATTGCTTTAAAAAAGGGAGACATTTGAAGTCTTGACTTTTCAAGGACTCCCTGGTTGAAAAAGGTGTAAAAAATAGATTGAAACGTTAAACAAAATTATATTTGTAAGGTGTATCTGTCACTCTATATTTGAAAACTAGAGGTTCCATTTGGGAGTAATATATTGAGGTTGGTTGTGCTAAGTGAATGAAATTTATCTAGAGAAAGAGAATTAGAGAAAAAAGTATTTTTGTATTGTGTCCTTTATTCCCTTTTTATTGATTAAAAGAGAATGAAAAATATCTGTTCATGTCCTAAATATCATTAAAAACTTTAATACTTGCTTGGGTAATGTAAGACACAAAAAAGTTATTCTCAACACAATGCATTATGTGTGTTGGCCATTAACATGTGCATCACCTCCATTTATGAATGAGCTATAGCCGTGTGGAATTACTCCCACCTGGATTACTGCACACCCCAACTGAATCTAGTATACAGAACAATAATCATAGCTTAGACTCTTTATCCATCAGTTGTAAAATGTTCTTGTTTTCTAAAACTGAATATAATGTTCTATAAAGATACATTTCAGCATTAGTGCTTCTGATAGTGTTTTTTCATCCTTAGACGAATTGGATGATGGCCCTCACCTTAGAGCTCTCCCCAGCACATCGGAAGCTTCACATGGAAAAACAAGTCAGGTAGGAGAAATGTCCTATTACACTGTGGAAAGAGATTTTAAATACTTTTTTTTAATCCAAATTGCTTGTTTGAAAAATAGGTTTGTAGAATGTGGGCTATCTGTATCTCCATCTGCCAATATTTCTCTGTATGGAGTTCAAACCTATCACAGGTACAGATATACAAAGTACAGAGACATATATTGAGCAGACACAGATTATTCTAATATAAATGCTGGATTACAGATAAGCCTTATGTGATTCTAATGTACGGGCATTTGCTTGTCTTTTATGCTTAATAAACTTTTGGATAATTATTACTTTTGATCATACTGTGACATATGTTTTGGAACGTATTACACTATCTGCTCTTTTTTGTTTGAGCCATGGATCCGTGTGTACTTTTATCCCTGGAAGTTTGAGGATCTATTACCATCACACACATCAGATAAGCATACTATCTTTATCGTTTTGGTACAAGTCACATTGGCACTTTTTGCACCTATTTATGTGTTTTTAAAGACTATGGGCTAGATTTACTAAGCTGCGGGTTTGAAAAAGTGGAGATGTTGCCTATAGCAACCAATCATTCTAGCTGTCATTTTGTAGAATGTACTATATAAATGATAACTAGATTCTGATTGGTTGCTATAGGCAACATCTCCACCAGGGGCGGATCCAGAAGTTAATTGTACTGGGGGCGATTTAGCTCCGCCCCCTTTTTGACACCTAAGGCTGCTGACGGCTGCACACTATGTGCAGATCCGTTCAGCAGAGAGAGTTAGGGAGAGAGTCCTGCCCGGCTGCTCTGATTGTGTCAATCAGAGCAGTCGGGCAGGACTCTCTCCCTAACTCTCTCTGCTGAACAGATCTGCACATAGTGTGCAGCCGCCGGCAGCAAGCCCCTGCTAGGGGCCCCGATCGCCCCCCCCCTGGATCCGCCACTGATCTCCACTTTTTCAAACCCGCAGTTGAGTAAATATACCCCTATGTGTTTGTGCTTTCTATTTTCTGATTTTCTAGATTGACATTTTTTGCAAACAAATGTTCTAAAGAGAAGTTGCCTACTACATATACAAAATGAAGTATATTTTATATTGCATTTTTACGCTTTTACATATTTGTGTTTTCACCTAGCGCCAATTGGCTTATTCCGTTGGCTAATGGATAGATAGATATAGATATACATATTCATTTATATATACATAAACATATATATATATATATATTTTATTGTGGCAAGAGCCCGCTACTGCTGAAGCACACGTGAACAAGTTCTTCTTTTTATGCAGTTTTATTGTCAGGATGGTAGATGTTTTCACACCGTACAGATTTTACAGCAATTCTGGAGATCCTAAACACTAGCTAGACTTAGACCAGCTCTCTCAAGACCAGCCAGCTTCCCCAGCGTTGGTCTCCCTGAACAATGAAACTAGCAGGGTTTTATACCTGACACTCCTCCCACAGGCTTAGCTTGATGGGCAGGTGACACACCCACCTTCCCTTTAAGAGGAAACTCCCATCAGTGCTTCTGTTTGCACTAACAGACACACCCTGTCTGTTTGCTGTGGGGAAGGAGCTTCAAAAACATGTAAGTTAACCAAACTTTAAACTATTTGTCAGACATAAGTCTTTATCATCAATCTAGGTGCATTACTGCACAAATGTTTTACTCTACTTCCATGCTTTCTCTGCATATTGCCAGCTAAATGCCTCCCTTTGTTACAATATATTATAATGTGTGTGTATATATACATGTCTATACTTATTTATATTATACATATTTGTTTTACCCCCCATATATATTCATTTTAATAGAATCAGTATTTTCTCTTTCCTACCATTGGGGGACACTGCGAGACACTGGTTATAGTAGGTGGGACTAGGAGTTTAGGAACTTATCAACTTGTTTGTTCCTCACACTCCTCCCCTACTATGTCCCTCCTATCCAGCTCAGACCTCAGTTTTTCCTAAGTGCCTAGAAGATAGGTCACTTCGGTATAGGCTCCTGACTATACTGTTATTAGTTATAGGTTTTCACTTTATTTTTATTCACTCTTTTGGTGCAGCGCAGGGATTGAACCAAGAGCCAGAGGAGTGTAAAGCCCGAGGCTCCCTTCACTCTGGTCCCTGCAGAGGAGGCAGCAGCTTCTGAGCTGACTCACTCCTCGCTGTGCCGGCAGCTCTCCCTAGATCAGGGGTTGGTACCCTTTTTCTATCGGAGTGCCGGCTAAAATCTAGTCAAGCCCAGGTGTGCCAGTTGTGTGTGTGTGTGTGTGTGTGTGTATATACACGCACACGCACACATACATACAGAGCTGCCTAGAGAAACTCATTGCCCCAGTACAGCAACTCCATGGGTCCCCCCTTATAGTTAAGCATAGTTAAAAAAATGAAGCAGCAGTTCAGCTCTTCTCCGGCTGTCATTTAGAACAGTCAGACGGACGGCCGGCGTGCCAGGACTCAGGGTTGCCGACCCCTGCCCTAGATATATATGAGCAGCTGCAGGGTCATTAGGTTATGAGTCTGCTAATAGGGAAGCAGACAAAGCAGCTGTATGTAGGTCGGCCAGGAGTGAAGCTGTTACAGCCTCTCCTCCCGTCCCGTCAGATTTACTGGCATTGTCCCCCTAGGCAACGAGCATGGAACGGAAGCCATCACTTCATCTATGGGGGACAGTCAGCGATCACACTCCATAGGAGGCGATACGCTGAAGACATAGCGCGGCAGCCTGGGCACTTTAACTCTGACTAGCAGCCGACAGCCATGTTATAGGACTGTTCAGCAATGCAGAGAGACAGACTGGATAGTGGAAGCAGGGAAGCAGAACTTCCCCTCCCCCAGCAGCATGGGCTCTCGATCGGTAGCCATTTCCACAGCATACTGGTGCAGTATACTCTCTTCTAACGCTGTCTCCTCTAGCTTGTGCCTCTGTACCCGTATCTGCTTTAATGTTTAATTCTGCCCTGGGACACTATATATATATATATATATATATATATATATATATTTCCAATTCTTATCCTGTGACACTTTTCTTACATTGCAATGTGTCTGATAAAGGGGAAGATGTGCCAAAAGCAATTAGATGCAGATTTATTCTGTTATACTCTTTATAGCATTGCATTTGGTCTAAAAAAGAAAAGGGACCTCCAGAAATAGGAGCCGCTGGTATGTCTGTACTACATTATCCATCTGCCATGAGCATGATATACAGATTTATTCTGTGACACGTTTTGTAGCATTGCATTATGCCTAAAAAGTGGACTTCTTGGTACGTCCGTGTGGCATTAGACATGTGACAAATGTAATTTTTATATTATCTTTTGGACAGCATAACCCAGATGTGCAGTTTATAGTGCTAAGGTCTGCGAATGATGTGCTTCCGGTCAGGCTTCAGCAGCTGGATAAGCCGTTCTGGCCTAAATCACTTGCAGCATCATTGGCCGTAACTCACTAAGGTGATGTTAGGGTCCGCAAAGGTACGTGAACTTCCGTTTCCTACACCTTCACACACACACACTCAGGCCGCACAGTTCATACCAGTGCCAAGCACATGTTTCCGGACGGAAGCCGCTATGCCATGATCCCAGTCTGAGTCCACACAGACAAAGACAGGGTTGCTAACCATCTCACAGGGGTAAGCATAGGAAATCGCTAGTGAGATCTTGTTTTTACAGAAGATTCCGCATCCATTCACAGGGTGGATAATTTCATCCTAAGCATCAAACACACTAGGTTCTGCAAAACTTCAGCTGGTGGCTCCATCCGCACTTGCCCTATTCAAAAGACCCTCCCCTCAAAGGATGGGCATAAGCATAATTTTGCATTTCAAAATGGGTCACAGTCAGGATCAGAATATGGTTCATTCCTCACCAGAGGATGGCTAGTTGATTCTGGATTTACAGACAAAAACATTGATCTCTGAGAATTCTTCATTCACTCACAGGGTGGATAATCTCTGCTAGTGCATTAGACTCATTTTCATAATCTTTGCAGAACGTGAGTCTGTGGTTCCATTCGCACCAGCTTTATGTAAGTAACCATCTCCTCATAGGCTGTGCAGTTTTTTTTAATCTTTTTTTTTTTTTTTTTTTTTCCTCTCCCGGCAGAGAAAATGGTTAAATAAGCAACAACCCCTGGGGTTGACAGACCTGTTGCACGTCTGTTCACTTATTCTGCTATCCCTACGCAGCCCACACGGCCATAGAGAGGTTTCTCTAAGGGTCTCTCTGACAAGAAGTGTATCTGAGTCTTCACTCGGTTTAAGTGATGGCATGCAGTTTGTTTAGACCCAACAGAGTCATAGCTTTATTCATAAAGCCATCCAGCTAGGGTCAGAGCAGTTAACCAGAGGCATCCAAAATGACATTCCAAAAACGGAACCTTTCACTTCTGCAGAACTACAAAGTGGTATTCAGGGGCCACCGCAGGTAAGAGGACCTCTCTTCCTGTCAGCTCCACCAGGTGTTACGATTATGATGCCTTAGTCAGTATTAGAACAGGCTTACCTAGGGCGCGGAGTCTAACGGCCTTCCGGTCTTCACCAAGAACCACCGCAAGGTAGTGTGGACTTTGCTGCCGAAGAACCGCAGGTCGTGGCCCCCAGATTAGCCGTTAATTCCAGGCGTTGTAGGTCTGGAACAGTAACCGGTAAATGCACGGAGCCAATGGGTGCGTGGCAGGATATGGGTCCAGAGACACGACCGGGTCAGTACACTGGTGATATCAGATATACGGTACCAGAGGGAAATCCAGAGAATAGTTGGTAACACAGCCGAGTCGGTACACAGAAGGTATCGGGTATACGGTGCCAGAGGGAGATCCAGAGAATAGTTGGTAACACAGCCGAGTCGGTACACAGAAGGTATCAGGTATACGGTGCCAGAGGGAGATCCAGAGAATAGTTGGTAACACAGCCGAGTCGGTACACAGGAGATAGTCCAGTTCGTAGTGCCAGGGATAAGCCAAAGAATAGTCAGGTCACAGCCAGGTAGGTACACAGGAGTAGGAGGAATAGAGGGATACACAGGGAGCAGGTTCACAGGAGTCAGGACACAGGAACTGTAGCCAGGAACAGGAAACACATTGCTCTGACACAGGCAGCGTGTCAGAGCAGGGGAGATATAGGAGTTTGAATTCCCTGCCCAGGAGTTTCATGATCGGCAGCAGGGAGAACCCGGAAGTGCGGTAGTGGCAACAGAAGAAGCGCTGCACAGATCGGACACCGCTGTCAGACCACGCTGACAGCGCAGTGGAACGGGAACAAGGTAAGTTCCTAACAGTACCCCCCCCCCCCCCCCCCCCGGACAACCTATAAGGCTTTTGAGGGAACTTGGTATGGAATTTCTTCAACAAACTCGTAGCATGAAGGTCTCGTGCAGGAATCCAAGAACGCTCTTCAGGGCCGTAACCTTTCCAGTCAACCAGGAACTGCAAGGAACCTCTGGAAATCCGAGAATCTAGAATCTCCTTCACCTCAAATTCCTGATCTAGTGCAGAAATAGCAGCAGGAGGTCTTCTTGAAGAGAAGAATTTGTTAATAACAAGTGGTTTGAGAAGGGAAATGTGGAAGACATTGGGAATCCTCAAGGTAGGGGGTAATTTTAATCTAAAGGCCACCGGATTAATGACCTCAATGATCTTGAAGGGACCGATAAATCGGGGAGCGAATTTCCTAGAAGGGACCAACAAGCGAAGATTCTTCGTAGACAACCATACTTTGTCACCAGGAGTAAGTAGTGGAGATGGTCTTCTTCTTTTGTCAAATGCTCTTTTACTGATGGCAGAGGTGTGAAGTAATTTGCGTTTGATAAGATCCCACCTAGACGAGAAGTCCGATAGAAGGGAATCAACTGCAGGAACTCCAGAAGCGGTTAACTCTTTGAAGGGTGGAACTTTAGGATGAAATCCCTGAAGAGCAAAAAAGGGAGAAGTGGAGGTAGAATCGTGTGAATTATTATTGTGAGCGAATTCTGCCCAAGGTAATAAATCAACCCAATCATCATGTTTAGCTGAAATGAAACATCTGAGGAATTTCTCCAATTCTTGATTCGTCCTTTCAGTGAGACCATTACTTTGAGGATGATATGCAGAAGAGAAATTTAACTTAATTCCACAAAGACGAGAAAAGGCCCTCCAAAATCTTGCCACGAACTGAGTTCCTCGATCAGAAACGATAATATCTGGACAGCCATGTAGGCGGAAAATTTCTTTAATGAAGAGTTGAGCCAGAATAGGAGCAGAAGGGAGACCTTTTAATGCCACAAAATGAGCGGCTTGGGAAAGGCGATCAGTGACCACCCACACTACTGAGAACCCTCTGGAGGAGGGTAAATCTGTGATAAAATCCATGGAAAGATGACTCCAAGGTCGATCCGGAATTGGCAGAGGCTGCAGCAGACCGTATGGAGCTTGACGAGGAACTTTATTTTGAGCACGAGTGGAACACGCCGTCACAAACTGTCGAACGTCCGAACGGATAGCCGGCCACCAATAACTACGGGAGATAAATTCCAAGGTCTTCTTTATACCGGCATGACCAGAAAAACGGGAGGCATGAGCCCATTTAAGGAGTTTAGTTTGGAGATGTGGAGGAACCAAAGTCTTCCCGTGAGGAATAATCAAACGAGTAGGAGTAGTAGCCAAAATACATTCTGGATCTAGAATAGACCTAACACTCTCTTCTTCGGTATCCATAGAATCAAAGGAACGAGAGGGCATCAGCCTTCTTGTTCTTGGACCCTGGTCTGAAGGTAATGATTATATTGAATCGTGAAAAAAATAAAGACTATCTGGCCTGACGGGGATTGAGGCAAGATGCAGTTTGTAAATAAAGCAGGTTCTTGTGATCCGTAAAAATAGTAACAGGAAATCTGGCTCCCTCCAAATGATGTCTCCAAGCTTCCAAGGCCAATTTGATAGCAAGTAGTTCTCTGTCTCCAATGCCGTAGTTTTTTTCGGTGGGTGAGAATTTACGAGAAAAGAAGCCACAGGGAGAAAAGTTTCCAGTAGAATTCTTCTGAGACAAAATAGCTCCCACTCCAGCGGAGGATGCGTCAACTTCGAGAAAAAAGGGGAAGGAAGAATCTGGCTGTTGAAGAATAGGTGCCGATATGAAGGCTTCTTTAAGATACTTGAAGGCCTCTACCGCCTCTGGTGGCCAGGTTTTAGCGTTGGCAGATTTCTTGGTCAAGGAAGTGATGGGTGCAATAACAGACGAAAACCCTTTGATAAAGTGGCGGTAATAATTAGAAAACCCAATAAAACGCTGGATGGCCTTAAGGCCAACCGGTTGGGGCCAGTCAGAAATCGCCTTTAATTTCTCAGGGTCCATACGTAATCCGGAGCCAGAAACCACGTGACCAAGAAAAGGAAGATGCGTTTTTTCAAAGACACACTTGTCCACATTACAGTACAGATGATGTGACCGAAGGCGTTGAAGAATCAAGGAGACATGATGGCGATGAGTAATAATATCAGGTGAAAAAATTAGAATATCGTCTAGGTAGATGACAACAAATTGATACAGGAAATCCTGAAAAACTTCGTTAATGAAATTTTGAAAAACCGCAGGAGCGTTACAAAGTCCAAATGGCATGACAAGATACTCAAAATGCCCATCGTGCGTATTGAACGCCGTCTTCCATTCGTCCCCTTGTTTAATACGGATAAGGTTGTAGGCCCCTTTCAAATCAAGTTTAGAAAAAATTGAAGCTCCCTTGATCCTATCAAAGAGTTCAGAGATCAATGGTAAGGGGTACCTATTCTTTTTCGTTATGGCGTTGAGGCCACGGTAGTCTATACAAGGACGCAATCCGCCGTCCTTCTTTTTTACGAAAAAGAAACCTGCTCCTGCTGGTGACGAGGATTTCCGGATAAAACCCCTGTTTAAATTCTCCTTAATATATAGGGACATAGCATCTGATTCGGGTAGAGACAATGGAAATACCCGTCCTCTGGGTGGTATCTTATCCGGCAACAATTCAATGGAGCAATCCCAAGGTCTATGAGGGGGTAACTTGGAAGCCTCCTTTTCACAAAAGACGTCAGAAAACGAATGATATTGAGGAGGAATACCGGAGGATGTTGAAAGACAGCCCATAGCGGGTCTATGAATCCTGGGAAGACATCGGGAATGACACTCTGAACCCCATGCAAGGACTTCCGGTTTCTGCCAATCTAAAGTGGGGGAGTGAAGTCTGAGCCAAGGTAAGCCTAAAATCAACGGGTTGATAGCCTCTGGAATGACTAGGAAGGAGATTTCCTCAGTGTGTAAGGCTCCAATGCGTAGAGAAATGTTGACAGTTCTGTTCTTAATGGATCCTCCAATGATACGACTGCCGTCTATAGCTGTAATGGCAATAGGTGGATCTAAGGGTTGCCTAGGCAATGACAACCGCTCTACAATGTCAGCTCGTAAAAAGTTCCCCGCTGCACCGGAGTCAATAAGCGCTGGAAGAGACAATTGTTTATCAGTATATTGCAGAAGAACTTGGATAGAAAAACTAGAATCCATAGGAGAGAGAATGTTCATACCTAACTTAGTCTCTCCGTCATCAGTTAGGTCCGATCGTTTCCCGGCCGCTTCCCACATTGACTCAGGACATGACCGGGTTCCCCGCAATAAAGGCATAAACGATTCTTTACCCGGCTCTCTCTTTCCTCCTGGGATAAACGTGCTCTTCCCAACTGCATATGCTCTTCCTCCGGTGTAATAGGACTTTGGAAGCGAGGAGCCAAACGGAAAGTAGATCGACGGGAACTCTCTCTCTCCTGAGTGCGTTCACGGAAACGTATATCAATCTGGTTACAGAGAGAGACCAAATCATCCAGGGTAGTGGGTAACTCTCGGGCCGCTAGCTCGTCCTTAATACGATCGGACAAGCCTTGCCAAAATGTGGCCACTAAAGCTTCATTGTTCCAACGAAGTTCGGCCGCCATAGTGCGAAATTGAAGGGCGTACTGGCCCAGAGTACGGGTACCCTGGTGCAGACGGAGGAGTCCAGAAGCTGCACTGGAGACTCGTCCGGGTTCATCAAAGATGCGTCTGAAGGTTTCCAGGAAAGTGGCACAATTATGGAGGATGGGGTCATCATGTTCCCAGAGAGGAGAAGCCCAGGCAAGCGCTTGACCAGACAATAAGGAAATGATATAAGCGACTTTAGTTTTCTGTGTAGGAAAGTTTCCAGGCAAAAGTTCAAATTGAATAGCACACTGGTTCAAGAACCCTCGGCATTCCTTGGGATCCCCATTGAACTTGGGTGGGTTAGGTATGCGGAGTTGAGAGGTTGTGGGAGCAGATACAGCCGAACTGCTTGGAGCGGGGGCAGGTTGTGGGGCCGGAGCAGGTGGAGGATTAGGAGCTGCCACCTGAGCTGCTTGAAGCGTATCCAACCTGTTAGACAGAGTCTGCAGAATCTGTAATAACTGTTCTTGATTTTTCCCCTGTTCTTCAACCTGAGCCGCTAAGTTATCCAGTAGTACTCTCGCAGTGGGATTCCCTGTCGCTTCCATCAGTAGATAAGTGGGTCAGAGCAAACTGTTACGATTATGATGCCTTAGTCAGTATTAGCACAGGCTTACCTAGGGCGCGGAGTCTAACGGCCTTCCGGTCTTCACCAAGAACCACCGCAAGGTAGTGTGGACTTTGCTGCCGAAGAACCGCAGGTCGCGGCCCCCAGATTAGCCGTTAATTCCAGGCGTTGTAGGTCTGGAACAGTAACCGGTAGATGCACGGAGCCAATGGGTGCGTGGCAGGATATGGGTCCAGAGACACGACCGGGTCAGTACACTGGTGATATCAGATATACGGTGCCAGAGGGAGATCCAGAGAATAGTTGGTAACACAGCCGAGTCGGTACACAGGAGATAGTCCAGTTCGTAGTGCCAGGGATAAGCCAAAGAATAGTCAGGTCACAGCCAGGTAGGTACACAGGAGTAGGAGGAATAGAGGGATACACAGGGAGCAGGTTCACAGGAGTCAGGACACAGGAACTGTAGCCAGGAACAGGAAACGCTTTGCTCTGACACAGGCAGCGTGTCAGAGGAGGGGAGATATAGGAGTTTGAATTCCCCGCCCAGGAGTCACATGATCGGCAGCAGGGAGAACCCGGAAGTGCGGCAGCGCCAACAGAAGAAGCGCTGCACAGATCGGACACCGCTGTCAGACCACGCTGACAGCGCAGCGGAACGGGAACAAGGTAAGTTCCTAACACCAGGCCATGACAAGGACTTTCTCAATTCTTTAGTTTCTTTTTCTGGGGTCGAGGTGCGACATTGCATGGTCACTCCTCGCCTCCCATAGGAGCATATAGTACATGCACTGTGGCAGTTACGTGAGGAACCTATAGGCCTGGTAACATTCCCGGAGGTTGGGGTAATTTATTACAAACTCCTCCTGGCCCCCAGTTAGACAGGTTCTTCCGTCACATTTAATCTTGCAGTCCCTCGACAGGTAGGCCTTTATTCTCTTGTTTCAATTGTAGTCACTATGCACAGTCATTGCAGGCAGTGAACATAGAGACTTCCTGGCCTCAATACACATTAAGCAGGTCTTCTTACATGTACCATTCTAGGGGAGGAACCGGTGTCTTTTCCGCTTTGGCTGTACAGAAGCTTCAGTTCCGGCTCAGGGCCCCGCCTCTCATTATGGACCGTGTGGCTCAAGGGGTTCCGGGATAATGGCGGTCAGGGCAGGGCTACTGCACGCCCGCCAAATCACAACAATACACTGTTTGGACGACCTCTATCCGAAGGCTCCATCATTTATTTATTTTTTCTCTCTCAGATCCAGATCTCCATCCAGTTCCTGGAAGTGCTCTACTGGGTTCGGAACCTACCCAGGTCCTCACTCTTCCTACCACAGCAGATGCTTTTCTTATGCCTCATCTTCTATGCTGTGACCCACTGGGTCTTCCTACCAGGGGACAGGGTCCTCTCACTTCAGCGAACGACCAGGATGCTCCTGGTTCAGACAGACATTTCTCTGCTCAGTTGTATGAGGCTTCTTGAAATCAGGGTATCAATGTTCTAGGCACTAAAGTTTGCACGCTTCACTCCCAACATCTCCAGAGGGAAATTCTCCAGAAATGTTCTGACTCCCATGTTATTGGACACACAGATATTCACTCTGTCCTAACCCACTTGTATATCCTTTTTGTGGTGGTTAGCCAAAATAAGTCAGGAGTGAGGTCAGTCGTTCACCAGGGCCTGAACCCCGGTCATAACAGGCGCATGGTGGCATTGTGGTTAGCACTTATGCCTTACAGCACTGGGGTCATAAGTTCAATTCAGGGTGCTCCGGTTTCCTCCCACACTCCAAAAACATACTGGTAGGTTAATTGGCTGCTAACAAAATTTACCCTAGTCTGTCTGTCTCTCTGTGCCTGTCTCTGTCTGTGTGTGTGGGAATTTACACTGTAAGCCCCAATGGGGCAGGGACTGATGTGAGTGAGTTCTCTGTACAGCGCTGCAGAATTAGTGGCGCTATATAAATAAATGATGATGATGATGATGATAGTCTGTTAGGTGGAGGTGGATTATTAGGATGCTTAGGGTTCCACAGTCTTTTGAACCTCCCTAAAGAACTGTTCTTTCAAATTTGGAGCTCACAGCTGCACAAGGTCAGGCTCAGCTGTTCCTAATCAGGAGACCTTTAGACATTTTGGCAGATAATGCCACGGCTGTTGCATATCTGTACAATCAAGGCGGGAACACGTGGTCCGAGGGAAATGTGAGAGACGACCAGGTTATAGCCTGAGTCCAAGGCGTCCAAACTCAATTCTCAGGTCACCCTTTACAGCTCAGGATTGTAAGACCTTCAGGTAAAAAAATTTCAATGCCAGTATTTTTCCCTGAATCTTCGGACTGGTGCATCGGTCTCTTTCATGTCCCATGTTCTTGTGAGCACTAGAGAGTTTTTAAAGGCGGCAGCTTCCAGCTGACCTGGTGGACCCTTGTTTGCCTCACAGAACATGGTACTCATACATTCGGTGGCTGGTGCTGACACCACCCTTCCGGCTTCCAATGCCGGCAGATCTTATAGTTCAGGGGTCTCTCCTGCCACTCTTTTGATCTCGTCTAGCTTAGTGCCATGGCGTTGGAGACCAGGGTCTTAGGCAACAGATTCTTCGCAGGAGGCTGCTGGGTACCTTGAATATAGCTTGTGTAGCATCTTTCGCACCCATTCTCATTGGTCTGGAAATTGTACAGCATTTGGTGTGAATCACAATGCTTTCACACGTCCCAATGAAGTTCAAGTGACTTTTGAAGCTCACTCTCCGGGGGGTTGGTGCTTCTTAGACAGCACATCGGAGAGTGCTTCACAGGAGCAGTTGTGCACGTGGCAACGTCCACAACTTCTGCACAGTTCTTAGTGGCATGGTTTTGCATGTGAGCGAGCATTGGCCACAGGATGTTGCGCGCAGCTGTTCCAGAGCAAGTCTCTCAGTGTCCCACAATGGTAGGAAAGAGAAAAGAAGATTTTTACTCACCGTAAAATCGATTTCTCTTACTCCATTGGGGGAAACTGCGCAACCTCCCTTGCTCTGAAAGTAGTGCTGTTTTGGTGCTATTTTCTGTATTGCTTCTCCTTTCTTTCTGGCTTGGTTATACAAAACAGCTCTGAGCTGAATAGGAGAGGCATAGTAGGGGAGGAGTGTGAGGAACAAACAAATTGATAAGTGCCTAATCTCCTAGTCCCACCTACTATACCCAATGTCTCGCAGTGTCCCCCAATGGGGTAAGAGAAATCAATTTTACGGTGAGTAAAAATCTTCTTTTTTTACATGAATAAATATTGCTTAGATATTAATGACATCTAAGGAGCAGGGGCAGAGTGTGGGCAGCTTCTGAGTTCTACTAGAGACATGGGCTCTCCCTGCTCTGTGGAAAACCCTGGTGATGACCGAGGTTTTAGAGGGCATAAGGGGGAATCATTGATTCCCATACATTCTGCATAGAGTGCTGTGCATGAGTGATCTAATGGCCCAGAACCTCTTGGCCACTACACAGGGACCAGGAGCTACCGGACATAAGGTGTACGAAGGCACTGGGACATATAATTACCTCCTGTTGAACAAAGGGGTTAAAGTATGGAATGTGGCCTATACTACATTGAACTATAACATAGTACTATATAAAGAAATAACAACGGCGAACAACATTAGCAAACCAGGGCCATTTTCCATTTATTGAATGTTACAATTGTGGCTTTAATAAGACTCTTAGTTGCATAACTTATTAACAGTCTCAATACAGTCAGCTCAGATTGACTTTCTGACCCGCTAGTTTGAACATTCATATTTTTATTTAGTCTTTATTTGGGCTGATGCGTGAATTTTAAATAAAGCTATACTGTATGTAATGTGCCTTTTTATACTGAGAAACTCAGTTAATTTCTGGTCACAACAATATGAAAATGGGTCTTACTTTTAATATGTTAATAGCTATTAAAATGCATTTGTACAAGAATGTAATCACTGCAACACATTTTTGTTAAATTATTTTAAGAAAAAGAAGAGAAGGAAACGTGAAGAGAACAATACACAAAGGTAACATTTTCTGTCTCATGGTAATATAATATTAAGGAACTCTTCACAAGGTGCACCATAGCTTTCTGTTCAATTATGACATTTCCACTTGTAATAATATATGGATGGGTTTGACTCAGGAAATAGAAATCCAGCAGTGTCAGGTAAATAATATGACATTGGTGTTTGGTGGAGGCACTAGGATCTGTTTAAAACTAACATTTTATGTAATGTTATTCTTAGGCTGTTACTAATAATTAGTATTTATTACTAATTAATATGTATTGCTAATTTAGCAGTATATTAATAGAAATGTAAATTTTCTTTACTATTATATGTATTATGTAATGGGAATAATCCTATGCAGATAAGCATCTACTTCTGGAGTTTTTCCACAACTCCAGTAATGTGTATATTATCCCTATTATATTTATATGGAATGCCAGGAAAATAATTCCATAAAGTTACTAACTCCAAACACTAATAAACACATAATATAAAAAATATATAAATGGGAACAATATAAGTTGCAATCAATTCTTGATTGATCACACTTAAGCCCAAAAGCTGACTTTGAGTTCCACATAACTTGAATTTACGGCCCTCTAAGCCTGGAGAGTGGAGAGGTGCATCAGGGATGTGCTATCGCAAGTAATTGCAGTAGGAGTGTGCAGAAGTATGTGTAGCCCCCTGGAGATGCGTCCTATTTACAGCTGGTCACATTTCCACATATTGGACTTAGGAGGTGCATCATTTGCAGCTCCCCTAAGATCATACCTCTAGGGCTAACCAGCCCCGTGTTGAAAAGCACGGCAACTGATCTTGGTACCCATTGGGTGGTAGGTGCCAAGGTAGGGGTTTTATGTTTGAAAATCATTAAGTTTGTTGAATGGCAAGTCCAAGAAAGCACTGGCAACCATTTACCCAAATGGCAAAAATAAAGAACTTAAACAAGACCCACATTGCCAAATTCTGATTGAAATAGACTTAGAGACAGGCTCTGCGCCTTGGAGCATGTTGAATGAACCCTCGTAAGAATTTGCAGTTCTTCTAACATGAAAGTCCCTAAGAGGTATATTTACTGTGTGGTTATTAAAGACAAAGCCTATCAGGTAATATATAAATGGTTATAATATGTTTTTCAGTATGTCCAAATACTTAATTTTATCAATTCTCCACTTGAAATTGTAGTTTCAGGTGAAAATGTATCTGGTCCCGAAATGTGTAAAGGGAGGGGCTCAGAATTAGAATACTTTATTTGACCCTGACGATATGGAATATGAGTCTAAAATTTTACAAAAAGTGGATGTATGGGATGAAGAGAGGGTGAACAGAAGATCCACAGCACAGAGAGAATTTATATTCCTGACAATCTAACTTCTGTTCTCCAATGTCTCTATTTGATCACATTTCTTCTATCAAATATCCTATTGTGAATCCAAAAATAAGAGGGGATTTTGGGCACCCTGGTCCAGTACAATAACCAATATGAATGACATTTAAACTTGTGCCATTAACCATAACCTCCGTAAATGGGTTTTAAAGGTTATTCTTTTTAATTTTATGCACTAAATCGATTGTTTAGTGAGTATTACCCCTTGTCTGACAACCTGGGACAAATCCTGATTCACTCTTGGCTAAAAGTTTTGAGAACAGCTTAATATCATTTCATAAAGAAATAAGCCTTTGCTGGCTCTATGTATTAATTATGTATTAATTTGAATTGCTACATTTGAGTAATACAAATTAATTAATTTGTTTTGATAGTTAATTTCTTTGAAAGTTTTTTCAAATTCTCTGATAAACTTTGACGGATCTTATGAGAGATTACATCCATTATATTTAATACAAAATATATGCCTTCAGGCTGTTTTAGCTGCCTTATTTCCCTTCTCATAGTAGTTGTGGTTAAGCTTCCTTAATATTCACATCTTACAAGTTGGTGAAAGGATATTTAATTCACCTCTCACCTTTATGACATTGTCCAGGCCATGTTGAATATTTGTAGTTTTATGAAGGTTTTCTAATGACTGGAATTGCTTAGTCAGGACCCATATCTTAGAAGCTTGTTTCCTCCTAGGAGGATATTTGTATAAGATGTCCCCTCATAACAACATTATGGGCATCCCAAAAAAATCATAGTCTTCAGATTGATATAAAGACAATTACTCAATTAAATATTTGTGTATGATTCTTAATCTATACTTCTTTTAATCGAGATTAATGTAAGTGTCATGTCGAGGAGGGAGATAAAAAGATGCCACATAAGTCAAATGCTAAAAAAAAGTTAGTCATTATTGAAATTCTAACCGGTTCTTTAAAGATCATGTACATTTTTGTGTAGATGTGGTTTACTGCAGTAATCCATAGCCAGGGTACTCATAGTTTCTAAGAATCAAGCAATATACGTTTCTTAAGAAGGGTAGTGACAGCTTTAGACCTATCCTCTAAAGGGAGACAATTTTCTACATTCTTATTTAAGATAGTATTAAAAATTAAAAATTCCTTGTCATCAACACCTCTCCCTTTCTTTGTTAAGACATTTTTTGATAATGTGAGGTAAAATATCGAGACTCGTCTTGGTTTGAACCTGAAACGTTCACCAAGGTGACTGGAGAATTATTTAAGGTACCTGTCAATATAAGATATCTACTAAACTCATCTGAGATCACGTCACATGGATCAAAATGGAGATTGCTTTAAAAAAGAATAGCAACTCCCCAATTCTTGACTCCAGGATCACACATGTGGTAAATATCAGAAAACCTACTAAAACACAGGCCAGAAAGTGTTGTACCTGAATAATGGGTCTCTTGCTAAAATAGAATATCTCCCGACACCTGCTTTAAAGAAAGAATACGGTTAGAACATAGTCGGGTGTTATTCAGACCCTTAATAATAAAATAGATTATTCTTGTGGTTATCTAACAAATGTTTTGTGCTAGGGGAAAGACCAAATAGACTTACATATGGGCCAATGGGGTGTTGGGGGATTTCACCTCATGCTACTTCACTCTTTGTGGTAGGTTTTGAAGTCTCTTCCTCAAACTCAGATTCTACTCTAGACAGGGGAGAAACAGTTGGTCACAAGTCCATGCGTTGTTCTTTATTGAAAAACAGTGTTAGCTCTGGGGAGTCACTGTGTTATTTCACTTTGGTATTTTTGGTAAGATAGGGTCGGTAAAATAGCTGTCCCTGTTTCTAGATAAATTTATTACATCTCCAGGATGAACATCAATCATGAAACTCTGTGGGACATGAAGCTGCTTATTAGCTGGTCATCAATAAGCATGGTAGCTTAAGTGTTACCTTTCAGTTGTCACCAGACTATCTTAGTGTAAATGTTTCCTCATGATCAAAGCCTGCACTTGTCTAAAATATCAGTACTGGTCAGTGCGTGCACACATATTTGTGAATATTGCGACGACCCTTATTTACATTCTTCAACTTCTATTTTAAAAACATCTAGTATGTGTTTTAGCTCTGTAAGTAGTAGCTCTCCTTTAATTCAGAAGCTTATGGGGCCTTATACAGTGTATTTATAATATTTATGCCTTCTGTTTCAGGAAGAGACAGAAAACAAAGGAGACATGCAGCACTGGTGAGATGTCTTCTAGCAATCATACTTTTTACAGATATACATTTCATTTTTCTAATTATAACTTTAATATCAACTGTAACACCTAGATAGCTGTAGATGGGAAATATTGAAAATAAAACCCATTAAGGATCATCTGCAGGGCTATTTGTCCAGTATGCATCTTCATGAATGTATGTTCTTTTCTGTGTTTTTTTAGTACCTGCAAAAGTAAAACTGTTACTTCAAAGAGCTGGCTACTAGAACTCTTGCACCAGCTCCTTAATTATAGCTTTTCAGTTTTTTTCTCCTAAGGTATTGCTCATTTGTGACTCCTCATAACTGTCTTTAAAAATTGAAATGTACATCTGGTCTAGATGTAACCGTATAGCATCCCTCTCACCTACCCCTTCGATTCTGGTGCCCTTATGGTCTAATCCAGCCTTTACGCCCGGGTTATCTCGTTCCATTTATACGAAATGGGCAGGTAAGGGCAAGTTGCTGTTACTCAATCATATAACTAAAACAGCAATATTTCCACAATTTTCTGAGCTGGTAGAACGGTGTGGTTTTTTTCCGGGACAGTTCCATCAGTATCTTCAGATTAGGCACTACCACCAAACAGTTAAAGCTCAACTCTCTTCTAGACCACCCACCACATTTGAGAACCTGTGCCTTTCGGGCCCAGCCTCCAAAGGTCTTATAGCTATTCTTTATAACACCTTGCTTCCCACCACTCCGCCTGTTAAGGATCGTTTTCAGACGCAGTGGGAGGCAGACCTGGGTACCGAACTAGATCAGGAAGAGTGGTCGGATATATTTGATTGTACAGCTCGCTGCTCTATAAATGTCTGCATCAAAGAAAATGCTAACAAACTGTTACATAGATGGTATTATGTTCTCTCGAGATTACAAAAAATATACCCGCAGACTAGTGCCGACTGCTGGAGAAACTGTGGTCAGACAGGAACGTTCATGCATATATGGTAGGACTGACCCGGGATCCGCCCATACTGGACAGCAGTTCTCACATTAGCCTCAACAATCCTAAATACTCATATAGCACCCGACCCTAAGCATATTTTACTACCACTGCCCCTCCCAGACCTCACCAAATCTGAGCATAAATTCTTCAGGCACATCATCAGCGCTGCCACATGTCAGATAGCGGCCTCTTGGAAGAGCTCCACACCACCAACACTTCAGATGGTCTGCAGTCGGATCTGGCATACCTACCAGACGGAGCACATTACTAGTGTGCTGAGGGGCTCCTCTGTCTTCTTTTACAAAGTCTGGTCCTCATGGGCCCTATATCATAACCAGCCTCCACTTCAGTTTTAGTGTAATCTGAGCATGGAATGATATTTCTAAACAAGTTCATTTTTTCTCTTACTTGATGGGTGAATCCTTAACTCCCCATCCCTTCCTCTGGTCCCTACATGTCCTCCTTCCATTCATCACCCCCCCCCCCCTATATACCCTATAATTCTGAAAGGTAAAACAACATCTTTACAGTACTAGATAAGTACGCAATTATCTCCTGAATACGAGGGTAACATGAGAGTGTTTAAGTGTCCTGTTGTATGTAAACACGTGTTATCTGTCATTGATTAACCTCTCGAGATTTTGTAACGCCTTTTCTACTGGAAAAATGTACAAATGACTCATGAAATAACAAAATTCACATGCATATAAATGCACTTTCCTGTAAATAAAAAGAAGCATCTAAATGTATTACAGACATTTGAGTCTGCTTTTGTGTCCAGCAATAGTTCTTCACTGTTCTTGTGTCTGGTCAGTGGGGAACCACTAAAGAACTTTTTATTGAAAGAAAAAAAAAAAAGCAATTGCAGTGCCCAAAGTTTAACTTTTATTTTAGACTTACATTTTAAAATACATTACATTTAAGTGCAGTAGTGAGCCACAAAATTATATTTGCTGAATAGTGCTCTAATAAATTGACAATTATCTACATAGTGAAATGTATTATTTTTCTTGAAAGAACATACTGGAACTCATTTAGAGTTGGACATATGTCTGTTTCTTGTGTAATAAAACAAAAGTACTGCTCGTACACCGAAAATATGACTCTCTCCATACATACAAAAAAATGTATCTTTGACTTGCGTCTCTTTATACCAGGAGAGCAGGGCCAGACTGGCCATCTGGTACTTCTGGCAAATGCCAGAAGGGCCGATGGTCAGATGGGCCGGGTCCCTGGCAGTCACTGAGTGCACCGACACTGACAGCCTGGCAGTGACAAGCTTCCTAGTGGCTGGCTCCTACCCAGGAACCAGCCACCAGAGCACATGTGCAGCTGCCAGAGGAACAGACAGGAGAAGAAAACAGACAGAAACAAGAAGAGATAAGAAGCTGAGAAGGCAAGTACAGAAAAACGGGTGGGGGGGGGGAGAGAAAGGCTGTCACACCGGAAAACGGGGGTGGGGAGAGAGAGGCTGCCACACCGAAAAACGGGGGTGGGGAGTGAGAGGCTGCCACACCGAAAAACGGGGGGGGGAGGATGCTGTATAGTCCATAATTATTCCTAATGACTATATAAACTCAAAGTTTATACAAATATAATTTAGTGGTGTTAATATGTTCACTCTGTGACATAATATGATTTGGGGGCACTACTGTATGAACTGGGGCACTATTGTGGCATAATATGATCTGTGGGCTCTATGGTGGCTTAATATCAATTGGGGGCACATACTCAGGCATGAGAGAAGGGGGAGAGTGTTAATATAATGTGGGAGGTTGGCTATTAATTTAATGCTGGAGTTTAGGTGGGGGCTAATTATTTAATTGGTGCTATTTTATTTGTGGGGTGATGTGGGTCACTTTAATTTAATATTGGGGCCTATTTAATTTAAGAAGGGATGATTGGACCTTTAATTTAATGCTGAGGTGGTTTGGGGGCTATTAAATGAAAGTGGGGCTATTTGGGGAAAAAATAACGTCTATTTATTAAATGTAAATATGAATTATTTAATGGCAGTGATGGTTGCGGGAAATAGATATATTTCTTAAACGTAAATGCTATTTAATTTATTGCTGGAGTTGTTTGGAGGCAGGAAAATAGATGTATTTATTAAATGTGAATACTAGTATTTTAATGTTGAGGCTGGAGGGAGGCCTAATTATAAAACATGGCTTGTATTGGTAAAACACTAGGGGCTAGATTTACTAAGCTGCGGGTTTGAAAAAGTGGGGATGTTGCCTATAGCAACCAATCAGATTCTAGCTGTCATTTTGTAGAAAGTACTAAACAAATGAAAGCTAGAATCTGATTGGTTGCTATAGGCAACATCCCCACTTTTTCAAACCCGCAGCTTAGTAAATCTAGCCCTAGGGCTGGTTGGAGTTTTTTAAATTGCATGTACCCATTTTTTTCCCAAATAGGGCCTCCAACATTCCAGGATCCAGACAAGCAGCAACTAAAGACATCAGCAGCCACAGGTGGTAAAAGTGACAAGAACAGGTAGGAGAGAGCAGGACTGTCTTTCAACTATCCTGAATTTTGGTGACTCTCGTTTAGTGAGATTTGGTCCGACTACAAGGACAGTTCGCACGGTACTGCTTGTGATGGATGTCAGCAGTAGGTGCTGGAGGGCAGGTACGAGATGCAGTGATAATGATGACTATCGGCAGCACTAACTGCTTGATTGGCTGATTGTGTATTGTTCTGTCCAGCTGATTACTTGATTCATTAGCATGGTAGCTATATTATATGAAGTGAGGACCGTCTATTTGCAGTGCTTTTTAATTGACATTTCCATTTGGACTACTGAAGGAAAGAAGATTCCCATTTTATATATATAATTAAAAGGTCAAGCAACAGATGTTTGTTTTTTAATTTACTTTGTATTTGCATTTTGAATTTGTGTTTGTATATAATTATATTTTATAATGAAAATGCGACTTTTGTATTCATTAATAACTGTCCAGACACAATTCTCTCGTGTATATGACACTTCATTACATTATTATATTGTGTACAAATAAGGTAATGCGACTTTAGCATTTACATACGTCTAGCACAAATCCTACTCCTTTACGTCTGGAGCCTAAAATTACACAAATGTGCCAGGAAGTACATTGTCAGGATTGTGGACAGAGGCTGGGATAGAAACAGTGGCAGACTCAGGCATTCCACTGTCTCTCAGCCTGTTTGATCTGTGTGTTGGTTGCATTTACAGTCTCTGACACAGGTGTTTTACATTGCTTATCAGCGCTGTTAGGGCTGAACTGATCCACTGTTGGGATAGGTCCATTGTGGATTAGGCGGTCACCGCCATTCACTCATTGCCTGTAATAGGCTTAGCTTACCTAGATGTTCAGGTTCTATAGCCCATTATTGATCCTGCTCGTTTTTGAACAATCATGTATGCCGCTTGCCTCAACCTGTGCTTGTTACCAGTTATTCTTTCTGCTGTCCATACTGATCTCAGCCTTTCATTTATCCTGTCTGCTGCCTGTACTGACTTATGCATGCTACCGTTCTTCCCATCTGCTGCCTGTACTGACTTATGCATGCTACCGTTCTTACCGTCTGCCACCTGTGTTGACCTCTACTTTTTACAGTTTATCCTTGTCTACTGCTTGTCCAGATCTCGGATTGTGAATCTCACACTTTTTTTTGTTTGTCACTTGCTCCAATTTTTCTATTGGATCTGTTTGCTGTTCCCTGTTTATTTCATTGTGTCCTAGAAGGCTTCTTTTTATGTTAGTTTACATTTTGTGGGATTAGTCTCTTGTATTCTCTGGTTGCATCTGTCCATGTATAAATCTATGCTATTTTACACAAGACATTGGAGCAACTGAGTATCGGTGAGTACATAGCGCTCTATGGGAAATAGATGCAGCTGTAGGTGAAGACCTTTTATAGATTTATTGGGATGTTGGTGGCAAACAGTACACACATGAATCAATATGGTAGCATCTGAGGGAAGCACTTTGCACTTTTTAAAGAGAAGAGCTGTGCAGATCACCATTTGCTGAATGTAAATTAGATGCCTGCATTCACCTCAGATTGTGCTCACATTCAAAAATCTGATTTTGGGGTGCGGAACGAGAAATTTAAATGAGTTTCAGGGAGTGTAGAGTAGATATTTATGGGGTGTTGCGTTCCCCCCCCCCCCCCCCCCCCCCAAGCACGAGAACTTGATTTTTGTACCTCCGTAGATGTGGCAGAGATTGGACTTGTGTCTACTTTCTATAGAATGCCTTTTGTATCTTACACACACACACACGTTGGCAAAAAATAAGCACATTTTTATGTGGACAAGTCAAAATTTAATAAACATTAAAAGCACATGTGATGCATTTAATAAAGACATTTATAATTTATAATTTATTACGTTCATTCTGGCTCAGATGATCACGCAGAGTATTTGCACAGGACATTTTACAAACCGGGGCGTAGATGTGCTCCTGTGTTTGTATGAGGTGGACAAAATGTAAAATGTTGAGCAAAATGAAATGTGCTGTGTCTGTATATTCTGCAGTTAAATGTGACTGTCACTAAGATAGAAAGGCTCTTTTACCAACTGTGAAACTTTTTGCTCGGTTAATTCATATTTCATATTGTTTTGCAGAAGTCCTGCAGAATGCCAAACTGGGGGAACAGTCAGAAATTGACTACATATATTATGTAGTGGATGAAGAAGATAATATGGTCAGTACTTTGAAAATAATTCACAGTAAACAAAAACTAGCTTGAAGGAGCTAGATATGGGTGTGCAGGTGAATAGGATACTAAAGGAAGTAAAACACAGGGAAGAAGGGTCCTGCTTGTGAGAACTTACAATCTAAAGGGGACAGAGTTTGGAGTGGGGTAGGGGATGAGTTGGGAGGAAGGGTGTAAAGCTTGTATGAAAAAATTAATTTTTAGCGCATGTTTGAAACATGGAAGAGTCTCATTGGGATTGGGAGTGATTTTTTCAAAGGTGGGGCACAGTACGGGAGAAGTCTTGGATTCTGGAGGGGGGAGAGGACATAATCAGCCGCTAGCTGAGCTGATGGTTGTTGGCAGAGTGAAGAGATCAGGAGGGAGAGTGGAGGGAAATGAGGTTGGATATGTAGGGGAGGAAGGAGTATGTGAGGGTTTTATAATTGAGAAGTTTTCAGTTAATTCTGTAAAAGACGGAGCCAGTATAGCGACTGGCAGAGAGGGAAGACTGACACAGGTCACCATGAGCGGGAAATGAGAAGAGCAGCGGTGTTAAGGATGGATTGAAGTGGGGAGAGACGAAGACAAAAGAGGAGCAATTTGCAAATACTCCATACAAGAGATGACAAGCAAGTGAATGAGTCATGGTAGTGTCCTTTGAGAGAAAGGGTCTGTTGAAACCTTGAAAGCTTGTACCATGGTTGGGAGAGCGATTGAATATGGAGAGTGAAGGAGATTAAGGAGTAAATGATGATGCCCAGGTAACTGACTTGTGGGGTAGAGAAGAGAGTAATGTTTGTTGTCAATGGATAAAGAGAGATGAGAGAAGGTGAGGGAACCCTGGAGAAAGACGATGTGTTTGACCTTAGACCTGTTTAGTTTGAAAAAGTGCTGGGACATCCAAAAGGAGGTAGCAGATAGACAACTGGAGACATGATTGAGGAGGTCAGTGGAAGAGAGGTAAATTTGGGAATCATCAGCGTAAAGCTGGTACTGGAGGCCGAAGGATCAGATGAGATTTCCAAGGGAGGGAGTGTAAAAGAAGAGAAGGTGGCTGAGAATGGAGCCTTCAGTGACACTAACATGTAGAGAATGAGGAGGGGAGGTGGAGACAGCGGTAGCAACAGAGAAGAAGCGGTTGGATTGGTAGGAGGTAAGCCAGGAGAGCACAGTGACGCAGACGCCAATGGAGTTGAGGGTTTGCAGGAGGAGTTGGTGGTCCATGATATGTTAGCAAGGGTGGTTTCTGTGGATTGGAGGGAGCAAAATCCAGATTGAAGTGGGTCAAGGAGAGAGTTAGAAGAGAGAAAGGTGGTGAGGCGATTGTAGACAAGCCGCTCAAGTAGCTTAGAGGCAAAAGGGAGGAGAGAGATCGAGCAGGAGTAAGCGAGAGAGAGATAATCAAGGAAGGTTTTTGAGTATAGGTAGACAAGGGCATGCTTGAAGGATGCGGTGAAGGTACCAGAGGAGATGGACTGTTTGAAGAGGTGGGAGAAGGCTGTGGGAGAGATATGCGAGAAGTGCATGGACTTCATCACCAGAGACAAGGGGCGGGGATGTATGACTGGCTACACCAAGCCAGCCATTAGTTCAAATATCCTATATTAGAGCTAGAGCTGTAGCTAGTAAAGAGCTTGTCACACCGTAGCCGTGGTTGCCGCTAATAACTGTATATGAAATCCCTTTCCTTGGTATGGCTTTTACAACTGTCATCTCCTTGTTCTATAATAATTGTAACTATCAATGTGCTTTTATTCTTAGGAAGCACCAGGGACATCTGCATCAGATCGGTGAGTTTTACTTTTTTAACAAACAGAAACTTATAAATGCTGATTGTATAGACAGCAATTGCAAATATTATTTAAGCTATGGACAGAAAGATATGGTCTTTGTGGAGGTACATAGTTCTAGAAATAGGTGTTAATTTTAAAAATAAGTGAGATAAATGTGATTTATACAGTAGCTCATGTAAACTGTACAGTAGTAGTAATGCAGGATGTTTATAAATCACAGCTTACTACAATCCCAGTTGAAATTCAAATGTTAAATCATCCATTCCTTTTTGCAGAAATCCTTTGTTGACAAGCGATTCTCATGCTGACGATCCAGATCTGCCAGTTTTTAATTGCTCTATAAAAAGTAAGGATTTATTTGGTATTGTGGATTGTTAAAGTGACTTTGTTTGGTTTCAAAATCTGTATAAATCAGACACACCTATCTCATTATTTTTTTTTGCCAATTTGTTTTTTAATTATTTTGACTGCATTTTTAGTATTACATATACAATTACTTTAAAATAATACATAAAACAAAAATGAAAAGACGATAATAAAATTATGCAGATGGCAGCAGTTAATATAGAGTTGCATTTGTGCAGAAAGAAGTAGTAAGGACCGCACGTGTCGGTAAAGTGCAATACAATATAATGTTTGACCAAAGCGTCTTGAGAACTAGAGACATTTGTCAAAGATACAGTGCCTGTAACATGGATCTGAAACTTCACCCTACAGGACAAAAGAAAATTGGTTCCAGCATTTCTATAGCCACCGATACACCTGTTCAGCTTATAAATTAGATCGATGTACTGATTGTGTCTGTTTTGTTTTTTAAAGGGAGATCTTTATTTCCCATTTGCAGCCAGATTAGAAGGATCAAAATCCATTCATAGGTAACAGACTTTCTAGTATAAAATAAACATTCAAAATAAGGTATCTGTTTTGAGACTTATGTGTATAGCTATCAATAATTCCTATTAGAAATTGTAATGGTGATATAAAGCTTTGCTATCTATTAAGTTTAGTTAAGTGGGAGATAACAGTCCACCAGAATTGGGATATACTTGGGTTATACCACTGTATGAAAGTGTCATCAGCACCCTGGCTTTAAGGGCAGTTGCTGAGGGTGATAAATATTATATACATCGGGAAAGGTACCCTGTTCAAAATTAAACATTATATAAATTGATGCTTTGTATTGGCTGACATTAAGAAGAGCAACCCCAATGCCTCTCTCTGTTCATACTCCATTGTCAGTACCCTCTATATTTTGTTTATCGGCTAGTTTTGACAGTTTAAGTACACTAATAGGTTACATATTTTAGGTAGAAGTTATGGGTTTTATTAAAGTAGTTTTATTGTTTTCCAATAAGCATTGTCTAAGTGATTTCTTGTGGGTCCAAAGCACAGTCGATTTATTTAGAAAAAGCAAAAGTTTAGTAGTTCAATACATAATTATAATACACTACAGCCGATACCAAATACATACATACATACCGCCGCTCCCTCGCTGCGCTCAGCTGGTACCAGCTACAATACTTCAGTCCCGAAGACTGTGGTCAGAGATGACTGAAGCTGGTCCCAGCAAAGCTGTATTATATACATTCAGTGTTACAGAGAAAATAATACAGATGATGTGGCTTGCTTCTATAGGTCCAGGCTTCAGGAGGGTGCAGTGTAATGCAGGTCATAGGCCAGTTCAAACAACCCCCTCCAAGGGTGGGGGTCAACATTCCAGATGATTCTCCTGCCCAGAAACCAGTTTAAGCTAGTCTATTTACAATACACAGTCAGTAACATTTTAAACATTTATTCCCTAACATCGCTAACTAGAGTATGCAATGTGTGATCCCTTCGGTGAATGAACCGCACAACTGCGGACACATAGGGGATTAAAATGATACTAAACATGACATGTTTCCTGTAACCTGAACCCTAAATATCACTAAAGTGTACATATAACCTTAATATATATAACTATAAACTAAATACCATCTGCTCATAAATCACTGTGGAATGGAACCATTATAAATATGAAATATATAAATAAATGGATGTGAGTGTGCGAGTGTATTTTATCGTGAGATAGCGCCGTGCCATGTGGCGTACTGATCGCAATCGCATAATAATAATAAACTATCACCTTAAAGATTTTATATGTAGGATCTCAGTATCACGTTTCATTGCTGTAAATTCCCCCTTGGTGTATGACCATGCTGTCTGTAGATCCCAGACAGGTTACCATAAGAGAGAGTCTTAATCCTAGAAACAATTTTTACTTTTACTATAGACCGTATACCTCTGGAGCTTGGAATAACCTTTTGTATGCAATTCAAGGGTGCAATAAAACATGTAATGCATTATTTGGAATGGTAAGGGTACGATAGAACATGTATCAACAATATAGAATATTCTACTACAGTTCCTCATGTCTAACAGGTTCATTCGTCCACTGCATGTCTTTTAACTCAGACAACATGCTCAAGTTTCCTTGTATCTTTGGGAGACTCCAAACTAAGGGACCTAGCTGTCTTACCTTTCCCCTAGTGACCTCCCACCCCATAATTCGGGTATCTCAGGAATATTTAGTGGAAAGAGAACTAGTCCTACTCAATATAACTCTGAAGCACGTGAGAGCACACCCAGCACTTAGTTTGGTCTAAAACCTTACCCACCCAAGAATGATAATCATTCTCAAGGATGCCTGCTCAAATCCGAATATTACTGGACTGGCATCGCTGGATGTACCTTTCTTCAACTATGGGGTCCACGTACTTACGGATGTGATACTCCTCAGACAATAGCCCCTCGCACTTTCTCCAAGCTCAAAGGTTTCCAACTTTTCCTTTACCTCTGAATTGAATAGAGTAATTGGCTGGACCGATTGTGCTACCAACTTCTCCTTCATCCCCAACTCCTCAATATCACTACTTGAACCAGCCTCTGTCACCTGTCTACAATCAAAAGAATTGACTGTCCTGAAAAGAGAATGAGATGAGGGAAAAAAAACTACCACTTCATGCTGGGCAACTGTCTTTGCAAAGTCCTTGGCTCATGTGTTGCTAACTGCAATCGGGGCCTCCCAGAACAGATTCACAAGTGTAATTGGAACCTTCTCTGGGTGTTGGCTTCTCTGCAGTGGATGGAATGGGTACTAGTGTCTCTCTGCTACCCCTAAAGACGTGATGCTGGTCATCAACACTTGACACCTGTCTGTCAAATAACCGGAGCATAGGAAGTTACAGTTCCACAACTTACTCTCCCGGACCAACATCCTGACAGTTAGTGCAACACCTCAGGAGACAGTGTTTTGAGCGTTTTTGGTTGCTGTCTCACTATTTACCTTTCCTCTCAAGGTCTAGACCAGTCTCTCAGTTACAAACTCATCACAAGAAAAGTCAAAACCATTTCAAAAGTCAACAGGTTAAGAGGCAGCTCAGGTGTAATCTTGATAGTGGGGAGGACTAGTGGCAAAAGCTACCAGCCACTTCAATCAAGTTTCAACCCTCATTCTATTAAATTCGTTCTAGCTAGTAGTGTTACTTTGTTTTCACACTGGTTTGTGGCTAATGAAAAAGTATGTAATTTGTTATCACTGCTCATACATTATACATTTATTATCAATAACATGAATACCCCTATTACCTTTTATAACTCTAGGGCTATCACATTGAATAACAAAAGCCCTGAGTATGACACAGTAATATATTAGAAACATTTCAATACACCTTTACCAAGATATATTTCATCGGTACACCAGTGCATACTTGAGGATCCCGCGATGTGGTAATTGGATGACATGGATTTGTTTTATCTGGAGAAATTTCACCTGTAGGAGGGGTATGGGATGGCTCTATTGGTATCATCTTCCTGACACTCTCTCAATCAAGACAGGACATTGCCTTCCTACTAGCTTGAGAAGAAACGTCTGGTGCACCCCAATATACTCTTACCAGCTTGCACATACCTTCTGTACACACCTGAGCCAAACCATGTGCTGCCTCCGCTAGGTCTGGAAGATACACTCTGGGAGCTACTGGTCTACCTTGTCCATCTCTCCAGGGTCCATAAGACTCTTGACCACATCCCTTGCAGACTGTTGCAGACTGTTTATTCTTCAGGTAACACAAATCTCATATATTAACTAATTTGTGAGTGTGTGTGTGTACACAGTTTAAAACAATACAACGAAAAACAAAACATAGATTTGTCAGCTGTCACATAAAACCCTGCTGTCTATTTGACAGCCATGTACAGTCGTGTGTGTAAGTGTGGACATTACTAGCAGCTGTTAGGCACTCCTGTTAGGGACTCCAGAAGCCAATACCACAAAATTCAGAGTCTGCTCCGAAGGCCTGGTTTTCACTGTTGCCCCTAGTGGTGGGGACAGACTTGGCCGCAGACAACGGAGGGTCATGAGATGGGTACTGGCTGAGGAGAACCCAGGAAGGAGGAATATAGGCAGACAGCGAATCCGGTAAACTAGCCAAGGTCAGGGGTCACTTGCAGAGAAGAATAGTCAAAAACACGCCAAGGGGTCAGGGTCACGAGCAGGTCAGCAGAATCCGAGGTACAGGTCAAAAGATCAGGGACACAGGCAAGAAGGCAAAATCCAGTAAGCAGGCAAATGGTCACAACAGCAATCCAGCAGGAACAGAGAGCAGGTCAGCACAAGTGGCATACACAGACGCTATAACCGTCAGGGAGGCTAAGCCCTCCCTGCCTTATATACAGACTCTGGCCAATCAGGGCTTAGCCCTGTAATGCATCACAGGTAGGCTGATTACTAACATAATTAGCCCGCAGGCTAACCTAGCGAATGCGCCCGGCTGCATCACTTGCCGGGGCGCACCGCTTGCTACACTCGGCGTCCGGACGTTGCCTTGGCAACGGTCGGGCACGAGTATCCGGAAGTGACGCCCCGGTCGCTATGACGAGGGCCGGGGACATCAACACAGGAAGGAGGAGAGTCGCTGCGGTGCCCGTGGCCGCCGCGGCTCCTGACAGTACCCTTCACTTGAGGAGGGGTTAAGAAACCCCGACATCCTGGTTTTTCAGGAAATTTTTTGAAAAATTCCTTAAATCTATCCGCATGTAGACATCTCTGCGGCACCCAAGAACGTTCTTCCAAGTCACGGCCCTTCCATTGAATAAGAAAGTTAATTTGTGCCTGGACTTTCCTGGAATCCAATATTTTTTGTATCACAAATTCTCGGTGTCCTTCCACATCAACTGAATGAGGCCTCCGAGGGTGAACACGTCTGAATTTGCTAGAGAAAATTACAGGTTTGAGTAGGGAGCAGTGGAACGTATTAGGGATCTTCAAGGAGCGCGGGATTTTCAGTCTAAAGGCCACCGGATTTACCTGTTTAACAATAACAAAGGGACCGATGAATCTGGGACCAAGTTTTTTACAAGGTTGTCTAAGCCTGATATTTTACGGGTGGAGAGCCAAACCCTCTGACCCACTTTCAAAGAGCAGCCTCTACGGTGTTGATCTGAATTTTTTTTTAGTAAAAAGAGGCCTGTTTTAAGGCAGTGTGAACTTTTATCCAGATGTTCTTCAGAATCGTTGCCGTAGAGCGAATGCCAGGAAGCCCAGAAGAGTCGAGCACAGCCAGTGAGTTGGATCTAGGATGAAATCCAAAGTTGCTGTAGAACGGGGAGGTACAAGTGGAGGAGTGACAGGAATTCTTGTAGGCAAACTCTGCCCAGGGTAACAGAGTTGACCTGTTGTTGTGGAACTCAGTGGTGTATAACCGTAAAAATTGTTCTAAAGCCTGATTGACCCTCTCAGTCTGTCCATTAGACTGTGGATGATATGCTGAGGAGAGACTGATGTTCGTTCCCAGGAGACCACAGAAGGACTTCCAGAACTGAGCAATGAACTGGGAACCGCGGTCAGAAACAATATCCAACAGTAGAACAAACAATTTTCCCCTGGCGCACGTGTATATACTCGAAGCAATAAAAGGCATTTTATTTAGTAACAATATGTCAAACATTTGAAATATACAGTAGAAACAAGTATCAAATAAGGTTGCAACCTTGTTAACAAAAGTATCACTGATTACATGCATACTGTTGCAGTGGGATGTACACAGATCGATATAATGTGAATCACATAACACAATAGGCTAGGTAAGTAATCTTAACACACAAATATAAATCTGCATAGTAGAAGTCCAGAAAAGTCCTACTAAAGAAGGTATAATTCCTTCAATATCCAAATGAGAGAGTGCTGGCCAATAGATGTAGCTCCTAAACGATAAAATACATGCTATAGGTATGTGTATAGTTCCAGTATATCTCCGTGGTGTGTTAGGTTCCAGGACCAGTCGGCCCAAATATTGGTATTGGTGGTCCAAAGAATAGTTCACATAGGCAGTGTAGTCTTAGGTCCCGATATTTGCTGCTGAATGCGAGTGGAAGCCTCTGGGACCGTGTTTCAAAACAATATGTAATATATGTCCAAAAGGTCCAGCCAGGACGTTGTGGACTCTCACTTACCCTGTAAGGGCTGATGTGCTCTTTCAGGGAGCTGTCTCGTTGTGTGCAGCTGCAGTTAGACTCCTTGGTGTGTGCCACAGTCGCGGCCGCGGTTCGGCCAATAATGCGCATGCGGCGATAATTTAGAGAAGCAGTCCTCAGTTAGTTCTATGGCTAGAACAAGTAGTGGGCTGAGGTTCTGTCTCAAACCAACGCGTTTCGCTCAATGCTTCGTCAGGGTGATGGATGGATCCTAAGGAGGGAGCTGTTTCTTAAATACACTTCCGGAGAGGATAAGTGACGTGATTGGTTGTTCTGGACTTCTACTATGCAGATTTATATTTGTGTGTTAAGATTACTTACCTAGCCTATTGTGTTATGTGATTCACATTATATCGATCTGTGTACATTCCACTGCAACAGTATGCATGTAATCAGTGATACTTTTGTTAACAAGGTTGCAACCTTATTTGATACTCGTTTCTACTGTATATTTCAAATGTTTGACATATTGAAGCAATAAAAGGCATTTTATTTAGTAACGAGTATATACACGTGCGCCAGGGGAAAATTGTTTGTTCTACTGGTTACCTTCCAAGGGTTGGAACTTCCCTTGACATTCCCCCAGGCTGCCTACAACACCCTCCATTAGGGAGCGCTCACCTAAACCCCCCTCCTAATATCCAACGGTAACCCATGGAGCCGAAAGATGTGCTGGACAAAAAGTGAGGCCAAGGTCTGTGCGCTAGGGAGCCTGGTTAGAGGTATGAATGGGCCATTTTACTAAAGAGGTCGACCACCACCCAGATAGTATTGTGGCCTGCTGAGGAAGGGAGTTCCACTTTAAAAATCCATCGACAAGTGATTCCACGGTCTAGTGGGGACAGATAAAGGCATAAGCTGGCCAGAAGGACGGCTCCTGGGAGTCTTGTTTTTAGCACAAATCTCACATGACAAAACAAGATCTCGAGCATCCGAAGACCTGGTGGACCACCAGACAGAGCGTGAGAGATTTTCTATGGTTTTCCGGGTTACCTGGATGTCTAGCGGTTTTATGGTCGTGGACCTCAGTGAGGACAGCCTTCCGGAGATGGACCGGTACAAATAAGCGGTTAGCAGGGGTCTCTGAAGGTGCCAATTTCTGGAATCTGAGAAGGGTTATCCCTAAGTCCTGAGCTAGACCGGCATGAATAATTGAAGGTGGTAAGATAGGCAATGGTTTAGTAACTGATGCATGATATGCGGTATAGCTTCTGGATAACGCATCAGCCTTAATGTTCTTAGACCCTGGTCGGTAAGTAATAACAAAGCGAAAGCGGGTAAAGAACAATGACCAACGAGCTTGTCTTTGATTCAATCGCTTTGCTGTTTCAATATACTGCAGATTCTTATGATCAGTAATAACTGAGATGACATGGAGGGCCCCTTCCAGCCAATGGTGCCATTCTTCAAACACCCATTTGATGGCTAAAAGTTCTCGATTACCAACATCATAGTTGGCCTCTGCGGAAGAGAACTTACGGGAGAAAAAAGCACAGCAAAACAGTCGGTGGTTACCAGGATCTTTCTGAGAAAGTACAGCACTGCACCAATGTCAGAGGCGTCCACCTCCACAATGAAAGGCAGCCCCGGATTAGGATGCCTTAAGACAGGAGCAGATATAAATTCTTTTTTTAGCGCCTCAAAGGAACTGAGGGCCTCAGAAGACCAATTATCAGGAAGCGCACCCTTCCTGGTGAGGGCCACAATAGGAGCCACCAAATCAGAGAACCCCTGAATAAACCTGCGGTAGTAATTGGCGAAGCCTAAGAATCTTTGTATGGCTTTCAGATTAATGGGTTGCACCCAATCTAAAATAGCTTGCACCTTATTCGGGTCCATAGAAAAACCGGAGGCGGATATGACATATCCCAGGAAAGATACTCTCTGGACCTCGAACTCACATTTTTCAAGCTTGGCAAATAAATGGTTGTCCCGTAACATGCGGAGTACTTGCTGAACATAAAGCCAATGTTGAGACAACAAATAAGAATATATCAATATATCTAGGTATACCACGACGAATTGATCAAGGAATTCCCGAAGAACTTCATTAATAAGGTCCTGGAAAACTGCTGGTGCGTTGCAGAGACCGAATGGCATAAGTAAATACTCGTAATGACCAGACTGAGTATTAAACGCCGTCTTCCACTCGTCTCCATCCCTAATGCGAATTAGATTATATGCCCCACGAAGGTCAATTTTGGTGAAGATGGTAGCACCTTTGAGCTGGTCAAACAGTACTGAGATGAGAGGAAGCGGGTAGGTATTTTTGAGACTGATCTTGTTGAGACCCCTATAATCAATACAAGGACGTAGTCCACCATCTTTTTTGGAGACAAAGAAGCAGCCAGCTCCCACTGGCGATTTTGAAGGCCTAATGATGCCTTTCTGTAGGTTTTCTTCAACATATTCCTGCATAGCTTTGGTTTCAGGACCAGAGAGTGCGTATAGTCTTCCCTTAGGTAATTTAGCGTCCGGAATTAGGTCGATAGCACAGTAGAAGTCTCGGTGAGGAGGCAGGGTGTCGGCAGCTTTTTTACAGAATACATCCCTGAATTCATGGTATTGTGGAGGTAGAGAGTCAGAAGCAGGCTGTAGCATCCGAAGGGGTAATTTTAAACAAGACTGAGAACATGAAGGCCTCCACTGGATGATTTCCCCTAGTGCCCAATCGATTACAGGATTATGAAGTCGCAGCCAGGGATGCCCTAATATGACTGGTACAGACGGGCAATTAATCAGAAAGAGAGTCAAGGTTTCTGTATGAAGGGTTCCTACCGATACACGTAACGGTGGAGTCTCATACACCACCTTACCTCCGGGAAGTGATTCCCCGTCTAATCCGCATACAGTAATAATTGTACTGACATTCTGGAAAGGAATTCCTGAAGTCTTAGCAAATCCGATATCCAGGAAATTCCCTGCGGGACCGCTATCAATAAAAGCCAAGGTATAGACAGAATGGTCACCAAAATTGAACTGCACAGGAACCAATAATGCATTACTTGAGGAGATAATCTGCAGACCTAGGTGGACCTCCTCTATCGCTCCTAGGCCAAATCTTTTCCCGGCTTGTTAGGGCAAGTATGGGAAAAATGTCCTTTGGTGCCACAGTAAAGACATAGTCTCAAAGTCCGCCTTCTAGTTTTTTCTTCTGTGGAAAGGCGATACGCCCCTAGTTGCATCGGCTCTTCTGGCTCCAAGGGTGCAGAAGCAAATACAGATGAAAGACCAGACGGTGTTTCTCTCTCCGCCTTTCTCTCCCTGATCCATCTATCGATTTTAATGGCAAGTTGCATCAGGTCTTCCAATGACATTGGCGAAGGGTACTGTACCAGCGCGTCCTTGATCTGCTCCGACAAGCCTAAACAAGGTTGACTGCGTAATGCAGGGCCGTTCCATTCACTGTCGGTAGACCAACGCCTGAACTCGACACAGAATTCTTCAGCGGAACGCCGGCCCTGTTTCAGAGCCCTCAGATGAGCCTCAGCTGAAGCCACACGATCAGGATCATCGTACAGTAGGTCCAAAGCGTTAAAAAACGCCTCAACGGAGAGTAGCGAATGGCTTGTAGGAGGAAGACTAAATGCACAGGACTGGGGGTCACCTTGGAGGAGGGATATAATGATACAGTCCTGTTGCTGTTCTGACCCAGAAGAGCGATGTCTTAGCCGAAAATAAAGTTTACAGCTTTCCTTGAAGTTGCAAAACAGTGATCTTTCTCCGGAGAACCGGTCTGGCAGGTTCAACTTAGGTTCTGGAACAAATGCTGAGAAACCCTGCTGGGCTTGTGAAGACCTTGCAGCTTCCTCTTGAGCAGCTAGCCGGTGCAAAAGTCCTTGGACCACCTGGGATAAAGCTTGGATCTGTCCTGCGAGGACTTGAGCTAGAGAGGGGTTCGTCCCATTACTTTCCATGGAGAATCCTCCCCAGAATTCACTGGCCGGTTATAATGTTAGGAACTCGTGTTAGGAACTCCAGCAGCCAATACCACAAAACCCGGAGTCTGCTCCGAAGGTCTGGTTTTCACTGTTGCCCCTAGTGGTGGGGACAGACTTGGCCGCAGACAACGGAAGGTCGTGAGATGGGTACTGGCTGCGGAGAACCCAGGAAGGAGGAATTTAGGCAGACAGCGAATCCGGTAAAATAGCCAAGGTCAGGGGTCACTTGCAGAGAAGAATAGTCAAAAACACGCCAAGGGGTCAGGGTCACGAGCAGGTCAGCAGAATCCAAAGTACAGGCCAAAAGATCAGGGACACAGGCAAGAAGGCAAAATCCAGTAAGCAGGCAAATGGTCACAACAGCAATCCAGCAGGAACAGAGAGCAGGTCAGCACAAGTGGCATACACAGACGCTATAACCGTCAGGGAGGCTAAGCACTCCCTGCCTTATATACAGACTCTGGCCAATCAGGGCTAAGCCCTGTAATACATAACAGGTAGGCTGATTACTGACATAATTAGCCCGCAGGCTAACCTAGCGCATGCGCCTGGCTTGCCGGGGCGCACCGCTTGCTACACTCGGCATCCGGGTATCCGGAAGTGACGCCTAGGCCGTCATGGCGACAGCCGGGGACGTCACTACAGGAAGAAGGAGACTCGCGGCAGGGCCAGTGGCCGCCGCGGCTCCTGACAGCAGCTACTTCAGTTGGTAACTGTGTCACTGTATCAAGTCCTACTTGTGCTGGCATTGCTATAAAAAGGTCTTCAGTTGTCTCAACGTCACCCCCTAGAATAGAAAAATGCTGAAGACCAATATATATCAATTGATATTCCCTCTGCCAACTCACATGCCATTTTCAATCCCACACGTTCAGCTACTTGGCTAAGTGAGAAGGGCAAAAGGGGTCTATCTCTATAACACTTTCTTCAAATATAACAGTATCCAGTACATGTCTGTCTAACAGTGAAAAAATATAAAACATGGAAATTTTACATTTTCTAGGGTTTCACATTATGTCATGTCTTATGGCAAAAATCCTACTCCAATGTTCTACACAGAGATGTATATCTGTATGTTTAACCTCCAGCGATCCATCCACCCTTTGTGCATATATATATATATATATATAAGGCACACTTTGCACAGGAGACAAAAAAAAAAGGCAGCTTCTATACATATAAAAACAAACCCCTAGCTGCTTCTGTGACTTATGTCAATCTATTGTGAGTATCCCTGACTCCATCTGATGTCACAAACGTCTTAAGAGACCATGTGTACGTGTTTTCGTATCTTCTTTACAAGAAAAGAGTGAGATACTAACAGAGATGTAAAGAATGAAGAATAGGAGAGCAACAAATAATAAGAATACAAGGATTTGAAAACAAGCAGAAAAGGAGATTTTACAGCAAACATGACAGCTGGATTGGACACTATGGGAAAATGGCTGTATTTATTCCACTAATCCCCTTAGCTTTTGGCTAAACTATGACCCCTCCCCGTACTTTACTAGGTGGTTTTACGTCAACAGGTTAATCCAGTGTCGGCCGTCGTTAGCTCATATGGAACTCTGTATCACCATAACTATATACCTTTGTGACAGACTTCCTGGCTTATAATAGAGAAGTGCAAAATTAACTCTTAGTGACTCATACTTAGTAGCTCACATGTGTTTCTATCTGAAATACATAAAATGCCATTTAGAGTAAAGTATGTACATACTTCATTTTTGAATAATGACTCTCAGCTAAACAAATTATCATGAGCCACTGTAGCCTAAAACAAAGAGTGTTACAATGATCCATTGTTAATTAGTCTTTCAAGAGTCATTTTTCCACTTCTCCATCCCACCCCTTAATCACTAAGCCTATATTTCTTTTGTTTATCCTTATCTATGAATAAGAAAAGACAAGATAGTTATTTTTAAACAACAAATGAAACAAACATTTTCATTCCTTACCATCGGCCAGCGATCAGGAAAGTAAACATACGACAACATAAAACAAACAAGCAATAACAACAAAGTATACTTTTAAATCAGTTTCTTTCTGAACCTGCACACTGATACTTACCACAGATTAACACTTACCCCGCCTGGTTGTAGGATTACAGGTACGACCTGAATTTTAAAATTGACTATAGTTTTCCCTCAGAGCATTTTGCTGTTTTGATGTGTGCAGGCAACTGTTGAGAAACCTCTGAGACTTGTGTGCGCCTTCTCTGTGGGTGTCTACGTGATTCCCCCTTAGATGGTCCAAGTCTCTTTGCTTCCGCTCTTGTCATTGTACAGTCCCTATGTTGGTGTCCTGTTTTAGTGCATCTAAAACATTTCCTCAACTCATGTTGTTTCTTTTCCTTATACCGGGTGTTATTATACTGTGGTCGCGTCTGCAGTCCCTCTAGTGCTTGGATATCTACCATTATTAACCTATCACTTAGTGTCTCTTTCAGTTTATTTATATTTCTATCATGTTCTATAGCTGACTCCCTGAGAACATCTACAGTGATCCCTCTCCAGTTCGGTAATGAAGTTTGAACCCTGTTTTTCAAATTTCCCCTGAGGCCATCTATTAATACTGAAACAGCTACCTCCCTGTAGTATACATCATCCTTTTATGTGTGATAACCCAGTGTATTTGGCCATCACTATCAGAGATCTAGAAAAATAGTCTGTTGCATTTTCACTATCCTGTTGTCTGATAGTGAAAATTTTACTCCAGTCCACTACCACAGGAAAGTATAAGGCCAACAGAGAGATTATGCGTTTAATATTTTCATGGTTATCATCCTCTGTTAAGGATCTATCCTCCTCCAACATACAATCCTTAATGAACATAGGTATCGAGAGGAAGACAGACCTTCAACACCACTCGCCAATTGTCATTAGTTGGCTCATACACATTACCATAATATCTAATAAACTTCTGATACTTGGCCAAATCATTTCTAGGATCAGGGAAATCAGACATAATTGAAATCATCTACGGTCTAGTCCATGGATCATGCTTTGCTACATGTTTTATGGGAACTTCATCATCTTTATCCGTTTTCCCATTGGGAACTGCTGTTGTGTGGACAGGATGTAAACCTACCAAATCACTATATTCTGAACTAGTTGCTGTAATTGCTGTTGCAGTGTAATGGATGTCCCCCTTTCTATTAATTTCTATATTATTCTCACCAATTTCAGCCGCTGCCCCTGCTGGTGGGATCATTCCTTTTCCTGAAACATTACTTTTAACATGACTTAATACAACATACAAGTTACTGGTTACAGTTTTTACATTTTTGGTATCGGCTGTACTTACCACCCCGACCGCATTTGTAGGGGGCGCGCTTGCGCTCAGTTCTCCACGCTTTGCAACGCACACCTCTGGAACACTTATTTCCGGTACGCCGTGTTGTTACCTTCCTGTTGCCACAGTTTTAAACAGTCATCAGATTCAATTCTCGATTTTGTTGATTCAATCAACTGTACTTTATCGCTAACATCACTCAACACCTCTGAATCTAAATTACCGATGTTTGAAAAAGGCTTCACACATTCCTTGGTCATCTTGACCCATGTATCGCAATACGCCATTGCATATGCACCATACTTCTTAAACATAAGGAACCTCGCCGAACCAATCCGCCCTTCCTTAGGCAGCACATCATCAACCATCTCTAGTGTTTGCTTCGCATCCATTGTGAAAACAACCTATTTCTCAACGCTATGCAAAAGGGGCCTCTTTAACTGTTCTCTTATCAAACAGAGCCTACTAGAGACTATAACCGTGAACGGTTTCACAAGCTACGCCACCCACCTCCTTACACAGAAATATCACTATGAACCACAGGAATATCAGCTCCTCGATACCCTGTCTCTCCACAAAATCTGTCGAGTATATTATTGAACTGGTAGCATCAGAGTTTACCCGCCTTACCAGAGTAATTCCTCCTGCATCTACACCCAAGTCACAATCACGGTTACACAATAAACCATGCGGTCCGATCGTACCGCTTAGAGATACTAGCTATCGCTAAGCTTTGCGATTACTTTTGGGGAGTACGTTTCAAAAGCCTCTTTAACTGTTCTCTTTTCAAACAATGTTTTTGCTGCCAGTACACCAGCCCGACTCGACAGGCGGCAACCGATCCCTGTATTTTTCAACAGTAAATCAACTTTTACTTCAAAATCATACAATTCACAAACACATACACCTTAGTTTTCTGCGCAGAAAATAAATTTCCCAAACAATAGTACTATCGTTTCAGAGGTTTTACCAAGTGATTATACTATACATATAACAAACTATCAAAACGACTGTTTAAACATGTGGCAACATCACCGGAAGTGTGCATACTCAATGCAGGAAGTACACATACGTAATGCAATATATTTTAAAACGCAAAACGACAATAAAAATAAAGTTTTCTTTCTTGTCCCTAGATTCAAGTTAGCGCTTCTTTAGATTATGCAACAATGGACATTCGGTTTCACAACACAGAATGAACAACAGGTTTTGAACACATTGCGTTCTTTCCTGTATGTGACGTGTCTTCCACCCTTTGTTGAGGAACCGAAATCCATATGCGCTGCGTATCATCCTGTAGCGTAACCACCAACTATGAGCCCCCAAATTATTAAAGTAATTTTATCGTTTTCCAATAAGCATTGTCTCAGCGATTTCTTGTGGGTCCAAAGCACAATCGATTTATTTAGAAAAAGCAAAAGTTTAGCAGTTCAATACATAATTATAATACAGTACAGCCGATACGAAATACATACATACCGCTGCGCTCCGCTGGTACCAGCTACAGTACTTCAGTCCTGAAGACTGTGGTCAGAGATGACTGAAGCTGGTCCCAGCAAAGCTGTATTATATACACTCAGTATTACAGAGAAAACAATACAGATGACGTGGCTTGCTTCTATAGGTCCAGGCTTCAGGAGGGTCCAGTGTAATGCAGGTCATAGGCCAGTTCAAACAACCCCCTCCAAGGGTGGGGGTCAACATTCCAGATGATTCTCCTGCCCAGAAACCAGTTTAAGCTAGTCTATTTACAATACACAGTCAGTAACATTTTAAACATTTATTTCCTAACATCGCTAACTAGAGTATGCAATGTGTGATCCCTTCGGTGAATGAACCGCACAACTGCGGACACATTAGGGATTAAAATTATACTAAACATGACATGTTTCCTGTAACCTGAACCTTAAATATCACTAAAGTGTACATATAACCTTAATATATATAACTATAAACTAAATACCATCTGCTCATAAATCACTGTGGAATGGAACCATTATAAATATGAAATATATAAATAAATAAATAGATGTGAGAGTGCGAGTGTATGCCTGCATATTTTATCGTGCGATCGCGCCGAGCCACATGTTTCGTGGCTGTCACAAACTAAGTACTTGGAAGGCCTTACCTGCTGGTATTAGCGCTGCTACGCAAGAAGGCACGGAGTCTAACCACGCCCCAGGTCTTCACCAGGGAACCCCGCAAGGAGTTTTGGGCTTAGCTGCTGAGACGTGTCGGTCGCGGTTCTCCCAGGTAGCCACCAGCGAGGTAACGTGAACAAGCGTAGTGAACAGTCCGAGGTCAAATCCGTGCAGGCAACGCAGTACTGAAGGATGAGGCAGAAGAATAGTCAGGAAGCCGAGGGTCAGAACCAGGAGATCCAAACAGGAACCAGGCAGAATCCAAAGGGTATTCAAACAGGCAAAGGTCAAATCCGGAGAATGCAGGAGAGATATGAAATAACAGGGAAGCCTAGAGACAAGGTATAAGACTAGATACTCTGGCACCCTAGTGATGCCAGAGTCTGGTTTAAATATAGCGCCAGTCCTGTCATTGGTGGAGCCTAGCAACGAGACGCGATGCCCGAACTTCCTGTGGGGCCGGAAGTGACGTCCTGTTGCCTAGCAACGGGACGAGCGGGGATTGAGAAGGCGTCCCGGCACCAGGTAAGCGTGCGGGACGGCGCCTGACAGTGGCGTACTGATCGCAATCGCACGGTAAAACAATATTAACCAATATACTTTCGTTCATCCAATTATACGACTTCGACAGTTTTGTGCCTAACATAAGTAGTAGTGTTGTTGGGGAATGATAAATTCTAATCCCCCCAGGATCCCTTTGTTTGTATACGCCGTGTCTGGGTTCTAAGTACCTAAAGAAATCTTCTCAGGAATATTTGTCTTGCATATGTTGGAATGACAGAAAAATATAATATGTCCTTCATAAATTTTCTTCCCATTTCTTCCATTGTGAATGCCCATCTCATGAGGCCGATTCACCAAGTCTGGGATTTTCCCATAAATGGGTCAGTGGAGAAACAGCATAAAACATGGACACATATCAATACCATAATTTGAAAAGTTGAACTGTGGTAATGTTAAAATAAAATAAAAGTCACTGGTTTCTCCACAGCACCCTGATATATATGCAGTTCGGGTGTTGTGCTATTGTGTGCACACTGACAGGCCATTTAATGATATATATTGAGGACTGCCAGTCCTCCCTTCTGCCATGTTCACTGTAGTGTAGTAAGAGTCATCTGTGAGTGTCGCCCAGATAAAGGAAATAAAGTCAATGTATCTGTTGTGGAGAAATCTTTGAGGCCAAGTATATTCTTTGAGAATTAATTGTAATTTTTGTATTTTGTTACTTTAAGTCTATCAAGGTTTTGCAATATGTGCACCATACCAGCTGTCAACATCTGAGGGTGAAAAGGTGCTTGGTTAGAAATTTTACATGAAGAAAATATAATTATACATACTACATTTGATAACAATGTCCATACCTCCCACATCTACCCATGTAATTTATTGAGATTTTGTAAATTAAAAACCTCTCTAGAATAACTTGAGTATAGTGAATGTTGTGGGGTATCTTCCCATGTCTTCTTTAGCACCATCACCTGTCCTCCCATGAGGTGCATCTCCTTGAGACAAACATGTCAGCATGTTGTTTTAAAATGTGAATATCTTGTGATATTTACACTTGTTGTGCGTCCCGTAAAGATTGCAAGACAGCACCATTTAATTAGCTGGCAAATGGGGTCTATGCTGAGGAATGGGCATTCATGTACAAAACCTCAAACCATTATTACACCATTGTGCCTTCAATAGATGCCCCCCGTGCCCCAACTTTACACAATTGTTAGTACATGTCTGCATATAAACATACCACAAATAAAACCAAATGTATAATCAAATAAACTAGTACCTTTAATAAACTTCTACAAAATACCAATAGGTTCAGTTTATCTTATTCTTATTATGCCTTCGGTACCTACATTGCGATCTTTACCTAAGCAGACCTAAATCCTTGAGAATACTTAAACTATTAAAAAAAAGGGCCAAGTCTGTTAGATCATATAAAACAGCAAAATGCAAGCAGGTAATGCAAATAATATAGCAATCTAAAGATAAGTGGCGCTAGTTCAGGATTCTGAGGGTGCGACCAACCTGATGCTCAAGTTCTGTAAATGAGCTTCCGACTCCACATGGATCAATATATACTATAGGATGATTGCCACAGGCCACCTGAATCAGGATTATGTATACACTTCAAGACGGTTATAGGACTGGACATATGAGCTGCTCCAGTACTTTTTCCATGAAATTGTTGTGCGAGTTACCCTCCACTTGCTCTGGAAGATCTTCAATCTTAGTATTATTGCACCTGAAGCTGTTTTCAGCATCCTCTGCTATGGCTTTTACAGATTCACCAAGCCTCTTTAATAATTATACAGAAAAAATGTCCTATTATATTGGCGTTGTAGGAATGACCTCAGCCGCTGTGGGAAAGAGGGTTGTGATCCTCACATCAATGAATCAACAGGAGAAAAAAAATTACAGCGCTGTAGATCAAAGCCAAATTATTAGATAGACCATTGACTTGATTGAGCCGCAAATCTCTACATTAACAATTTATTATAATAAAATATCTAACAATGTATCCAAAATAAAATACAAACAGAAATATATAATTAAAACATCACTAGCAGGCTTCCATCATGGACCTTATTATTCAAGTAAAAGCTGTATGTGCCAGCACATCTATTTGTTATTATCAAGTCACTAAATAGTGAATATATTAATCACATCGTATCAGTATAGATATAACATAAATTACTGTGAAACTCTGATATTAAAAGAAAATGAGTCCACCACTAACTCTTGGGAATGCACATTGAAAGTCTCCGATTTATGTATAATAAAACGATCATTCACCCACCAGGTTTTGTGATGTCTCAAATAAGTCATCCAAAAACCATTATAGTAAAAGAGCTTCCACAAAGCATGTATTTGAATTGCAGAACTGTGTACTGTGAATACATGTATTTGTTCCAAACATCGGCTGCACCTGGAAATCTCGAAAATCACTTATTGATCGTTGGTCATGGTAAAGATTCCCGATCGTCTCCAAATGAGCTGTCAGTTTAGCAAACTTGTTACAATTTATTGCTGTCTTCCCTTTATCATTTTATATGAGCCGCTTCAGAAAGAATGGAATACACGTCTGGAGTATATTTTGTATCCTGGGAATAGCAAAATTGACTTTCATCTATGGCCTTTTTAAGCAGGGAACAATTTTCCAAGTTGCATTAAAGAGGAGTTCATCCTCATGTGGGTGATTCACCTGAAAGGATCAGATTTACATCTACTACTAGTCTACATAAGACAAGCTTCCTGCATGTATGGGTGGTTAGCCTTAAGTACTAAATATAGGGCCCTCTCCCACCATACTGTGACACTAAAGCATGAGATAAAAATAAGGACTCTATAGGAAGCCCACATTGTGGGGATTCCATTCCTTCTGGAGGAGGGCTGTGTATGTATATGTTATGCCACTACATAACAAGTTGAAAGTGGCCTTGCTGTCCTTTAGATAGAGAGGGCTGAAGTAGTGAGTCAGCACTATCTATGGGGGCTAGGTTTGGTTTTTTTAAGTCAGTTTTATGTTGCTTTACAGGTGCTGACAATTAAAGCTATAATAGTGGGGAAACTACTGGAAGGTATACAGTGTCGGACTGGGGTATGAAGGGCCCATCGGGGGACTGCACCGCTAGGGGCCCACCAGAGGGGGTGTGGCCAGCCATCAAAGAGGCGAGACCAGACACTAGAGGGGAAGTGGTCAGCCCACGAAGGACAGTTAGCACCATAGTGTAGTATATAAAGCGTAGTATATAAGAAGTAAGCGCTGGGCGGGGCCGATCCCGGGGTAACCGACTGCCATAGCAACAGGTGAGATATCGGCCGGGTCATGCTTAGGAAACGGGACGGTAGTATTATTATTGTTACCCACAACGCACACAGGGTTAATGAATGGGGGGCACAATGCAGGGATGGAGAGTTCATCCTGGTGGGTGAAGGCACACACATGGATAATAAAAGGGGTGAGGGGGCACCTAGGAGCCGTGATCATTTTATTCTGGCTCTGGTTAGGCATGAAATTATATGGGGGGGGGCTGGGGTTGTTCACAGATGGGCAGATTTGCACACAGGGTTGAGAGAGGGGTCATCTCTTCCTCAGGGAGGTGGATAGGCATGATATGAGGGGTGCTAAGGGATAAGATGTGTGATGCTCTGCTCACACAGGGTTAATGAAGGGGAGGGGGCACATAGGAGTGGTGTAGTTTTTCATAGAGAAAAGATGGGGTGTAAAGGAAAGGAAAAAAGGTGTTTGGGACAAGGTGTACTATGTTTTGCACACTGTGTTAATGAAGGGGAGGGGGGCATATAGTAGTGGTAGTGATTTTATTCTGGGGGGGTAAAAGAAAAGTATACTGATAGATAAAATAAAATGAGGGGATTAAAGTATACTGATAGGTAAAATGAAATGAAGGGGGTGAAAGTACACTGATAGGTAAATCGGGGTTAAAGAGGTACAGGAAAGTGTGAGGGTGGCTGAGCGATAAAGTGTGTGATGCTTTGCACATTAGATTATTGAATAAGAGGGGTCATGTAAGTAGACCTTTAGCGTAAACTGGGGGTGTAAGGGTCACAGCTGAGGGGTAGGGCATACTGTGCTCTGCACACACAGTTGATGAAGGGGAGGGGACATTATGGAGTGGTGGAGACTTTATCCTGGGGTGTTGGGCATGAAATGAGGAATAGTATACATATGGGGGTATAAGGGTTACAGGATAGATATAAGGGTGCTAAAGGATAAAGTGCACACAGAGTTGTGGGGTATGGTCTCATAGTGCTGGAGATTTCATTCTGGGTGGTTATACATGGAATCGGGAGATAATACACTGATAGGAGAAAGTGGCTGTGAGGGGAATATGGTGAAAAAAAGTAAGTGAAAACAACATTTAAAACCATATGGATGTAGAAAAAAAATATGAGGGGAAAAATATTTGAGGGGAAAACTAATGACCGGTTCCGGGTTTGTTCTGAACATTTTACAGAGCAGTGTTGCCGATCTAGTGGGCTGCGGAAAACTTTGAAGAAATATACTGTTCCTACAATCTAGCTCCGGCCAGCGTCCTTTCTTCCTGCTCCTCTGGGCGGACAAAGTGATTGTTGCTGCTTTCTTATCTATCCATTTTATAATATGGAATTGCCTCTTTTTAATGTTAGTTCGACTACTGTCTGAGCACCTTTTTGTATTCAGTAGTTGTCATCTTATCTGGGATGTAGTCTGATAGGAAGTGGGCTTGGTTCACAGGAACTCCTTCTCCCCTGCGCAAAGTGAAAAACACACTACCGCACAGGTGCAGAGAGTCCAGACGTAGCTTAGGGTAACTAAGTGTCACCACCATCGGAAGTGTGTTCGGTAAGCTCCGCCCTAACAATGGAGGGGGCGGATCTTCATCCGGCGGAGCCTATCGGTGGTTAGTCCGGCTGCCTGGCAGGCCAGTCCGAGGCTGAAGGTATATTAAGGGATAGTATTCAGGATTACTTGAGGCACAATAAGATTATTAGTGGGAATCAGCCTGGATTTGTGAGGTATAGGTCCTGTCAAACTAATCTAACTGGTTTCTACGAGGAAGTTAGTGGGAACTTAGACCAGGGCAGCACAGTAGATGTGGTCTACTTAGATTTTGCAAAGGCCTTTGATACAGTGCCACACAAGAGGTTGGTTTACAAAATAAGGGAACTGGGTCTAGGAAACAACTTTTGTACTTGGATCGAAAACTGGTTAGAGAATAAGAAACAGAGAGTTGTGATAAATGGAACGTTTTCTAATTGCGCAAAAGTTTTAAGTGGAGTACCTCAAGGTTCAGTGCTGGGGCCACTCCTTTTTAATATATTTATTAATGACCTTGGTGATGGTTTAGAACAGGGTTGTCCAACCCACGGCCCGCGGGCCGCATGCGGCCCAGCACGCCTGTATATGTGGCCCAGAAATGGGTTTTCAGAGAACGTTTAAAGATTTGAAGGCTGTGGGAGTGTCTGATAAGTCGTGGTAGGGAATTCCATACGGAGGTAACAGCATAAGAGAAGTCTTGTAGAGTGAGAGATGGTTCACAAGGTGAATTGCATATCTGAGATATATTTGAGAGGGGAGTATTTTGAGATGATATTTGAGATGTATGAAAGGTTGGTGTTCTTGCTAGGTATGTTATATTGTCTATTTTCATGGTTCACTTTCTCTTCCTGTGCCCCAGACATCAAGAATTATATTTTGAGCTTTATTTGGCAGGGAAACTTTAAGGGAAAAAATTATGTGTAAAATAGTACAAAATTTGTATCCACTAAGGAAATGATTAAAGTTAAAATTGTTTACACAAATTGAATAAAGCAATAAAGAATAGATACATAGATATACTACTGAAAAATAAAGTTGATGGCGAAAAATGACTTCTTCATTTTTTATTTCTTTATTAATTCATTTTCATAGGACTTCCAAAAAAGGACTGGATCAATAAGTCAAAGAAGAAAGCTGACCCACAGGTATGAGCATGTGAATACATAGTGTGACAAAGACTCCTTATTCACACAATTTTTCAGGGTCAAAGATGACTTGTAGGTTACACACAGAATAACACAACAAACAAATAAAAGTAAATTCTAGCTCTTTAGAGCACTGCCAGCATAAATATGTGAAGCACACAGATTGATGGTTTTTGTTTTATTACCCTTTTCCTTCACATTAGAAACCTTCCTGGGTATCGCACCCTGCTCACCTTCCCTTAAGAAGTGGAAGGCCCAGAATAAGCCTGTGTATAAATTTGATTTTTATTATTTTCTATTTGATCAGTTGCGGAATCCCAGATAAGTCATGAGTCTTACAGAAATCCTGGACTGAAATAATACCTATTTGCTGCAACCAGGAGGAGTTTGCAGCAAACCATCCTCCAAAATCCAACCTGAGGGTCCCATAAGAGCACTGGGCAACATACTGCATACTAACAAACCCTTAGCACATTTGGAGCTTATGATTTCCTATTAGTAAGGATTAAGGCCATGCAATACATACCTTAATAGATACATACAAAACTGTATACAATACAATATACCAAATTTGACAAAATAATGCAAATAATATAGTCCATTATTATCATGCAATCACCATGTATATATTTATAATGGCTAAATATAAGTTTATATATTAATGCCACATAGCCAAACCCCCTGATTTCAAGCAGTGTCTATAGTAGCAGAGTCTCCACAAATTATTTGGGGGGGTAAAGCCAGATAAAAAATAAGCCCGCGCTCGGTATATACCATACTATATATGGTATCAGCTGTATAATATAAATGCCTATATATATATATATATATATATATATATATATATATATATATATATATATATATATATATATTATTACACAAAACAAAAAGACAGTTGTTGTCAGCGTTTGAACACTGCATATCTGTGTGCATCTAGCAACATGAGGTATTAGTTCATATTTTGATTAGAACATTTTAAGCCTGCATCCCAGCGTCAAGGGCACCTCATTGTATGCAGATCCTACAATGACTTATATGCTTTAAACATCATTACAATGCAGTTAAAATCAGATGCACTCACCTCCCAGGTATAGGGGCTTACATCTAGCCAGGGCTGGTTTGCGAGCCACTCCCAATTGGAGGGTGAGCAAAGAAGAGATCTACAGAACTACTAATGAAAAGAAACTTCTGCTTAAAAAAGTATAAAATAAAAAATATATATACTGTGTGTCACGAGCCGCGGCGGTACTCACAGCCGCCGCGGCTCGCTTCCTGTGCTCTCTGGCGTCCCGGACGTCACCTTGACGACCGGGACGTCACTTCCGCCCAGCACCGGTCGAACACCCTGCATTGTAGCACCGCGTCCCGGCAACAGGGGACAGACGGGCGCGTGCGCAAAGTGATCTAATAGCATGGAGACTATTAGCTTTACTGTCACAGTGCTGCTGACCTGCTCTTGCTCTTTGTTCCTGTCTTGTGGATACTCTGTCAGATTTCTTGTGTATGACCCCTTGCCTGGATTTGGTCCCTGCCTGTTGTCTCTTGTGACCCTGACCCTTCTGGCTTGTACTTTGGACCCTGCTACCTAGCCCGTGACCCCGACCTCTGGCGTGTGTTCTGATTATCCTGCTTGCCTGTGACCCTTGACCTTGGCTATCGTTTTGATTACTCGCTGCTTTCTACCAGTCTCCTGGCCTGCCGCTGTGGTCCTGTATTTCCAACCCACGCTACACCTGGAGCTAAGTCCTGGGGGCATCTGAGTACCGGTGAGCGCATCTAGCTCTAAGGGAAAGGAGGCTTCTAAAGGTGAAACCTCAGTCATCAGTTCTGTGGGTTGGTGATCAGGGCCAGCAGCCTAACACTGTGAATGTATATATATATATATATAATCATCATTTATTTATATAGTGCCCAGGCCTCCTCAAGGGAAGAGCGTTACTTCCCGACGTAAGCGCCCTTTTTTAACGTGGTTTTGTCCACATGCCACCACCTCATCATTCTTCTCCATCACCTCATCCTTCATTTTCATCGCCACATCTATCCAGATGTCTATCCAGACACAGGGATCTCTCTCAGCGGTCCTGAGTATCACACTCCTCTCGCTCTGTCACCCCCGGCAACCACCAACCACACCCCACTGTCACCCCCGGCAACCACCAACCACTCCCAACTGTCACTTCTCCTTCAAGAAATATATATATATATTTTTTAAATCTTTATAAACACTTTTAACAATTAACAAATTAAATTAACAAATTAAAAACATCTTAGTATACCAAATTTCAGCCCTTTCTGAATTTTTTTTTCCACACACACTAAGAATTTAGTAGGTCAGTGTATAACTCCGCCCAGCAGGTGGCGCTGCAGCTTGGTTTTATTTTTTACACACACACACACACACACAGACAGACTAACACACGCCACTAAGCATTTATATTATAGATATATATATATATCTATCTCAAACGTAGGCCTTATTCCCTGGTGCCGTATGTGGGTGACATGTAATTTTTTTTCAATTGCATTAAATCCCAAAGTGCACCTCCATTTTTTTTTATTTATTTTTTTAAATACTTCTGTATTTTTAAAAACCTGCCATTCCTATGTTTCTAGGCCTTCTATTCACTGCAATACTAATATGTCATTGCACAATAGATCTAATAGTTATTGCTGTACTATTTGGCAATAGAACCAATTTGCATAGGTCCTGTTATTGTTAACAATTGGGAAGATCTATTGTAGTTTCATATGACTACTCAAGGTTTCCCCTGGTATAAAAAGTCCATACATTATTGTCGAGATAAATGTCGAAGTCTAAAAAAATTAAATAAAAATTATACCATTATTCCTGTCCCTCTAACTAGCTCAAATTTTGCGAAACGTATATATTTGCTTATACTAGTTCTCCTATGGGAATACAATATTTATTGTGTGTAGATATAGGTGATAACATTTTGGGGTAAATTTCCTGGAAGGGGGCATAGACAGTGGTTTAATTTTCACCCCTAGGAGTCAGGACACTTGCAGCTCCTCAGCTTTTTCCTGTACCTTGCATAGAAGTTGAGCACAGGTCCTTTTGTCCTTGCTTTAAATTGTCTTTTGTTTGTTCTTATTGAATCAAAAATTACATCCACTCTATCCAACTACTCCTATAGAAACTTATGTTATAGTGGCATAAAAGTACCTACAGGTTCATCTAGTCTTCCGGGTATATGTTTTTGTTTTTTGGATTATTTGGGTGCTTACTGTTTTATAGCAATATGTTTGCCCCTAGCATTCTTCAACTGTTTTACTGTGCAAGTTCCCAACTCAACTGCTGTGAGAATATTCCATGGGTCGATCACCATTTTGTTAAAAAAAGTTCACGTTATTTTTAACTTTTCCTCCTTTCAATTTCAAAGTATTATTCTAGAATTCGATTTTAAAAATCATGCCGTCCTGAACTCTATTAATGCTTTTGATATATTTGAATGTTTATCATACTGCCAATTGCCCTTCTCTCCTCTAAGCTGTACTCACGCAACGTTTTTCCAATCTTCACATGTCCAGTTTTGGTGTGATCCAGAACCGATCACTCTACTCCTTTGGATACCAGCCATATACCTTAACTTACATCATTGACTACAACAATCTGGGCTAGATTTACTAAGCTGCGGGTTTGAAAAAGTGGAGATGTTGCCTATGGCAACCAATCAGATTCTAGCTGTCATTTTGTAGAATGTACTAAATAAATGAAAGCTAGAATCTGATTGGTTGCTATAGGCAACATCCCCACTTTTTCAAACCCGCAGCTTAGTAAATCTAGCCCTCTGTCTTTTATCTGTTTTAGACAAACCTTTTTCTAGAAATTATTGTGGTATAATGTAGCAAATGCCTTGGTAAAATTTAAATCAATTTCTGGACCTCAACATGCCCCCTCTATTATCCAGACTCTCAAAATGAATTATGCTTTCCGCCGGCAGCCTCAGAAACTTAAATATAAAAACTACCCACAGCTATACGCTGCCAACATCCGTCCCTTATAGACTCCATCAAAGCCGATCTAACCCACTGGATGAAACTCCCTCTCTCCTGGTTTGGGAGATTAGCCAGTGTAAAGATGAATGTTCTCCCAAGACTACTATATGTCTGGCAGACTCTCCCCATTCATGTCCCCACCCATGTTCTAAGAAACCTGCAGCAATCATTGACAAAATTTATCTGGGTAGGGCGAAAACCCAGGTTTCGCATGTGGATCCTTCAAAAACACCAAACTTCAGGGGGACTGGGAGTCCCTCATCTGCATAAATATCTGGCCATTCACCTTTCTCAATGTGTAGCTTGGCATTTCCCGCCATATCAAAGTTTGTGGACACATATTGAATCAGGCTTATTGGCCTACTACTCGTCATATTTCCTCTTATGGACGCTCCCAAGCTAGAGACCTAAAACAGTTACCCATATTCCCACAGATAAGCTTTCCTTCTCTATATGTGATGTGGCCATACGTACCCATCAATTGCGCTCCGGCTACACGTTGCTCCACTTTGGAAATCACACGAATTCCTCTCAGGATGAGAAACACCATAATCTGCTATTCGTATGGGACCTGACCCCCATGCACGTTTTTCCCACATTCACAGCCCTCAGCATTACACTGTCACTCCCCAACCAGGTATTTAACGAATACCTCCATCTCCGACACTCCCCTAAACTCCCCTTAGCCTCTGAGCAATGCTCGCCGCTGGCAGCTCTTGGCTGCATTTCCATCTTATTGAAAGGCCTTATCTCCACCATATACCAAATTTTGCTTCAACATAATAAGCCTCTCAAGGACCCCCACGAGATGGCAGAGTGGTCTAAAATCAGGCTTAATCTGGCTCAAGTCATCAATATCGGTTTGGGTAAATGAGAACGCCCGTAAGATCTTTTATAGATGGTACTGGGTCTTCACCCATATTCGCTCATTTTTCCCCAACTCTTCCTATCTTTGCTGGTGGGCCTGCGGTCAGCGAGGCACGCTGCTGCAAATATGGTGGACCAGCCCAAAAGTACGCCTCGACTGGCAAACAGTACCCTCACTTATATTTTCCATCACTGAAGTTCGCATGCCTGACTCCACATTATACACGGTAACAAAATATCACCTGGCGCTAAGACAGTATTTCCACACTCAATAGGAAATCCGAAATCGCAGCTGTATAGGGATTGGTGCTGTATCCCAATATAAAAAAATTACTAAAGAAAAAAGGCATAAAGCACTGAAAGGGGAGTTCATACAGTGTGTAACAAACAATACATATAGGGGGGTATTCAATTGTTGCCGTTAACGCGCTAAAACCCCAAAAATCGAGCGCTCTAAAAATATTAGTGTTAATACGGTAATTACTCGCTAAATTTAATCTCGCAGCTCCCTGAGCTGCGAGATGAAATTCAGCGAGTAAACTACCGTATTAACGGTATTTACGCGCATATTACCGTATTAACGCTAATATTTTTAGAGCGCTCGTTTTTTTTTGTTTTAGCGTGTTAAAAGCAACAATTGAATACCCCCCATAGTATCTATTTGACAAATAGTACAAAAAATCCAAGGCAATTTTAAAACATTTAATCATAAAAACATAGAAAACCTAAATACATATAAACATCACAAAAACAATGGGCAGATAAGCCTCGCGAATTCAATATTGCATGAATAGCACTGATAATCCCAAAAGGGAACAAGGTCAACACGTCAAAAAAAGGTATAAAATGTGTCCTACATCTAAGGCAATTTAAATATATATTTGTTTGTTTTAAACTGATTATTTAAATATTAGTTCTTTATTATAAAAAGAACGATATCTATTGGGTTAGCTGTATAAGCTATACAATTGGGCTTAATTAGGCAACAATTGTGTTTAGAACAACAGAATTTGATTGGAGGAGTATTTAATAGATATGACCTAGGAGGTGGTTATTGAGGCTTGAGGAAGTCCACATGAAAGTGGATGAAAGACGTTGCCTAATACCTCCTTATTCCATTTGCTGAGACTTGATCCACGTCTTTACTATCTTTACTATCCGTGACATTGCCATTTCAATTGGAACGGAATATTGGCTATAGGAGCCACTTACATCGGCCGTTTCCATACAGACTCCAAATAGGTGCGCACCTGTTCATACCATCGGAGCCCACAGAGTGCTATCATCGAGGACGGAGGAGTCCGTACGAGACCCGGATCGGCTTTGCCGACCTATCAGGGAAACTGTAAGTGCGATACTTTTCTGCTAACATCCCCACATTCAAAAAGGTTCTCCATAAGACTCAGATCTCCGACCATTATCATTTGCTCATTCTGTTCATTGATATTGCTATTTCTACAACACAGTAACAAAGTTACATTACTGGGAATGTTTGGACACATTTTCTACTTTTTTTGACATGTGGATCTTGTTCCCTTTTGGGATTATCAGTGCTATTCATGCAATATTGGTTTAAGACTGTCACGACTTGCACTCTGCAGCTGCTGTCTGCAGTGACTCTATTGGATTTGTTATGCTTTCCACTTGTAGTACCACTGCCCACCAAAGGGGCCACTGTGCTACTTGATTATTCTCCTTGATCACTGGGAGTGGTTTCAGCTGCATGAGGCCTATTTATACCTGTCTGCTTCAAACAGTCTGGGCCAGATCAGCAGGTCACTCCTGTGAGCATTTCCATGTGCTTTGTTCCAGTCTGCATTATCAAGTTGTTTGTTCCAGTCTGCATTATCAAGTTGTTTGTTCCAGTCTGCATTATCAAGTTGTTTGTTCCAGTCTGCATTATCAAGTTGTTTGTTCCAGTCTGCATTTCCATGTGCTTTGTTCCAGTCTGCATTATCAAGTTGTTTGTTCCAGTCTGCACTTCCATGTGCTTTGTTCCAGTCTGCATTTTCAAGTTGTTTGTTCCAGTCTGCATTACCAAGTTGTCAGTTCCAGTCTGCATTACCAAGTTGTCATCTCCAGTCTGCATTACCAAGTTGTCATCTCCAGTCTGCATTACCAAGTTGTCATCTCCAGTCTGCATTACCAAGTTGTCATCTCCAGTCTGCATTACCAAGTTTTGTTCCAGTCTGCATTACCAAGTTCTGTTAAATTGTTGATCCCATTGAACTGTTGCTCTGTCTTCCCATTTCGGTATATCTGTGCCACAATCCGTGGTGGTTTGTTATTTGTGTTCTTAATAAAGCCACTTTAACCACTTACGCTCTCTCTGTGGTCATACCTGGGAAATCCTGACAGTATGATCTGGCCATAAAACCAAGCCTGCTGCTGCACGGCTTTCATCTCTTTTGGAAAGGATTTCCAGGGAAGTGACCTACTCCGTTTTCAACATTAAGACCATGGCTGCTATTTCCTCCGAAAATTCCCTGTTCCAGTTGCTCCAAGTGGACATTCTTCAATTTTGCACTCAAATAGCGCAAGTATCTTCCTTGCTGAACCAAGTGCTTAAGCAACTTCCAGTTTCCACCCCTAATACATCCTGCTGTAAGAAGTCTAACTATGCTGCTAACATTTCATTACCAAATTTGTCTGCCTTTGACTCTCTGCAAGCAGTACCTCCCAATATTCCTGTAACAAATTCCAGGTTTTCAGGTGCTCCACGCCCTCACCTGACCGAAGAGGAGTGATGGAGCAGGAGGACCTACAAATTGTGTCTTTACTGTGCCAGTGATGTAAATTTTTTTACAGGATTGCCCGCTCCGTAGACTCCGACCATCTTCAACTTCTATCTCTAGCTCTGAGTTACAAGCTTCTGTCTCCATTCCAGACACGTTATCTGCTCCCATGAGAACCCGGGTTCCCCAGTTCAACCCAGAGGGGGCGCTGTCCTTAAAGTTTGCTCCAGAGGGGGCGCTGTCCTTAAAGTTTGCTCCAGAGGGGGCGCTGCCCTTAGACTCCTCCATAGGGGACGCTGCCCTTAAAGTCTGCTCCAGAGGGGGAGCTGCCCTTAAAGACTCCTCCAGAGGGGGCGCTGCCCTTACAGTCTTCTTCAGAGGGGGCGCTGCCCTTACAGTCTTCTCCAGAGGGGGCGCTGCCCTTACAGTCTTCTCCAGAGGGGGTGCTGCCCTTACAGTCTTCTCCAGAGGGGGCGCTGCCCTTACAGTCTTCTCCAGAGGGGGCGTTGCCCTTACAGTCTTCTCCAGAGGGGGCGCTGCCCTTACAGTCTTCTCCAGAGGGGGCGCTGCCCTTACAGTCTTCTCCAGAGGGGGCGCTGCCCTTACAGTCTTCTCCAGAGGGGGCGCTGCCCTTACAGTCTTCTCCAGAGGGGGCGCTGCCCTTACAGTCTTCTCCAGAGGGGGCGCTGCCCTTACAGTCTTCTCCAGAGGGGGCGCTGCCCTTACAGTCTTCTCCAGAGAGGGCGCTGCCCTTACAGTCTGCTTCAGAGTTGCCATTCTATGCGGTTCAGCCCGAGCTGCCACTCTATGCGGTTCAGCCCGAGCTGCCACTCTATGCGGTTCAGCCCGAGCTGCCACTCTATGCGGTTCAGCCCGAGCTGCCACTCTATGCGGTTCAGCCCGAGCTGCCACTCTATGCGGTTCAGCCCGAGTTGCCTGTCCATGCGGTTCAGCCCGAGTTGCCTGTCCATGCGGTTCAGCCCGAGTTGCCACTCTATGCGGTTCAGCCCGAGTTACCACTCTATGCGGTTCAGCCCGAGTTACCACTTGGTGCTGTCTGCTCTGAGACTTCTCACAGCGCTGTCTGCTCTGAGGCTTCTCACAGCGCTGTCTGCTCTGAGGCTTCTCACAGCGCTGTCTGCTCTGAGGCTTCTCACAGCGCTGTCTGCTCTGAGGCTTCTCACAGCGCAGTCCCCTCCGAGGCTTCTCTCAGTACTGTCCATGTCAAGTCTGCCGCCCAATCCGGGCACCCTGCCAAGTCATCTGCCCAGTATGGATTGTCTTCTGCCAAGGGGGTCCTACCCAAGTCCCCAGGGATGTATGTTCAACCCGAGCTGGCCGAGTCTCATGCTAATTCGAATTTATCCTCTGTTCAAGTCTTCCAACCACCTACCTTCAATGGGGATATTCAGCAATTTCATGCTCTTATTAAATTCTGTATATCCTATTTTCCCTCTGTATCCAACCTCCTTGATACTCAACGAAAGCAAGTGTTTTAGATGTTGGCCAACTTTACAGGGGAAGCTCTGAAATGGGCAGAGCCCTTAATTGAAACCCAAGATCCCATTCTGTCTGATTTACAGCTTTTTACTGAGGCCGTGATCAAAGAATTTACACCAGCACTTGCCAATCTCACTCCCAGTGCTTCATCTATGCCTCATGTTCTATCACAAGCTACTCCCATTTTGAGATTATCGTTTTCTTCACTCCATTTCCAGCAACCCTCTAAAAACCATAAAAAGAGACTGAAGAAGAGGAAGAAGAAGAAAGATTCTCCTGGATCTCAACTCCCTTGTGGCGTGGTTTCTATACCCTTTCCGTCCTTGCATGAAGACTTCTCAAATACATGCCCAATTCTGGACTATGACTCTGACTTTTCTGACCATTTCTAGTATTTCGGCGTCTGGAATCCGCCCTTTAAGGAGGGGGTACTGTCACGACTTGCACTCTGCAGCTGCTGTCTGCAGTGACTCTATTGGATTTGTTATGCTTTCCACTTGTAGTACCACTGCCCACCAAAGGGGCCACTGTGCTACTTGATTATTCTCCTTGATCACTGGGAGTGGTTTCAGCTACATGAGGCCTATTTATACCTGTCTGCTTTAAACAGTCTGGGCCAGATCAGCAGGTCACTCCTGTGAGCATTTCCATGTGCTTTGTTCCAGTCTGCATTATCAAGTTGTTTGTTCCAGTCTGCATTACCAAGTTGTCATCTCCAGTCTGCATTACCAAGTTGTCATCTCCAGTCTGCATTACCAAGTTCCGTTAAATTGTTGATCCCATTGAACTGTTGCTCTGTCTTCCCATTTCGGTATATCTGTGCCACAATCCGTGGTGGTTTGTTATTTGTGTTCTTAATAAAGCCACTTTAACCACTTACGCTCTCTCCGTGGTCATACCTGGGAAATCCTGACAAAGACATTGAATTCACAAGGCTTATCTGCCCATTATTTTTGTGAAGTTTATAAGTATTTAGGTTTTCTATGTTTTTATGATTAAATGTTTTAAAATTGCCTTGGATTTATTTGTACTATTTGTCAAATAGATACTATATGTATTGTTTGTTGCACACTGTATGAAATCCTTTTTCAGCGCTATATGCCTTTTTTTCTACATTATAAACACTGTTGCCCAGACCCATTCCCAACGCCCCTCATCCCTTGTAGAAATTGATCCACATTAGTAAATGCGACAAGATGCCTCAGTCGCCCACTGGAAAAACACCGCCCCACCTTCAATTTCCAGTACTATCCAGAGTGTGTGGGCCACATACCCTATGGAGAGCATAACAGCCACACGACACAATACCCCCACTGCTTTGCACGCTGTTTAGTCATCATGGACTACGCATTGCAGAACTGCCCCTGCTTTTAACCGCAACATATCCCCACTTGCTAAACTCTCTCCACCCGCCCTCACAACAATAGCGATCCATTGCTGGCCAATGTCACTTTACCACTCACAAACTTAACCAACGTCTGGAGTCTTCTGCATCACCCCCTAGGATGGTGTGAAATATCAAAAGGTTTCAATGAGATGGGAACCTCATGGCCATACTATATTTTAAATTAAATAGATTTATTTGGTGATATCTTTAAGATTTACTCTTATAAAAGTAACTTAATTTATTTTTAAAACTAAAAAAATCTCGGTAGATGTTGCAAAACTTGCTCTGAAGAGCTCCACCGCAAAGTAAGCACTTAACTGCACTGATCCTATATAAAATATGGGGATTTCCCACGACTTGAACTCAGCACACACAAAAACTGCCCAAAAAACAAACAAACTTACAGACAATAGGCCGCTTTCCAATCTGGGAACATATAATATGGGTTTTACCGGTATTGGTAAATTACTGCCATTTCTATTGGAGCATATGGGTAAACCATGGCTATATACCTTCTGCAGTGATATTGATTTCATCTACCATATATTGCTTTTTCATGTCTTGTTGCTCCTGAATCTATATACCAACTATGAGTCCGATGTGTTACTGTCTCTTTTAAAGTTCCACTTCACTTGTGTATATTGAGTATACTGAGGCTGTGGACATTTCTCATGTAAATAACACATTAGTGACTTCGCCTTCTTATTTTCTTTTGTTTCAACTCTTTTTTTTCCCAGTTAATAAAACATTGTACAACGGGTCAACCTGTCAGCTCACCAACTAAAGCAATGCTACCATTGCCTAAGCCTGCTAGCGCTCCAGGTGTAAGAAGAGAAGAATTGGTTCAAACTGTATCCCCAAGCAATACTAATATAATCAACATGTCACAAATGAGCTCCATTGATACATCCACAAGTTCAACTAATTGTATAGATGGACTGGCCAAACAGTCTACAGAATCTTCTAATGTTAAAGATAGGTCACTAACACAATCTGTAGACTCTACAAGTGGCAATGATAGGCTAGCCACACAGCTTGCAGACTCATCAAATAGTAAGGATAGGACAGTGGAACAGCCTGTAGGCTCCATTAATGGTACAAATCTAATGGTGCCACTGTCTAATGAGCTTTTTATGTCTTCACATGCAAAGACTGTGAGCTACAACAATGCTAACAAGTCAAATGTACAGCCTGTCATCTATCCTAATGTTAACGAGCTTTCCTATCAACAGTGTATAGATTCTCTTCATGAGAAGCCATCAGTTAAAGAAAAACCTGTGGTTTCTTCTAATGTTAACATGTCTTTAAATAAACAGCCTATGTTCTCTATTAGTAACAATACTTTCGATACACTGTCTGCTGACCGCATGACACCAGTAGTAAATAAAAGACTAGCAGTACGCTCTTTAAACTTTTCGAATAAAGAACCCACTAAGATTCTCATTACACAAGGCACATCAGAGCCCCAGCCTTCAGTCTCTCCTCTTGCACAAGATGTATATGTGGAACAACCAGCCACACGGCTTAGCGTGCATGGTAGTGCATTGAATCAGAAAAGCCGACTCGTACAAGAGAAATCTGTGGAAGAATCATCTCAATCTTATAAAGACCAAACAATTCCAGTGTCTGTGGATTCTCTTATACCACCTGATGTCAGTGCACCAGAGACTGAAATAGAAGCACCACTTACAGATTTTCCCAGGCCTCAAGAGATGGCAGCGAGACTTGGTATGTGAATACACCTTACACTGACATGAATGGTATATGGATATGTAACTTTATATTTTTATACTTGCTTTCCAGTGTACACAGATACAGATGCTGCATATTACAATATAGCTAATCATTAACAATCAGAGTTGATCTTCACCTGGGAACAGACATAAGAATTTAGCTCTTCCCATATACGTGAAAGAGAAATCTCTGATCTTTCCTGTCAAATTTGCTTTCTTGATTATTTAAATATCAGGTTCACAAAACTGATACTTTAGGTTTTTTTTCATCTGGGCTTTGTGCAAACAAATGCATTTACCTAAATATGACTGTGGAATTTCCCAAATTGGAGAGTAAAATCAAAAAGTGCAAAAAGGAGATATAACAACATCCTAAACTGACACTCAAGACCATTGTATTGCAATAAGAAATGATAAATTACCCCCATAGTGTTACTTTACACTAATACTACTGCATATTATAATGGGTTACTTACCATAGCAGCAAATTGAGATGATAGCTGTCATTTTTATAGCACAATTTAGAAATTAAATGTCAACATCTAATTGATACCATTTTGAGAAAAAAACATAAAGTTAATAAATAGATGCTTTTTGTGATATTAAAATAATAAAAAGGAACAATACCTTTGTTGTTATAACAGTAACAAATGAGGTTTAAATGCGTAAAATTATAGTGTTGTATACTTGTAGCTATAACTAATTTTTTAGTCAGTAGTTATGTTTTAAATTTGTTTCATTTTGTCATTAAATTGATTTTTTATCCTCTGCATAGTTTGCTATTCTATGTTTTCTATGTTAATATGGGCTCAGCCCTGAGAACTAGAAATTTTAGGGTGCCATAGTAAAATTCTGAAGAGGCTCCCAAAGTTTGTTTCTGGTCCTTCAAATGACTTACAGTATCAGTAGTCACACAGCATGGAGCTCATTAAGCTCACTGCTGACAGCAGTCTGTGTTTCTCTCCTGTGAGCTCAGTGCTCAGAAAGGAACAGGGCCCTGAGCAACATACACTATATGGACAAAAGTATTTGCCCACAACTGTTAATTATTGAATTGAGGTGTTTCAATCAGACCCGTTGCCAGAGGTGTATAAATCAAGCACCTAGCCATGCAGTCTCCATTTGCCAACATTTGTGATACAAAGTGGGTCATTCTGAAGAGCTCAGCGACTTCAAGCGTGGTACTGTGATAGGATGTCACCTTTGCAATAAGACAGTTCGTGGAAAATCTAGCAGGGATAAAATTTCACAGTCAACTGTAAGTGATATTATTAGAAAGTGGAAGTGTTTAAGAACAACAGCAACTACATGGTTTGATGAGTTCGGTGTGGAATAACTTGACTGACCTTTGGGATGAACTGGAACGGAGATTGCGACCCAGGCCTTCTCGTCCAACATCAGTGTCTGACCTCATAAATGCTCTACAAAATGAATGGGCACAAATTTCCACATAAACACTCCAACATTTTGTGGAAAGTTTTCCAAGAAGAGTGGAGGCTGTTATCGCTGCAGAAGGGGGCCCAACTCCATATTAAAGTATATGTATGTTATTACAATGTCATTACACTTCCTGTTGGTATAATTGGCAAGTGCCCGAATACTTTTGTCCATATAGTGCAGGTGGTAACCACACGTGGCTTGCAAGCTGAACTGCAGGGGCCCATAGCAGCTGCTACCTACCACAAAATGTCTGCCTTCACTGTATGTAGGCAACAGGTAAACCCTAAATGAAAACACAGTTGCCCCTTGTGACAGAATCACTATTAAATAACTTTTGGTATAAATTTATTTAAAGCAAATAGTGCAGGCTGCGGATTTATATAAATTACCAATGCACTTATTTTTTGATATTGTATATTCTGTGATATAGGAAATCGTTATCTCTGAGACCAGGGTAGAAAATTAGTTTTTTCTGTTTACCCTTGCTAAAGGAAATATTATTTCTGATGTATATATCTGATACAATGAGCCTGTGTTTATCAAGCCTTTGGTGTATTGTGATGTGGGGAAGTGGCTTGTTTGAGGTTTTTTTGGTTGTTCTGTGGGAATGTGTATTCGGCGACTGTCTGAGGTATTCATGCCAGTCAGACCTTTAGACTTGCTAGTGGGTCTCCTGTCTCTGAAATAAGATCCAGGAAATCACAGAAAGGTTTTTAAGAATTTCATAGCCAAGTATAAATATTAGTGGCTTTGCAATGCATGTAAATCCATGTTTTGGTAAACAGGGTTACATCCTGATTCTAAAAATAGTGTCCAAATCTGTATAAATTAACTGACTTGTACACTGAAATGTATCATTCTGATGTTCCATCTGACCTGACCGCTGATACTTTAAATCAGTGGAACTGTCCTTGTCAGGACACTTGAGCAGTAAACATCACTCTGCTTCAACACCCTGCTTGACAACTTCTTCAATATCCTGTAATCCTGTGACCTGCTGATTAGACCCTAAAATCTAATCCATTTTCCAGCTGTCTGAGGTTTTGACATAAGCTTCTCCAGTACCACCGCTCTGCGTGCTACCTGCAGCTCTGGTCAGTGTGATAGGCCAGGGGGGATCCATCCACAGCAACCCGGATCCATAGTAAGAGGTCCAGAGTTACCAGTCCAAGGTGTAAATGTATCATACCCCGGTTTGTACAAGTCGCCGGAAATCGGCGAGATGACAGCTAAAATTTATGATACATTTACCCCCAAGTGTACCAGCACAGGAGTACACTAGCAGTGACAGGTACCCAGAAGGAACGTGGTTCTGAGCGCCATAAAGGAGTTCAGTGGAGGCAGCATTGTAAGCTCCTCCTACTGTGGCAAGAGGGCGCATTTGGGATAACAAAAGGGAACGGTGGCAAAGTAAGCCCAGCCAGTTCCCAGCAACAACAGACTGGGTGGCATAGGTGGTCCATCCTGTCACACCCCTTATTTCCTAAAAGTAGTTATCAGAACATTTTCTCTACCGTTTACATACTGTATGTATATGTGTGTTGGTTATTTCAATAATTGCATTTCTATTTATTTCAGAAACTCATTCTAAACAGAACAGCCACACTGTTCTACAGGTATGTGGTAATTTGACAATTTTAACTTTTATGTTTAACTCATATCATATGCTACAGGTTACAAACTTAAAGTATTCATTTGTGTGCTGTCTCCCAGTATAGAGCCAAATAGTTATCGGTGCATAGGGATAAGATGAGAGGTGCTTATTCACACTTTGCATACACCTGATCCCCATTTCATTGCATTACATGGGACTAAAACATAGGAACATTCACAGAGCATAACAAATCATAGATCTCTGACACGTGGGGTGTAGTTTCTATGCTCTTGATATTTTCTGTTGTAGGTGTCTCCATTTACATTGATGATCTTATTACAATATATTTTGATAAAATAATAATAATTTTACACCTCAAAGGTATTGAGGATTGAAATTTAAAACAGTCTAATCTAAATTATTTAAGTTGAAGATTCTGAAGTTGGGCGTTGTACAGTATGAATTGGTTTAAATGAATGTTTAGCCCTTCTCTGAGGTGTCACCCCTAGGGAGTGATTTAGTTATCATCTGAAGTCTGTTCTTCTGCTGCACATGCCCAGGTAGATTTGGTATTTCGTGCTCTTGAGTAGCAATTTGCACAGGACTAGTCATTTATGAATTGGGCCAAATGGGCATATGGTAAAGAAAAGGGGACACCGCCTGATTCCTTGTTAGGCGATGATTCCACACTAAGATAAATAGGAGTTATCATCTGAACATGCTTTCTTTTCTGCCTAATGAAACGTGTGTGGTGAGCATTACTTATTCCTCATTCCATAACCTGTACATAGTTCTCTGTTTATGTCTTCACCTTGTAGGGAGCCACAAGTTGTTGTCCTTGAGTGTGAACCAGGTTATCCAGAAAGCAGTGTAGAATAAGGAAAGGATGTGGTATAGCTTGAGTTGAACAGAGATGAAATGAGGAATTAGCCACTGCTTTGCTTTGTATTGTAATGAAAGAAGGAATAGTATGTGGACATCTGTGCCTCCCTACATTGCAAGGATATCTGTGTCCTTTCTATTGAGAGCTCTCCTTGGACCTGATCTAGCTCCGCACATATAGAAACTCTCTCTGCCACGGTGTCCCACAAATATAGCCCTCAGTGTGATCTAAGCCATTGTAGGGGGTACCACAGTGCTGGTAGTACTGTATGCCAAGTTTAAGTACTTCACAATCTTTATGTGTGTCTATTGGAAGATAAGAGTTATAGACTGGCTCAGGAAATGCTAATGTTTATATTTTGATCACGTTGATAGTGTCAGCATAGACGTCCTAGGTGTTCTGATTAAAAGTGCTTTTATTAAAGGTAAATCCTGGGAGGCTCCACTTTACAATGGAGATGCATATGGCCGGCCTTTCCAATAAATTAGAGGGACTATAACCTCAAACAATATATTTACTTAACTCTGCCTATCGCAGGGGAATGCATATAACAAACATAGTTCTAGGCTATCCCTCTGTGCAAATTTAGGGAATTGTATCTGCCAACCATTTTACTGTTCCCTGTCATCTTTTCAGTCCTTTTCGGACTTGCCATATCCCCAATGTCGTACTCCACCTCAATGATGTCACATATATCCTTTGTCCTTACTTTCTTGTGAAGGGATTATCACTCATCAGTAAGACTAGCAATATAGCTCTGAGAGGAGATACAGGGATTATGGGGAATAAAATAGGGATTATAGGGAATAAAAATCAAACAATGGCAACTGTACTGAATAGTGAGTTCTGCATTCAGATTAACTAGCACGTTATAGGTGCTAGTTAATCACTGAGCAGTATTTTAGGAGAATATTTCAAAGTTGTAATTATTAAAAAAGGGGTGGTAGGAGGTTGGACTGTGATGTGTTGTTTACACTTTCGCATAGTATTCCGCTACTGCATTAGGCTGACTATGTAGGGGCATCAGTGCAAATCCAAGGCTTTTTGTGGTGTGCTTCATAAATAAGGTCCATTGTCTAACTTACACTAGAGAGATAAAAAGCTAATTGCTGCATTGTTGCTCTGTGCAAGTTTTCACTTCTGTTAGTCAGTAACTCCTTGTTGTTTCTCTTCCCAAAACTCAGCTATAACTGGACTTCATATCACAATGGCCATTCTTACGTTGCTGAAACATTATTTTTATTTATTTTTTAGAGTCCAAGAACCTTAGATTCTGCAAATGATATATCACAAAGCAGAAACGGTAAGTAAGATAGACAACTCCAAAAAATATAAATCATTTGAGAACATTGCTATTTCTAATAACGAACAATAATATCAAGTTAATAAAATAGGCATTGCAAGCATTAACCTTTTTATGGTATGCAATAGTTAACCTTCCTACCTAGTTCTCTGCACCCCGCACCCTCCTTCCCAGTTCTCACCACTTTTCCACCTCCCAAGGTCTCTCCATTCGCTGAGTTAGCTTACTTACCTCTCAGCTTCTCTTCTCTCTTCCCCTGCTCATCTCAGCTGACGCACATGTGACCTATTAAATCACACTGTGGCGCCATCACTGTTAGTACTAAGGGTGCAGGGAGCAATACACAGTTTGGGCCCAGCACCTCTAGGATAGGGGGAAGGGACCCTCAGACAGTGGGACCCACCAGAGATTTCCTGGTGCCATTCAACATGGGCTCCTTGCTATTTCCACTTGATTGTACCATGCTCCTTTTATTAAAATACTTGAACACACTCATATATCTATTTTTAACAGACTCGATCAAAAAATAGATAAGATATCAAATACAAAATATGAGTTTTTTGTTGAAATATAATACTATATATTGGTTTTTTCCCCCCTGATTTATCAGGGGATGCTTAATGATGAAGAACAGACTGACTTATCATCATCAACATCTATTTATATAGGTCCACTAATTCCGCAGTGCTGTACAGAGAACTCATTCACATCAGTCCCTGCCTCATTGGAGCTTACAATCCAAATCCCCTAACATACACACACACTGACAGAGACTAAGGGCAATTTAATAGCAGCAAATTAACTTACCAGTATGTTTTTGGAGTGTGGGAGGAAACTAGAGCACCCGGAGGAAACCCACACAAACTCCACATAGATAAGACAGTGGTTGGGAATTGAACTCATGACCCAGTACTGTGAGGCAGAAGTGCTAACCACTAAGCCACCGTGCTGCCCAACTTATCAATGTGTTCTCATAAAATATTATTTGTGTAAGGTTTTGGCAGTGGGAGAAAACTGTCCACTTTACTCCAATAATTCTACCATTAAAGCAGCATAATCAATTACACTGGGTAGCTATCTACAACATGGGTGCATGACGCACTTTATACCATTTTTGTAGAATGTAAAAGACCATTACCTGCGACTTAACTTGTATGGCCATATGACAGCAAAAGTGTCCTTTTCTGCCACAAGACAGTGCACTTTTTTAGTAGCAGTTGTACTCTGCAAGTTGTGTTTGCCACGGTGCCAGCTAGCCAGTCCTCTGCAGTGTTTCAGAACCAGACTTGTATGGTCCCTCTGTTTAGGTGTCCTCTGCTGTGTTTCAGACCCAAACTTATATGCTCACTGCTATCCTCTGAAGCAGGTGTACAGACAGTAAAATCTTCATTCTGAATAGGTGACTGTGCCAGCATGATGTGGTGTCTGGCTTTTCAAGGCGTTAATGCAATCACTGAGATGAGATAATGGCATTGAGTGGTAAGCCTTACCTTACACTTCTGCCAATATGCACATGCTTGAGCTGGCTCGCCAGTTCGTGCATATGCAGTGGAACAGAAAGCCTAGAACTAATAGAAAAATATTTAAAAACCTTCTACATTTAAAAAAAAAAAAAAAAAAAAGAATAAAGCATTTTCATTATCTCAGGATGGCGTTAAAAGAACAAGTATTGGAGGTTATTGCCAGCAATTGCAGTGCTTTTACTGGCGATAACCCTTTGTTGTATTGAGCGAAATGAAAAAAAGTCCTATTACATGCAAAAACAAGTGTTTTTTGCCCTTGAATAAATTATCCCCTAAGCTTAAATGTAGGTATAATATTTCCTTAGTTTATCCATTCATTACAAGATATTGATTTATAGAAAAAACTCCAGATATTGTGTGTATCTATTTAGGCAAATAATCAATGTACTCCAGTTAATGGTAATTTAATTTTCATCAAGGGTGTGTACACAGGAGCGTCAGTAAAATCGTTTTTTAATTGCTTGTAAAGGAACACATATATGGGGGAGATACAATTGGCCTCGATGTGCCACCGGATATCACCGCGATGTCCGGCTGTGTACATTGCCAGCCATTACGGTTAGGGAGTGCATGGAAAAATGAACGGAGTTTCCATCGTCAACATCAGTGCAATGTGTTTTCTTGGACTGCTCTGGGGACACATCGCGCTGAATTGAATCTCTCCCACAATGTATTGAAACATCATGTGTTTGATATAGTTTATGGATCATCATCTTTTATTGAAGAGGCACCAAAGATTCAGCAGCACCATACAGTCTGCAATATAGAAACATAACATAATGCAAATAAATATTGGAGCAAGTGAACAATAGCAGAAGAAACGTGTACAGGTGGATAAGGTGGTGAGCATAGGAGACAAGAGGTAGAGAGGGCCACACTTGTGAGACCTAACATTCTAGAGGCGAAGAAACAAATGGAGACAATGGGGTTGGTGGGAAACAAGAGGAATGAGAATGTTGAGTGTGAGGAGGGAGTTGTCTTAGGAGCACTTTTGAGGGAGTGCTTGAAAGACTGGAAGTTTGGGGCGAGTCTGGACACTTAAATCACTAAAGTGCCCTGTATTATTTTAAACTATATGAGTACCAAATGTATTATTTTACAAACTGATAAATTATGGTAAATAAAGGCATCCTCATTGAAATGTGCTACTCTTTATGGAATGTACAAATAATATAGGAAATACACAACATGAGGATGTGGGGACTTCTACTAGTTATAGGAAGAGGAAAATGAAATCTCCAAAAGGGACTACACTTCTCTTGGGGGATTCCATTATAAGAGGCACACATCTGGAAAAAGCTACTGAAATAGAGAAACAAGTAAGGTGCTTACGTGGAGCCACAGTTCCAAGGGATAAAGAACGCATGTTAAGAATTGTGAAAGCAGCAAGAAAAGATGGGAAGGTGGATGTCATTGTCCACATAGGGACAAACGACCTGGCTAATGCTGAAGTCATGGCAGTGAAAGATTAATTTAGAAAGTTAGGGACTGCTCTAAAGCAGGTGGCAACCACTGTAACTTTTTCAGCAGTATTGCCAGTACACAGAGGTGAAGACAGAACTCATTGCATTATAAACTTCAATGTTTGGCTGAGGAAGTGGTGAAATGAGGAGAGATTTGGATTAATAGACCACTGGCATGCCGTCTGTCAAAATAGGGGCCTATACAGAAGGGATGGCCTGCACCCATCTTCAAGCGGAACCGGAATACTAAGTGAGCAGTTTGCAAGCTTGATCAGGAACTATTTAAACTAGCAGAGGACGCAGTGAACTAAACAGGAGTAAAACAATCTGCTCCCCAACCAAGAGGTATTGTTTATGCAAGCTAATAGCACAGGAAACATATCCACAACAGAAGACTGCAGATCAAAGCAAAATAAACATAGAGAGAGAGAGATGTAGATGGAAGGTAGGAACAGAAAATGCACAAACAAAACTCTTGGAGCTATGTGTGCTAATGCTAGAAGCTTAGGAAATAAAATTCCAGAACTAATTGCTTTAATGACAAGGGATGATCTGGATATTGTGGCTATTACAGTCGTAGTCAATGAAAATCATGACTGGGACATAGGTATACCGGGATATACTTTATTTAGGAAGGATAAAGTGGGAAGAATCGGAGGAGGGGTAGCAATATATGTGAAAAATAAATAAATACTACTTTAATTCAAAGTATTGAAGAAAAAACTGAGGCCCTTTGGGTGATCATAGAAACTGGGAATAAGGCTGTTCCTTGTACTGGGGTGATTTATAGACCATCAGGTCAGGAAGAGGAACTGGACAGGAACTCATTGCAGGACATCAATAAAATGGCTTTAAAAGGAGAGGTAATAATCGTGGGAGACTTTAATCTACCTGATGTGAACTGGGAAGAGTCTTCTGCAAGTTCCACTAGAAGTAGCGACATTTTGAATTACTGGCAGGGAGCATCCCTCAAGCAAATGGTGAGGGAGCCCACTCACAAAGATGCAATATTAGACTTAATTCTTACAAATGGTGACAGAATATCTAATGTAAATGTGGGTGGGAACCTTGGACCCAGCGACCATCAAGCAGTATGGTTTAGTATAAAAATAGAGGACAACTCATACCACACAAAAACAAAGGTGTTAGAATTTAGGAAGGCTGACTTTGTAGAGATAGGAAAATGTGTAAGAGACTCTGTCAGAGTAGAAAAACTTGAAAGGAGTGCAGGAGAGGTGGCAAAAATTAAAAAGTGCAATACAACAGATATTTGTATCAAAATGGTTAAGAAAAGTACAAGGAAAAGGGGTGCGTCTTAAAGGCAATAAGTCTTCAATGCTTCCATTTGCTTCTGAGAAAAGGGAAGGGGTGTGTACGTTGAATGCAGATGAAGATTCCTCAACAGTATTTATCAAGTACTCATCTCTCTCCCATATATTATTAATAAACAGCTTTATGCCCCTCTTTCTTACTACTCACCCCTCTTTCTTGAGAAAATTACATGAGATTTGATTGGCAAAAAAAGAGGTCATAGTTTTATTTTAAAATCTTTTGAAAGGTGGCAAAGAAAACAGCACTGCATCCATCAGCTCCAACCACATCCGTAAATATCACAATTAATAAGAAGGGGCCCTCTATGACCTTGGGGATCCCACACCCTTTACCCTGGCTTTATACAAATCCACCCCTGTGGATGGTATTGTGCATTTCAGCCGCACTTTCAAAGAGGATATCCCCATGGATGCCACTTGCGCCCCCCCATGGCCGTGTATTGCAGTGCTTTTCCGCCAACGCTAGGTTCCCCCACCTGTAACTGCAGCCTGCCACCAATTACACCTCGCTGTGATCTTCATAACCTTGCCAATGCACCAAATATCTCAATAACCATATCCAACCCCTGATCTGATAAATGCACCCATCTGTTTTGCACAAATGTGACTTGTTAAATCAAATCCTGACATATCTGACCACACAGTCATCTACCCACTTTCTAAATTTTCCCACTGCAGAATTCTCATTTCTATGTGCCTCATCTATACCACGGCTACCCATTGGGTAACGCCACTTCATCTTGTGTATTATCTCTGACCAGACTATTCAGGTGTAGCGTCATTAACCCTTCACCCATGCAATTTTACTCTCAAAATCAGATGAATGAATTTTCGGTTGCCCAAATCATTCCCACCCAAATGAATAACTAATATTTCAGGTACCCAAACCTTCTTCCTGCACCTTTCAATTAATTTATTATTATACTGTCTCACTTTATTCTGGCCAACCATCTAATTCCTTTTACCACGGGGTAGTTGGCTGTGTCTTCTGCACTTGGGCTACTAGCTGCCCAATGGATTAAGGAATGTCCCACAAATTTTAGGGGACACTTCCTGTACACACCTGTAGAACAAAATTCCAAATGTATAAATCTTAACCTACACACACATTTCCATAATTGTCAACTAATCAAAGCTGATTATATATATATATATATATATATATACACACACACATATATATATGCGTGTGTGTGTGTATATATATCTGTGTGTGTGTGTATATGTATATATGTGTGTGTGTGTGTGTATATATGTATGTGTATATATATATATATTTTTTAAAAATTACAAGATACAACAATTGGCGCTTGTAACAAATCACCAATAGTCCAGGATAAAGTCTATGTTCTTCTCAATAAACACGCCTAATCAGCACAGCCACCCATATCAGCTCTGCTGCTAGCTGTGGACACAAACACGTTAAAGCATGCTGACAGTTATGTATCCAGTCGTGTGGCCCGTTTGTGACCAGCTGAAGGATATCTACGTAAACAAAGCTCAAAAGTTTTGTTATCTGGTACGCATACATCTGCACAAGTGTGTCCTGGGTGTTTCACATATATCATATGGAAATACTGCGAGTTCAGCCACTGTGACTTTGTTTGAGAATAAGCTGTAACTTGTATTCTACATCTACACATTGGATGTTATATTACAGTTTTTGTTTCCTGGTTTCTTCTCCACTGGTGTTTCCGGTCCTACTGTGGGTTCTTGTGTGATCCCAATATTATATAAATATACTACACTATTGTGCGCCTCCTCCTCCATTTTTCTTTCATATATATATATATGTATATTTGTGTGTATGTATATATATATATATATATATATATATATGTGTGTGTGTGTGTGTGTGTATATATATATATGTGTGTGTATGTGTGTGTGTATATATATATATATATATATATATATATATATATATATATATATATATGTGTGTGTATGTGTATATATATATATATATATATATATATATATATATATATATGTATGTGTGTGTACATATGTATGTGTGTGTGTGCGTATATATATATGTTTGTGTGTGTCACGGCTAAGGATATTATTGGATATAGGATATCCCCAACCTCTACATAGGTGGTAAAGCAGAGGGTGGTGGAGACAGAACACGCTGGAAAGTTCAGATGAGAATCACAATGAAGAAATACACAGACGATGGAGTAGTGTTGCAACTTTAGTATATTGTTCAATGGTGCAACAGCAATAATAAGTATTGTACAACTCAGCTATGCTGAGTACACAGAAAGTCATAAATAAAATATTCACAGCAGTGAATAGGCAACAAGTGAATAGGAACAACAGACTTGCGGTGTAGATTGTCAGCTGACAATCTACACCGCAAGTCTGTTGTTCCAGACGAAACGCATTGAGAATTCTAATCGTCCTCCCCATTGTATTGGGAGCTGATCTTATTCAGATAGGTCTGCTATCTGCTACTCGATATGTAAGTGGCTACTATTTTTATATTAAAGTGCTGTTTGTGATATTACATCGTTGGTCTCTTGTGTACTTCATTCTTTGAGGCCAGTAGCTGTTCATCCGGATTTGGAGCAAGTGTGACCTGTCCATTATTATCTGTGGGACCTCGCTATATACAAGCTGCAAAGTTTTGACATCTGGTACGCATACATCTGCACAAGTGTGTTTTGGGTGTTCCTCTTCACATTATATGAGGGACCTGTCATTCAGTTATTGTGACTGAATTGAGATAAGCTATTAAGTTTATATATTTGGTACACGTGCATTCTCACTATTTTATTTGGGTGATGCAATTTGAGGTTGTCTCTCCACTGGTGACATGATTCCATCTTGGACTCTTGTGTGAATTTATTTTTATATTACTGTACTACACTATTGTGCGTCTCCTCCTCCATTCTTTGTTATAGGTTATTTCCATGGTACACCGCCTGGCATAAGGAGGATTGGCAGCCGCCCGCACATGGGAAGTGTGTCTATTGAGAAGAATATAGACTTTTTGTTGGACTTTTATTATTTACTGGGGATTCGCTATTAGCGCCATTTTTGTATCTTGTGTTTGTGATATATATATATATATATATATATATATATATATATATATATATATATATATATATCTCTAGCTACACACATGTGTGTGTGTATGTGTATAAATATGTGTATATATATATATATGTGTATATATATATATGTATATATATATATATATATATATATATATATGTGTGTGTATAAATATATATATATGTAAGGGTACCGGGTTTGATACCTAAGGGCGAGTCACACAGCAGCACCTAGTTATGGGAGTGGTGTGTGACAGTGTGTGTGCATATATATATATATATATATATATATATATATATATATATTATATATATATGTGTTTGTGTATATATATATATATATATATATATATATATATATTAAGGGTGTGCACCGGGCACTTTTAGTGTTTTGTGTTTTGGGTTCTGACTAGCTTGAGGTTTTGGGTTCTGATTTGTTTTGCCAAAACACCTGACGAAAGGTTTTGGTTCTGATTTATGGTTTTGGGTTCTGATTTATTTTTAAAAAAGCATAAAAAGTGCTAAAATCTAGTTTTTAGTTGGTTTTTCACTCCTACGCTATTATTAACCTCAATAACATTCAATAACAATCATTTCCACTCATTTCCAGTGTATTTGAAACACCTCACACTTCACAATATTGTTTTTAGTCCAAATCGTTGGACCGAGGTAGCTTTCTGGACTGCGTAGTGGAGTGGCCCCGGTACCCAACTTGGTACCGGGGCCACAATAAAAAATAAAATATACTGTTCTCAATTCCATTGCACAGCTATCTGGACTGCGTAGTGTAGTGGCCCCGGTACCCAACTTGGTACCAGGGCCACAATAAAAAATAAATAGACTGGTCTCAATTCCACTGCACAGCTATCTGGAGTGCGTAGTGTAGTGGCCCCGGCACCCAATTTGGTACCGGGGACACAATAAAAAAAACCTTAACGGGTCAGAATTTCACTCTACAGATGGCTGATCCTACATCCTCTGCAGCATATACAGGTTGTAGTTCTAACTAGGGATGTGCACCGGCGACTTTTGAGGTCTCGTGTTTTGTGTTTTGGATCCGGATTTTCGTTATTTTTGAGGTTCGGATTTGTCTCGCAAAACACTTGACGAAAGGTCTCGGTTCGGATTTAAGGTATTGGATTCGGATTTTTTTTGAAAAAAACATAAAAAGTTTAAAAATCAAGTTTTTGGGCTTATTTTCACTCCTAGGCTATTATTAACCTCAATAACATTCAATAACAAGCATTTCCACTAATTTACAGTGTATTCTGAACACCTCACAATATAGTTATTAGTCCAAAACGTTGCAACAAGGTATCTTTCTGGACTGCGTAGAGGAGTGGGTCACCACAATATATATTAAAAACCCTGAACTTTTATGATTCGCACCAATAATTGTACCTGGACTGCGTAGAGGAGTGGGTCACCACAATATATTAAAAACCCTGAACTTTTATGAATCGCACCAATAAATGTACCTGGACTGCGTAGAGGAGTGGGTCACCACAATATATATAATAAGAAAACCATCAACTGGTTTGATTCGCACCAATAAATGTACCTGGACTGCGTAGAGGAGTGGGTCACCACAATATATTAAAAACCCTGAACTTTTATGAATCGCACCAATAAATGTACCTGGACTGCGTAGAGGAGTGGGTCACCACAATATATATAATAAGAAAACCATCAACTTGTTTGATTCGCACCAATAAATGTACCTGGACTGCGTAGAGGAGTGGGTCACCACAATATATTAAAAACCCTGAACTTTTATGAATCGCACCAATAAATGTACCTGGACTGCGTAGAGGAGTGGGTCACCACAATATCTTAAAAACCCTGAACTTTTATGAATCGCACCAATAAATGTACCTGGACTGCGTAGAGGAGTGGGTCACCACAATATATATAATAAGAAAACCATCAACTTGTTTGATTCGCACCAATAAATGTACCTGGACTGCGTAGAGGAGTGGGTCACCACAATATATATAATAAGAAAACCATCAACTTGTTTGATTCGCACCAATAAATGTACCTGGACTGCGTAGAGGAGTGGGCACTGGGCACCACAATAAAATATATAAAAAACCTTCAACAGGTCTGCATTACACTACACATACGGCTGCTCCTCCATCCTCTCCATCATATACATGTTGGAGTTTTAGCGTGTGACAACCTCTTGTTTTTGATAATGTCAGTGCATTTTGAATATTTTTCAATTTGCCCCACACCACTGAATGTACTTTATCTATGATACGCATCTATCTATCTTGACTGCGTAGTGTGGTGGCCCCGGTACACAATTTGGTACCGGGGCCACAATAAAATAAATACACCCTCCACGTGTCAGAATTCCACCAAACAAGTATCTGGACTGCGTAGTGGGGTGGCCCCGGTACCCAACTTGATACCGGGGCCACAATAAAATAAATACACCCTCCACGTGTCAGAATTCCACCAAACAAGTATCTGGACTGCGTAGTGGGGTGGCCCCGGTACCCAACTTGATACCGGGGCCACAATAAAATAAATACACCCTCCACGTGTCAGAATTCCACCAAACAAGTATCTGGACTGCGTAGTGGGGTGGCCCCGGTACCCAACTTGATACCGGGGCCACAATAAAATAAATACACCCTCCACGTGTCAGAATTCCACCAAACAAGTATCTGGACTGCGTAGTGGGGTGGCCCCGGTACCCAACTTGATACCGGGGCCACAATACCTCCTCCAAACATGCTACAGACAATTCGTCATTGAGATCCCATTAAGTATGTTAAAGACAGACAGGGTCCAAGTGTTATTAGTTGACTTTGTAAAGAAAAAAACTGTCCCTGTTGCACATAGTCGTGCAATGAAGACTTACTTTTTCATTTAAAGGCACGATCTTTCAAGTGTAGTGTTTGTAAGTCTAAGTCATATTATACTTTTGGTAAAATTGGTTTTTTTGGTTCCTCTTTATGTTAATTAAAATTAGTAATAGAATTAAAGTAGGAAATAGAATTAAATAGAATTAAAGTAGGAAATAGAGTGGTATAGAGTTGTAGTGTGGTATAGATAGAGTGGTCCACACAATATAATAATAAAACCCTCAATTGGTCTGAATTCCACCAAACAAGTATCTTGACTGCGTAGTGTGGTGGCCCCGGTACACAATTTGGTACCGAGGCCACAATATAATTAAAAAACCCTCCACGTGTCGGAATTCCACCAAACAAGTATCTGGACTGCATAGTGGGGTGGCCCCGGTACCCAATTTGATACCGGGGCCACAATACCTCCTCAAAACATGCTCCAGACAATTCGTCATTGACAGACCCCAGACAGACAGGGTCGTAGTGTTACTGTTTGACTTTGTAAACCCAAAAAAATGTCCCTGTTGCACTTGCACATAGTCGTGCAATCAAGACTGACTTTTTCATTTAAAGGCACGATCTTTCAAGTGTAGTGTTTGTAAGTCTAAGTCATATTATACTTTTGGTAAAATTGGTTTTTTTGGTTCCTCTTTATGGTAATTAATTAGTAATAGAATTAAAGTAGGAAATAGAATTAAATAGAATTAAAGTAGGAAATAGAGTGGTATAGAGTTGTAGTGTGGTATAGATAGAGTGGTCCACACAATATAATAATAAAACCCTCAACTGGTCTGAATTCCACCAAACAAGTATCTTGACTGCGTAGTGTGGTGGCCCCGGTACACAATTTGGTACCGAGGCCACAATATAATTAAAAAACCCTCCACGTGTCGGAATTCCACCAAACAAGTATCTGGACTGCATAGTGGGGTGGCCCCGGTACCCAATTTGATACCGGGGCCACAATACCTCCTCAAAACATGCTCCAGACAATTCGTCATTGACAGACCCCAGACAGACAGGGTCGTAGTGTTACTGTTTGACTTTGTAAACCCAAAAAAATGTCCCTGTTGCACTTGCACATAGTCGTGCAATCAAGACTGACTTTTTCATTTAAAGGCACAATCTTTCAAGTGTCAGAAAGAGAGAGAAGACACAGGAGAGGAGAGTTGTAGCTGGGGACCTGGGGTGGAAGCTCCCAGGCTCCCCCAGCATTGCCTGGAAGTCTGAGCGTGGTGACTGAGCCAGGGCAAGGAATGTGTGCCCTGGATGAGGGGGAGAACTCCATGCCACTATAGTGAACCCAAGAGAGAGGGGGACACTGCACATGGAAGAGGCCCTGGAGTGAGGGCTGCTACAAGAGGCATGGTAGCTGTAGTGTCAGATCCTGAGGCTGAGAGTACACAGAGTGACGTGTCAGAGCACAGGAGACATTATCCCCGCAGAGGAGGGATGAGCTGCAGTTGAGAGGTCTGCTGTTGAAATAGGACATGCACACTTTAACAAACCAATCATTTCAGCGACAGGGCCTACCAAACAACTTTGACTGAAATGATTGGTTTGTTTGGGCCCCCACACCAAAAAAGCTATTCATCTCTCCCTGTACAGACTAAACAGGCTCTACTGAGGCAAGATGTCGTCCTCATCCTCAACCTCTGATTCCTCTCCCCCTACAGTGTCTACTTCCTCCTCATCACACATTATCAATTCGTCCCCGCTGGACTCCACAACCACAGGTCCCTCTGTAGTATCTGGAGGGCAGTGCTGTACTTCATTGAGGAATTGATTATTCATTTTTATAAACATCATTTTTTCAACGTTGTGAGGAAGCAACCTCCTTCGCCGCTCACTGACCAGGTTCCCCGCTGCACTAAAAACTCTTTCCGAGTACACACTGGAGGGGAAACAACTCAGTTAAAAAATAGAGCCAGTTTGTACAGGGGCTTCCAAACTGCCTTTTGGAGTTCTACCACGTCACTACCTCTAGTTAATTTAGATTGCAAGGCTTGTAAATATAAATACTTTGAAGATAAAAAAAAGCAGGCTGCACAGACTGTGGAGCTAGAAAGTGAAATTAAATGGACCACGTTACTTTGGTGGCTATCTATGCCCCCCCCCCCCGCCCTACACTTGTAGTTGAATATAAATAAAGCAGCCTGCATAGACTGTAGAACTAGCAATTCAAATATACAAAGAAATGGACAAAGGCAGTTTGGTATCTGTCTGCATCAGATCCCCTCTCCACTAGGAGTAAAACAGAAAACTTTTCAGCCGTTATATAATCTAGAATATAAATAGAAATTGAGAAATGCAATTTGGTATCTGTCTGCATCATAATCATCAACATCCTCCTCAGCGCCAGCTACATCAATATCCTCCTCCCAGTGCACAACATTCACACCTTCATTAGCCAAATCTGTAACTGGACTGTGGGTGATCCTTCCAGCATATGCAGAGGGCGTGCTGCAAATGCTGGATGGAGTCACCTCTTCCCGTACAGTGATGGGAAGGTCAGGGTTCACAACCAACAACACCCTTGGACTCGCCTTGGGGATTTGTGATGTCATCTGTTTAGAAGGCAGAGTTCTTTGCTGTTTTGTTGTTGTTGCTGACAGCATAACTCTCTTAAATTTTTTGTAGGGGGGGGGAGGAGGGCTTTGATCCTTGGGTGAAGTTGGACCACTAGTCATGAACACGGGACAGGGCCTAAGCCGTTCCTTGCCACTACTTGTCGTAATTGGCATATTGCCAACTTTACGTTTCTCCTCAGATGATTTTAAGTTTCTTTTTTTGCTGTTTTTTGAGAACTTGGGCTTTTTGGATTTTACATGCCCTGTACTAGGAGATTGGGCATCGTGCTTGCCAGACGACGTTGATGGCATTTCATCGTCTATGTCATGACTAGTGGCAGCAGCTTCAGCATTAGGAGGAAGTGGGTCTTGATCTTTCCCTACTTTATCCTCCAAATTTTTGCTCTCCATTATATGTAGCACAAGATACTGCAGAATGTGTGAACTTGGTAATATTGCAGTACCAATGGACTTATAATGCTGGATTGGTTTTGCAAATTTGGTTATAATTATTATATATATTTTTTTTTTTTTAATTTTTTATTTTTTTTTACTTTTTTTTTATTTTTTACAAACTTGGGAATAATGGGGAAATAACTATGCCCTTAGAAGCACAGAGCACAGGACACAGCACCACTGGACTGAACAGGACACGGCACAGGACCCAGCAGCACTACGGAACTCAGCAGGACAGAGCACAGGACACAGCACCACTGGACTGATACTGCAGAATGTGTAAACTTTGTAATATTGCAGTACCACTGGACTTTTACTGCTGAATGTGTGAACTTGGTAATATTGCAGTACCAATGGACTTATAATGCTGGATTGGTTTTGCAAATTTGGTTATAATTATTATATTTATTTTTTTTTTTTTAATTTTTTATTTTTTTTTACTTTTTTTTTATTTTTTACAAACTTGGGAATAATGGGGAAATAACTATGCCCTTAGAAGCACAGAGCACAGGACACAGCACCACTGGACTGAACAGGACACGGCACAGGACCCAGCAGCACTACGGAACTCAGCAGGACAGAGCACAGGACACAGCACCACTGGACTGATACTGCAGAACACAGCACAGCACAGCACAGCACAGCACAGCACAGCACAGCACTAAACAGCACAGAACTAAACAGCACAGAACTAAACAGCACAGAACTAAACAGCACAGAGGACCACCTAACACACCCTCCCTCTACCCTGATCAATGCCCGAGTGAAGATGGCGGCGACTAGCGGGGAATTTATAGGATCCGAGTATCGCGAGATCCGACAACGGGATTATGAGTCAGAGCCTCAGTTTCACTTTTGAATTTGGCGCCAATACCCGGATCTGTCTCGGATCCGACTCGGATCCGCAACGTTCGGGTGGGCTCGGATTTCAGAAATCCGAGCGCGCTCATCCCTAGTTCTAACGCGTCAAAACCTCTTGTTTTTGACGATGACAGTTCATTTTAATTAATTTTGGATTTGGCCCCAACATTAAATGTAGTTTAATATCTGATACGCATCTATCTGGACTGCGTAGTGGAGTGGCCCCGGTACCCAATTTGGTACCGGGGCCACAATATAAAACCCTCAACTGGTCTGAATAACACTGCACAGATGGCGGACACCGGATGTACGTCTAACACCAACATAGCAGTTAAGGCCACAGTTATTTTTTTTGGAAATACAGAAAGAAAGAAAGAAAGTAGTAATAGAAATGGCAGTTCCTCTTTTTTTGAAATACAGAAAGAAAGAAAGAAAGTAGTAATAGAAATGGCAGTTCCTCTTTTTGGGAACTACTAATAGAATTAAAGTATTAAATAGAAGTGGCAGTTCCTCTTTTTGGGAACTACTAATAGAATTAAAGTATTAAATAGAAGTGGCAGTTCCTCTTTTTGGGAACTAAATATACAATTAACGTATTAAATAGAAGTGGCAGTTCCTCTTTTTGGGAACTACTAATAGAATTAAAGTATTAAATAGAAGTGGCAGTTCCTCTTTTTGGGAACTACTAATAGAATTAAAGTATTAAATAGAAGTGGCAGTTCCTCTTTTTGGGAACTACATATACAATTAAAGTATTAAATAGAAGGGGCAGTTCCTCTTTTTGAGAACTACATATAGAATTAAAGTATTAAATAGAAGTGGCAGTTCCTCTTTTTGGGAACTACTAATAGAATTAAAGTATTAAATAGAAGTGGCAGTTCCTCTTTTTGGGAACTACATATACAATTAAAGTATTAAATAAAAGGGGCAGTTCCTCTTTTTGGGAACTACTAATAGAATTAAAGTATTAAATAGAAGTGGTAGTTCCTCTTTTTGGGAACTACTAATAGAATTCAAGTATTAAATAGAAGGGGCAGTTCCTCTATTTGGAAACTAAATATATAATAAAAGTATTAAATAGAAGGGGCAGTTCCTCTTTTTGGGAACTACATATAGAATTAAAGTATTAAATAGAAGGGTCAGTTCTTCTTTTTAGGAACTACTAATAGAATTAAAGTATTAAATAGAAGTGGCAGTTCCTCTTTTTGGGAACTACTAATAGAATTAAACTGGCTCTACTGAGGCAAGATGTCGTCCTCATCCTCATCCTCTGATTCCTGGCCCCCTTCAGTGTGTACTTTCTCATCCTCACACATTATCAATTCGTCCCCGCTGGACTCCACAACCACAGGTCCCTCTGTAGTATCTGGAGGCCAGTGCTGTACTTGATTGAGGACTTGAGAATTCATTTTTATAAACATCATTTTTTCAACGTTCTGAAGAAGCAACCTCCTTCGCCGCTCACTGACCAGGTTCCCCGCTGCACTAAAAACTCTTTCAGAGTAAACACTGGAGGGGGGACAACTCAGGTAAAATAGAGCCAGTTTGTACAGGGGCTTCCAAACTGCCTTTTTTTCCTGCCAGTAACAATATGGACTGTCTGACATGTCTATTTTGATGGTGTCAACAAAGTAATCCTCCACCATTTTTTCAATTGTGACAGCATCAAATGCAGCGAGAGTAGACATGTCTGCAATGGTTGGCAGGTCCTTCAGTCCGGACCAGATGTTCTCAGCATCCCCGCCAGCAGGTCTTTGAGGAAAACTGAGCTTTTTCCTCGCAGCCACAGGTGTGGAAGAAACTGATGCAGGAGCTGGTGGCATGTCACGGTCCTCTTCAGAGGACAATTTCCTGATCAGCAGGTCTTTGCACTGCTGTAGACTTGTGTCCGCCGGAAACAGAGACACAACATACGCTTTAAACCGAGGATCGAGCACGGTGGCCAGAATGTATTCCTCTGACTTTAAAAGAGTGACCACCCTTGCATCCTGGCAAAGCGTACGAAGGGCTTCATCCACAAGAGCTACATGCTTGGTGAAATCGCAATGGTTTACCAGCTCCTCCCTCACTTTCTCCAGCTGCTTCTGCAACAGTCTGATCAGGGGAATCACCTGACTCAAGCTGGCAGTGTCGGAACTGACTTCTCGCTGTGCAAGTTCAAACGGCTGCAGAACCTTGCACAACACGGAAATCAGTCTCCAGTGCGCTTGCCTCAGGCGCATCCCCACTCCTTTTCCTATGTCGTAGGTGGCTGTATAGGCTTGAATGGCCTTTTGCTGCTCCTCCATCCTCTGCAGCATATAGAGGGTGGAGTTCCAGCGCGTCACAACCTCTTGTTTGAGGTGATGGCAGGGCAGGTTCAGACTTTTTGGATGTATCTCGAGTCTGCGGTAGGCACTGGCAGAATGCCTAAAGTGTCCAGCAATTTTGCGGGCCACCGCAAGCATCTCCTGCACACCCCTGTCACTCTTCAGGTAATGCTGCACCACCAAATTAACGGTGTGGGCAAAACATGGGACGTGCTGGAAATTGCCCATATGTAATGCCCGCACAATGTTACTGGCGTTGTCTGACACCACAAATCCCCAGGAGAGTCTAAGTGGGGTAAGCCACTGTGAGATGATTTCCCTCAGTTTCTCTAAGAGTTTGTCAGCGTTGTGCCTCTTATTAAAAGCTGTGATACACAATGTTGCCTGCCTTGGCACGAGCAGCCGTTGTGGAGATGTTGCTACTGATGCAGCTGCTGCTGTTGCTGCGGAAGGCGATGCATCTACCCAGTGGGCTGTCACAGTCATATAGTCCTTCGTTTGCCCTGAACCACTTGTACACATGTCCGTGGTTAAGTGGACAGTGGGTACAACCGCATTTTTAAGAGCACTGAGGACACTTGTTCGTACTTCTCTGTACATCTTTGGTATTGCCTGCCTAGTGAAGTGGAATCTCGACGGGATTTGGTACCGGGGACACAATACCTCCATCAACCGTCTAAATCCCACTCCACTGATGGTGGACACCGGACGCACGTCTAACACCAACATTGCTGTTATTGACGCAGTTATCCGCTTTGCCATAGGATGACTAGTGTCGTACTTGGTGCTCATGGCAAACGATTGTTGGACGGTCAACTGTTTGGTGAAAGACGTAGCGTTCTTGCGACTTCCCCTCTGGGAAGATGACCGACTACCAGCAGCAACAGCAGCAGTGGCAGTAGTAGGCGTACCGCTGCAGAATTCCTCAGATGAATCCCGTATTGAAGAGGACTCAGTCTGGCTCTTGACATGGCCTGCAGGACTAAATCTGATGGAGATCGTGGAGGAAGTTGACGAGGAGGGTGTTGGTGGTGTGTATCCAACAGGACCAAGGGATTTAGGTGTCCCTGGACTGATGACGGTCCTAGCCCCAGTTCCTGAACTAACCACTGAATTATGAAGGTTATTCAGGTGACGTATAAGGGAGGATGTCCCTAGGTGGCCAAGATCCTTACCCCTGCTTATTTGAGCTTTACATAAGCTACATATGGCCAGACATTTGTTATCCGGATTGGGGTAAAAATAACTCCAGACAGAAGAGGTGCATTTCTTGGTCTTCTGACCAGGCATGACAATGGGCTTTTTCATCCCATGGACATCCACTTTTTTCCCCCCTGGTGCCTCATTTAAAATAACCACATCAGCATCCTCCTCATCAAGTTCCTCCACAACGCCAGCTACATCAATAACCTCCTTGACACCTTGATTATCCAAATCTGGAGCGACACTGTGGGTCATCCTTCCAGCATATGCAGAGGGTGTGCTGCAAATGGTGGATGGAGTCACCTCTTCCCGTACATTGATGGGAAGGTCAGGCTTCGCAACCACCAACACCCTTGGACTCGCCTTGGGGATTTGTGATGTCATCTGTTTAGAAGGCAGAGTTGTTTGCTGTGTTGATGCTGACAGCATAACTCTTTTAAATGTTTTTGGAGGGGGGGGAGGAGAAGGAGGGCTTAGATCCTTGGGTGAAGCTGAACCACTAGTGCTGAACACGGGCCAGGGCCTAAGCCGTTCCTTGCCACTCCGTGTCGTAAAGGGCATATTGGCAAGTTTACGTTTCTCCTCAGATGTTTTCAATTTTCTTTTTTTACTAATTGTAGTGAACTTTTTCTTTTTGGATTCTACATGCCCTCTACTAGGAGATTGGGCATCGGCCTTGGCAGACGACGTTGATGGCATTTCATCGTCTATGTCATGACTAGTGGCAGCAGCTTCAGCATTAGGAGGAAGTGGGTCTTGGTCTTTCCCTACTTTATCCCCCAAATTTTGGTACTCCATTATATGCAGCACACGTTGTATTACAGTACTATTTTTTAAATACTGCAAGAACAGTGAAAATTTTTTAATAGATTGCAGTATTAATGTTAATGGACTGCAATAATTTTTTTTTAGACTTTTTAGAATATTTTTTTATATTTTTTTAAAAAGATTTTTGTCGAATTATAATTTTTTGGGAATATTTTTTAATACTTTTAAAATAAAGATGCACTTAGCAAAACAAAGCACAGGACAAAAGCACCGCTGGACTCAGCAAGGACAGAGCACTGGACTGATGCACCACTGGACTCAGCAAGGACAGAGCACTGGACTGATGCACCACTGGACTCGGCAAGGACACAGCACTGGACTGATGCACCACTGGACTCAGCAAGGACTTTTTTCATTTTTTTTTATATTAATTTAAAAGGATTTTTGTAGAATTTTTCCTTTTTTTTCTTTTTATGGAAGAATTTTTAATACTTTTGAAAGAAATATGCACTTTGCAGAACAAAGCACAGGACAAAATGCACCGCTGGACTCAGCAAGGACAGAGCACTGGACTGATGCACCACTGGACTCAGCAAGGACAGAGCACTGGACTGATGCACCACTGGACTCAGCAAGGACAGAGCACTGGACTGATGCACCACTGGACTCAGCAAGGACACAGCACTGGACTGATGCACCACTGGACTCAGCAGGACACAGCACAGCACAGCACGAGAAATAGCAGGACAGAGGACCACCTAACACACCCTCCCTCTACCCTGATCAATGCCCGAGTGAAGATGGCGGCGGCAAGCGGGGAATTTAAAGGTTCTGAGTATCGCAAGATCCGACAGCGGGATTATGACTCAGAGCCTTGTTTTAAGTTTCGAAATCGCCGGGAATACCGGGACAGTGCTCGGATCTGACTCGGATCCGCACTGTTCGGGGGGGCTCGGATTCTAGGAATCCGAGTGCGCTCATCCTTAATTAATATATATATATATATATATATATATATATATATATATATATATATATATATATATATATATATACATATATATATATATATATATATATATATATATATATATATACATATATATATATATATATATATATATGTATATATATGTGTACGCACGTACGTAGAGTAACCTTCTGGACCGCACAGCTGGCCTACCCGGTACCTATCCAAGGTTCAAAATCACCCAGGCAAATATCCGAAATAACACAAATAAGTTTAACAAAATGGTAGCACAAAACAGCAACAACAGATGTAAATAATAATAATTTGCAACAAATATCACTACAGTCTGGCATAGACAATGAACAGGGTATAATAAAAACACCTAACCAGTATCTTTGCTACTTTCATGGACTGTTGCCTCTCTCCTTTAAGGCTACCAACAAACGTAGTGGCCCAAAGTAACTGTCACTCCGCTTTCAGCGGACACACAGCTCTCCAAGACCTAGAGAGGTAGATCAGGGCACGGCCGTACTCCAAGGACCGATTGTCCCTCTCCTGTCAGGGGCAGAGATTAATATATCTCAACGCCAGCTAGACCTCAGCTATCACTCTTAAGTGAATGCTAATTTGCTGTCCTCTAGAGCTCTCTTTTAAACCCAGAAATGTCATCATCAGCAATTCCAGGACCAGCCTGATTGGTCCTTTCCTGTCTTTACCTTTTCACAGGTAAACATACAGACCAGGAGATAGCAGACGAATCATTCCTGATTTAATTAGGAACAGATATTGTTATGTGGCTATACAGGTAAGTTTGTTTAAACAGAGATCAGAATCCAGACACCTTTATATTTAAATACATAATGCAGTCCTCTGCCATTAAACATAGATCTCTGTCTGTGGGCCTTTTCTTATGCTAGCACACACAGACCCACAACAAAGACAGGAAACCCCCTGGTGTGATGTACATTCATACAGGACTGGTGGACAATAACCCTTTTGCCTAGACTGAAACAATGGCCTAGTCTGCATGCTAACTATACAGGCTGGCAGTTACTTCAAAATAGAATTATTATTATTATTATTATTATTAATTTTTATTTATAGGGCGCCACAAGGTGTCCGTGGCACCGTACAGGGACAAAAACTAATTACAATACAAGGTGAGACAGCACAGTACAGTAAACATAAAGCACAGTAACTCAGTAAGCTCAATGCACAGCTAGTGAGGGCGGGGGGAGTATCCGCAAATGACGGGGCCCAAAAGGAGGGCGCGGAAGACCGGGAGACCCCCAGAGGGCAAAGTAGCTGGAGAGCAGAGTTAGAAGTGGTGGAAACAGGAGGAGAGATGGCCCTGCTCAGAGGAGAATATACACAAGCTTAAATATGACTGACAAATATGAGGGAACCAGAGGGCTAGAAAAAGTAAATGTTTGATAGTCCGCAGTCACCTCATTACCTCACATTCCTTCCCCACTTTTTTTAGCCCTGTGGTATGCCAGAAGAAAACTCCTTCCCCCAAGTCCAAAGTCTCTGGCCTAAGCCACTGAATTGAGCCGCTGGGGTGTCACCTGGGTCCAGGGGGATTGTAGGCTGCAGTCTATAGTTTGAGTTCCCCACAGGTGTCCCAGGGAATAGGGCCAAACAAATCCCATGATGGAAAGGCCTGCTTGATTGGACATGCATCAAGAGAAACAGTACATGGCTTTGAGAAAGTGTCCATCATCGGCACAAAATGCGTCAGTGGGTCTGTAGTTGGAGCTGAGACTGTTATATTCCACTAGAGGTACCTGCTAAAAACTCTGCCTGAGATCCGTCTTCGATCCTACTATTAACTGAATTGAACTCTCCGTGTGTGACCTATTATCTGAGTGTGGAGTACTTTGTTGCCAGTTAAACTGATATTGCAGTTGCGCATTATTGCGCTAAGGACTGAGACCATTCACCGGGAGAACGAGGTTCAAGTACATTAGCGGAGTCCGTTTGGTACTGTAATAATTTCCTCTGGAGGGCTAACTGTGCACGAACAAGCGGTGTGAGTATATCTGTATTCCCTGATGGACATTGGATCCCAGACAAATGAGCTGTTGCCACTATACAACAAGCGCTTTGTGGAATTATTATATTATTATTTATTTATAAGGCGCCACAAGGTTTCCGCAACGCCTTATAAATAAATGCGGTCTATATATTGGGAAACTCATTGTATTTCGAGTACTTTCAGTTCTAATTGAATACCACGAGGTTGTGGTTACGTACGGACTGGATCTTACTATCAATGGATATTTATTTTTTCTGATCGATCATATAACCATTTTTTGTGATTTGTCAGCAGCCTCGGTTGTTCCTATTAATTAGTATTAAAGTAATTCTATCGTTTTAAAATAAGCATTGCCCAATCAATTGTATGTGTGTCCAAAGCACAAAGTGATTTACTTTCAACAGATGTAAATAGTCAACAATTCAATACATTATTATATCATGATAAAGTACAGTACAGCACAGCCAATACCAAAAGATAAGTACATACCAATGCAATTGCTTGCGCACGCTGCGCACCCACCGGACCCGATTGACAATATTCTGTATAGAATATTGTGTCAGAGTTGACTGAGGCCCCAGTGAGATGCAGCTAATATATATACAGTGTTTCATTGTGAACAAAAGAGATGACGTAGATTGTTTCTATAGGTCCAGACGTTGGGTGGGTCCAGGCCAGACAAGTAATAGGTTGATTCAATCTAAGGAATCCAAAGGTGGGGGTCTTCTGTCCAGGGGGCCTGCTCCTTTTCATAGCCAGTATCATACAAAGGTTTACTCTCTAATATCAATAACTAAAGTATGCAATGTGCGATCTCTTCGCCGACTGCACCGGACAGCTGCTGATGATTAGGGCTTCAATATGATATCAGGCATGACACCTTTCCTATTACCTAAACCTTTAATAACACTACAATGTACATATATTCAATATATATATATATATATATATATATATATATAGACTAATAATAAACCGAATACTATCTACTCCTGAATTACAGTGTAACAGAACCAATATGAAATTATATAAATAACTAACTGTTGTAATGCGAGTGTGTGCGTGCGTATTTTACCGTGCGATCGCGTCACGCCACGTAACACGTGGCGTACGCTTCGCAATACGCACGGCAAACCAATATTAAACCAATATACTTTTGTTCATCCAATTATACGACTTCAACAGTCCACCCTTTGATAGTACAATAAACTATCACCTTAAAGATGTTATAAGCAGGATCTCAGTACCACGTTTCATTGTTATGTAATACAAATCCCCCTTGGTGTATGTCCACGCTGTTTGTAGATCTAAACAAGTTATCATAAGAGAGAGTCTTAATCCTCTAAACGACTTCTTCTTTTACTATAAACCGTACACTTTTGGAGCTTGGAGATAACCTTTTGTATGCCCTTCAAGGGTGCAATAAAACACTTAATACATTATTTGGAAAGGTACATGGTACAGTAGAACGTGTATCAGCTATACAGAATTCTCTACTACAGTTCTTCAAGTTTAACAGGTTCTTCTGTCCAACGCATGTCTTCAAGCTCAGAATACATTTAAACACTTCATGTTCATCAATAGCATCATCCTATGTCTATCAATAATGTCATATGCAATCTCCTTCAGCTTGCGTTAATATACACACATCTAATAATGTCACCAGTTCCTTTCATCAACACTTGTGGCCGGGCTATTGTCTGTTCGTTCTTCCCAGTCTCCCAATACTCAGATTTAACAGTGATCGGCTTGCAAAGCATTGGGAGACTTCAGACTAAGGGACCTAGGTGTCCTACTTTTTCCCTTAGTGACCTCCCGCCTATAGTTCAGGTACCTCAAGAATATTTAGTGGAAAGAGAACTAATCCTACTTTATATAATCACTGAGGCACGTGTGAGCACGCCCAGCACTTTGTTTGGTCTAAAACCTTACCCTCCCAAGAATGATAATCATTCTCAAGGATGCCTACTCAAGTCCGAATATTACTGGACTGGCATCGCTGGGTGTGTCTCTTTTTAACTATGGGGTCGCCGTACTTACGGACGTAATGCTACTCAGACAATAGCCCCTCGCACTTTCTCCAAGCTCCAAGGTTTCTAAATTTTCCTTTACCCCTGAATTGAATAGAGTAATTGACTGGACTGATTATGCCACTAACTTCTTCCTCCCTAATACCTCCTTATCATTACCTGAACCAGTCTCTGTCACCTGCTAATAATCAAAAGAATTAACCGTCCCGAGAAGAGAGTGAAATGAGAGAACACAAAAAGAGGAAAAACTACAACTTCATGCTGGACAACAGTCTTAGCCTTTGGCTCAGGTGCTACTAACTGCATTCGAGGCCTTCCAGTACAAACTCATGAGTGCCCTTGGACCCTTCTCTGAGTGTTGGCCCCTCTGCAGTGGGTGGTATGGGCACCAGTGTGTCTCTGCTACCCTTGAAGCCGTGAGGCTGGTAGCCTACACCTGGTACCTGTCTGGCAAATAACCTAAGCTTAAGAAATTACTGCTCCACAACTTACTCTCCTGATCCAACATCCTGACAGTTAGTGTGACCTTTCAGGAAACAGTGTTTTGGACGTTCTTGGTTACTGTCTCACTATTTACCTTCTCTCAAGGTCTAACCTAGCCTCCCAGTTACACTCTCATCTCACGAGGGGTCAAGAACATTTCAAAAACTGACAGGTTAGGAGTCTGCCCAGGGGTGACCTTTTGGTAGCGGGAAAGGACTAGTGGCACTTCAATCAAGTTCCAACTCTTATTCTATTCAATTCATTCTACCGAGTACCACTACTTTATGTTCACACTGGTTTATGGCTAACTGAAAGTATGTGATTTGTTACCACTACTCATACATTATACATCTATTATAAACTACATGAATACCCCTATCATCTATTATAACTCTAGGACTATCACATTAAATAACAAAAGCTTTAAGTATGATACAGTAATACATTAGACACATTTCAATACACCTCTACCCAGACATATTTCATTGGTACACCTGTGTATACTTGAGGATCCTGCATGGTGGTAATTGGATGACGTGTATTTGTTTTACCTGGAGGAAAACCCATCAGCAGGAGGGATATGGGATGGCTCTATTGGTCTACCTTGTCCATCTCTCCAGAGTCCATCAGACTCCTCACCACATCTCTTCACCTTCCAGACAGTTTATCCCTCGGGTAACACAAATCTTCCTATATTAACCAATTTGTGTATGCGTGCATGTGTGTGTGTGTTCACCTTTTTAAAACTAAAACAATACAACGAAAAACAATACAAAACATAGATTTGTTAGCTGTCACATAAAACCCTGCTGTCTATTTGACAGCTATGTTCTCCCTGGTGTGACAGCCATGTATGGTTGTGCGTGTAAGTGTGGACCTTACTAGCAGCTACTTCAGTTGGTAACTGTGTCACTCTATAAAGTCCTCTATGTAGTGTCCTAATCATGTGCTGGTATTGCTATAAAACAATTTCTCAGTCACCTCAACATCGCCCTCTTAGACTAGAAAAATGCTAAAGACCAATGTATATCAATTGATTTTCCCTCTGCCAACTCACATGTCATTCTCAGTACCTCATATTCAGCTACTTGACTAAGTGGGAAAGGCAAAGGGGTCTCTTTTTATAACTCTTCAAATATAACAGTATCCAGTACATGCCTGTCTAACAGTGAAAAATATAAAACATGAAAATTCTACATTTTCTAGGGTTTCACATTATGTCGTATCTTGTGGTAAAAATCCTACTCCAATGTTCTATACAGAGATGCATATCTGTATGCCTATCCTCTAGCAATCTCCTGTCTCCACCCTTTGTGCATCCATAAAAAGGCACATTTTTGTACAGGAGGCACGAGCCAAAACAAAAAAACAAAACAGATATGCAATCTATAACACATGAATCGTATTTCCACAACAGAACCTTTCTGCTTAAAATCAGCAGTTTCTATACACCTGAAAACAAAACCCCTGACTGTTTCTGTAACTCATGTCTATCTAGTGTGTGTATCTCTGAATTTGTCTTATGTAAAAACATAAAAATATGTTTTAGCCACATTGTTGAGACTGTGTCTGATTTTATCTCTACCAGAGAGAGAGAGAGAGAGAGAGAGGGATAGAGAGAGAGAGAGGGGTAGAGAGAGAGGTAGAGAGAGGGAGAGAGAGAGAGAGAGAGAGGTAGAGAGAGGGAGAGAGAGAGATAGAGAGAGAGAGAGGTAGGGGGAGAGACTAGCGTTTGTGTAAAGAATGAGAAATAGGAAAGCAATGAATGATGGGAATACAAAGGTTTGAATACAAACATACATGTAGAAAGGGAGATTTTTTTACAACAAAATGACAGCTGGATTGGACTCTGACTCTATGGGGAAATGGCTGTATTCATTCCACTGTTCCCCTTAGCTATTTGCTAACTATGACCCCTCCCCATACTTGACTAGAGGGTCTTAACCGTGCAATCCAGTGTCGTCCGTCATTTGTTCAGTAAGAACTCGGTATCTCATTGACTACATACCTTTTCAACTGACTTTTCTAACTTATGATAGAGAAATGTAAAAATTTACTCTTAGTGACTCATATTTTCTCTGAAATACATAAAACGATATTTTGGAGCAAAGTATGTACATACTTCATTGTTGGATAATGATTCTCAGCCAAACAAATTATCATGAGACACTGCAGCCTAAAACAAAAGAGCGTTCCAATTGTCTTATTGTTAATTTGTCTTTCAAGAGTGATTCTTCTATTTCTCTATCTCCCCTTTTGATCACTAAGTCTATACTCCTTTTTGTGTCCCCTTTACCTGTGAGAAGAAAAACAAGATAGTTATCTCAAAACAGCAAACACAACAAACATTTCTATTCTTTGCCGTCGGCTAGCAATTTAGGAAAACAAACATTTCACAACATAAATGAACAAACAAAATCAACAAAGATTACATTTAAAAAAATAAGTTTCTTTCTACATTTTGCACCTTAATGCTCACCACAGATTAACTCTAGAGTCGGCTATATTTCTCCCCCAGAATATTAGTTGTTACTACTTGCAATCAATTGTAGGGGAACCTCTGAGAGAAGTGTACGCCTCCTTTGTGGATGTCTATGTGATTTCCAACCCAGGTATCCATTCTTCTCTCTACACAGTTCCTACTCATGTGTCCCTTCTTATGGCAGTAGAAGCACGTCCCTGTCATGTCTGCACAATGTTTTGCTAGGTGTCCTATTTTATTGCCTTGAAAACACTTCCTCAACTCGTGTTGTTTCTCTTCCTTTTTACAATCTCTCCTAATGTGTCCTTCTTCTCTGCAATTGTAACATCTCACTATTCTGGGTTTCCTGTTATGTGGGTTGTATTCTGGTGGTCGTGTGTGCAGTCCCTCTAGTGCTGGGATACTTACCATCATTACCCTATCACTTAGTATCTCTTTCTGTTTGTTTATACTTTTATCATGTTCTATAGCTGACTCCCTGAGAGCACTTACAGTGGTTCCTTTCCAGTATGGTAATGAAGTTTGCACCCTTCTTTTCAAGTTTTCCCTGAGGCCATCCATTAGAACTTTAACAGCAACCTCTCTGTAATATACATTATCTTTTATGTTTGGTACCCCAGTATATTTGCCCATTGCTATCAAAGCTCTGCAAAAATAGTCTGCTGCATTTTCACTATCTTTTTGCTGGATACTAAATATTTTACTCCAGTCCACTATCACTGGGAAATATGTGGCCAACCGTGTGATTATTTGTTTAATATTGTCCTGATTATCATCCTCGGTTAAGGATTCATCCTCCTCCAACATACAATCCTTAATGAACTTTTGTATATCAGTATTGAGAGGAAGACAGGCCTTCAATAATACTCGCCAATCATTATTAGTTGGCTCATACACATTACCATAATATCTAATAAACTGCTGACATTTGGTCAAATCTTTCCTAGGATCAGGGAAATCAGACAAAATTGAAAATGTTTCAGACCTAGTGCATGGATCATGCTTTGCTACATGTTTTAAGGGAACATCACTATTCCTGTCTGCTTTCCCATTGGGAACTGCTGCTGTGCAGACAGGATGTAAGTCTACCAAATCACTGAAACTAGTTGCTGAAATTGCTGCTGCAGTACAATGGATGTCTCCCCCTGTGTTAACCTTTTCATTATTCTCACCACTTTCAGCAGCTGCCCCTGCTGGTGGGACCGTTCCTTTTCTTTGTCCTGAAACATTACTTTTAACCTTACTTAAAACAACATACAACTTACTAGTTACAGTTTTTACATTTTTGGTATTGGCTGTACTTACCGCCCCAACCGAATTTATCGGGGGCGTGTTTGCGCTCAGTTCGCCACACTTTGCAACGCACACTTCCGGAATGCTTGTTTCCGGTACGCTTACTTCCGCGGAACACGTGTTTTTCCTTACACTCACTTCCGCTGTGCGTTCGCTGCTCTGCCACGTGTTACCTTCCATTTGCCACGATTTTAAGCAATGATTATGTGCATTTCTCACTTTCGTTGACTTAATCAACCGTACTTTATCTTTTACGGTATTTAGTACCTCTGCATTAAAACTCCCTGTTGTTGGGAAAGGCCTATCACAATCTTTGGTCATTTCGACCCACGTGTCACAATACACAGTTGCGTATGCACCATATTTTGCACACATGAGAAATCTCGCTGACTCAATAAGACCTTCTTTAGGCAGTAAATTGGCAATCTCTAGCGTATGCCTAGCACCCATGTTGAACAATATACTTTCTACCCGGAACACAGACACACCGCAATGCTCTGTTCCTTCCAGCCAAATGTGAAATACAGACACACCGCAATGCTCTGTTCTTTCCACCAAATAATTTCAACTCTGTTGCTATACTCACCGCTAGAGATCTATTATGCTCGGTGAACGTATTTCCTGTTAGCCGCGTTCACTCGCTTTTCTCGCACCAGGCGAGGATCCCTAATACAGAAATATCACTGTGGGCCCCAAGGGCTATCAGCTCCTCGATACCCTGGCTCAACCACAAAATCTGCTGAGTTTATTATCGCTGGGAGCGCAAAGTCGATACAATCAACCTGCCTTTCCAGTATAATTCCTCCTAGCTGCTTCACCAATTCGCACTAACGGTGCGATCGGATCGCACTGCCTACCAATACTAATTATTAGCAAACCTTGCGATCTATTGGTAGCGCTTTTGCGAAAACTTTGTTTTCGCATTCGGTATACCTGCCCTGTATACCGTCCTTCAGTTGGGCAATCCGCCTCGTCAGACAGCAACTGAGTACAATGAATAATAACAGTGTATCTACGTTACAAAATCGCACACTATACACCTTTTCTGCGCAGAAAATTGAAAGTTCCCAACAACCGTAATAATGTCTCAGAGGCTTTCACAAGTAATTATACTATGCATATAATAACTATCAAAACGATTGTTCAACCACGTGGCAAATCTACCGGAAGTTCGCGTACGCACAGCAGGAAGTACACATACGCTCAGCAATGCAATACACTTTAAAGCGTAAAACGACAATAAAAAGAAACATTTTTCTTTCTTGTCCCTAGATTCTAATTAGCGTTCCTTCAGTCTATGCAACAACGGACATTCGGTTTCGCAACACACAGTGAACCACAGGTATTAGACGCATTACGTTCTTTCCTGCTTTATGCGACGCGACCGTCAATCCACCCTTTGTTGAGGAACCGAATATCGTAAGCGTTGCATACCTGCCGGTAACGTAACTCCTAACTCACGAGCCCCCAAATTATTAAAGTAATTCTATCGTTTTAAAATAAGCATTGCCCAATCAATTGTATGTGTGTCCAAAGCACAAAGTGATTTATTTTTAACAGATGTAAATAGTCAACAATTCAATACATTATTATATCATGATAAAGTACAGTACAGCACAGCCAATACCAAAAGATAAGTACATACCAATGCAATCGCTTGCGCACGCTGCGCACCCACCGGGCCCGATGGACAATATTCTGTATAGAATATTGTGTCAGAGTTGACTGAGGCCCCAGTGAGATGCAGCTAATATATATACAGTCAGTGTTTCATTGTGAACAAAAGAGATGACGTAGATTGTTTCTATAGGTCCAGACGTTGGGTGGGTCCAGGCCAGACAGGTAATAGGTTGATTCAATCTAAGGAATCCAAAGGTGGGGGTCTTCTCTCCAGGGGGTCTGCTCCTTTTCATAGCCAGTATCATACAAAGGTTTACTCTCTAATATCAATAACTAAAGTATGCAATGTGCGATCTCTTCGCCGACTGCACCGGACAGCTGCTGATGATTAGGGCTTCAATATGATATCAGGCATGACACCTTTCCTATTAACTAAACCTTTAATAACACTACAATGTACATATATTCACTATATATATATATATATATATATATATATATATAAATATATATATATATATATATATATATATATATATATATAGACTAATAATAAACCGAATACTATCTACTCCTGAATTACAGTGTAGCAGAACCAATATGAAATTATATAAATAACTAACTGTTGTAATGCGAGTGTGTGCGTGCGTATTTTACCGTGCGATCGCGTCACGCCACGTAACACGTGGCGTACGCTTCGCAATACGCACGGCAAACCAATATTAAACCAATATACTTTTGTTCATCCAATTATACGACTTCAACATTAGTCACCTCAGTACTGCAGGTATAATAAATATTTTTATGTTTTATGTGTTAAGGTCTTTGAACTGGCTGTGATACATGCTGATGTTTTATGTTTTTATACATCTTTCATATATGGATAGTCTAATAAATAGTAATTGTTATTACTTTTGAGCATTCTTTCTTGTCCGTTGGGAGATTCTCCAGATAGATTAATATATATTTTTTATCATTATATATCAGACTGTTAGCAGCGCAACCCTGTTTTTCTTTTTTCTTTGTGTGTGATCACTTTGTGGTGGCAGCTAGCAATCCACCACGGGTCTGCAGTAGCTGAGACACTTGATTATTATTTTTCTCCTTTACTCTCCTGTTCTATACGAGTAATTATTCCCTGGTGGTCTCCAGTGTGCGCCATTAACACCTAGTCACTGAGCAGCACTGGGGCAAACTCCAAAATTACCATTTCTTTCTCCACTGGTCTGTGTTCACGTAATTTACAACCCCCAGCAGATATATATGGGGAAACAGGGTAACTGCACAGCATTCTCCACTGGTCCTTCCCACCCAATAAGTCCCGTTTGGCTGCAGAAGAATAAATAGACCTTAGGGTTCTGTAGTCATCCCTTCCCCCTCAAAAGCCAAGTTTCCACTGTTTAAAGTTAAAACATTGAGCAGTTGCAGCAGACTGCAATCCAAGAAATCTGGATCTGAGTTCTCCTTCCCAAAACATCCAAAATAATCTGGAACAAGAGTTGGGGTACATAGGGGCTTCTCACTGCCCGCGTTCACCTTTGGCGCATCTGGAGGGAGCATTTCCTCCACAGAGGAACTGGACTGGAGAAAACAGTGCCAAATCCTGGAATCCTGCAACTCTGTTAGAATCTCGGTTACGGTACCCAGGTTTACAGCAGGCTGCAGTGAGGTTACAGTTTCACTCCAACTCTCTTCCCAGCAATGTAAAACATCCTCTAGCCCGGCAGGGAGAATATGCTGAGCCTCCTCTGTTCTTATCCCTGCCAGCCTAACTGCACTTGGGGCCTTCCCCGACTGAACATGCTGGACAGCCGCAGATGTCAGGGCAAGGACAGTCTCCAATTCTTCTCCTGTGGACGAACTGACCTCCTCCTAGAAATCTTCCATGGTCTCTGACAAGGCGGCTTCTTCCCGAAATGACAGAAGCGTTTGCAAATGACAACTCCTGATGTCCACATGATCAGGGCAAGTGTTCCCTGCTGGTTCCACACTGTCCACTCTGTGTCCTTCTCCCTTGCACAGGAGGGTTTGTAGTCTGCGTAACCTGGCAGTCACCTGTTCAATTCTTGTCTCCTCCAGTGCAGATGGTGGTTGGAATTCACTCACCAAGTCCTCATCCTCCAAGCCCGCAAATGGCCAATCGTAACACAGCTCAGGCTGCTCACTGAGCTTTTCGCTGGGACCTTCCCCCAGTGAGGAGAGAAGGGATAGCTGGTGTCATTTTCTATCATCCACCTGGTCGAGGTCAGCCTCCTCTCCCTGTTGCTTTGGAACCTCTGAACTAACCGCTCGAATCTCTTGGCCCAATTGTAACATCTCATTGGCTGTCCACTCCAGCGCCGCCTTCCACTCAGGCAGTTTCACCATGTGCAGGGCTCTGGCCTCTCCCTGACATTTCACAAACACATCAAATAGAAGTCCTAATTTTTCCTGCTTGTGAACTCCTTTCCAACTGTTGACCTCATTCCAGACCATGTAGAGGCGCTCCCAGGGCGAACAGTTCCATTCATCTCTGGGGGACAGAGGCAGCTCTGGGTCCTGGGGTTATAATGGGCTGCCCCTATCTATGCTGGTCCTTGCTCTGTTACTGCTATGGCCCTTTCTTCCCCTCTTCAGGGCCATCTTTATGGTGGGGCTGGGACCCACTATTTGCTGTGGGGCTGGGACCCACTCTACTTGCTGTGGGTTTACAACCCACCACTGCGTAATCTGTGGGGCTGAGACCCACTACTCACTCCCAAATCTCAAGGCCTTGGCCCAAAATCTCACACTATTGACTGGGTGAACGTACCCACTTCCAAACTGCTCTGTAGTTGGACCTTAGCTCCAACCTACTGCAGGCGTCACACTTCCTGAGTGGGGCTCCTACCCACATTCATACACGGTGGGGCTGGAACCCAATACACGCCATCTGCTCCAACGGCTTCCAGGCCTTGAACAGTATCTGCGGCAGGGTTCTGTCCTGCTCTCACTTTACTTAGTACCTTCGAGAGGACATGCGGACCCTACTCCAGCCGGTACAATAGCCTTCACTTGTGCCTCCTTGGAGCCCCTTTGTTGGGTGCTCCACGGCGGGGTTCTGTCCCGCTCTCCCTGCCAGGGCCACTTCACTGTGCGCTCCCAGTCTTCTAACTTAGGTAATACTTGGTAGTTCCTGGGGGCCACTATTAAGCAGTTACTCCCCGGCTAACACCTGGCCGCACTTTACTCAGTCCTTTACTTATAGGAGCACGCTCCTCACTCCAACTTGCAGGGTGTACCAACCCTCGCCAAGCCTGCACCTAGATGGATCACAGTTACCACTCTAGGCCCCATGTCTTTTCCTGGCACATGGTCCCACACTCAGTACTGGTAGTAGGCGTTCGAACCCTCACCGTGTTAGTTTTATTCTCGCCCTTGATTATTCCCAAGTGCCACAATTATGGCTAAGTTATGCTCCCAGTCCATACTGTGAAACATCAGTTTGCACAATAAAGTCCTTGTCATAGTTAGGCGCCAACAGTACTGGAGCATGAACCAGGGCTTCCTTTAACGACTGAAATGCCAGCTTACAAACGGGTGTCCAGTCAGCTACTTTGGGGAGTTTATTCTTAGTTAGATCTGTCAGGGGCTTCGCTGCAGTACTAAAGTCTGGGATAGAACGTCTGTAGTCCCCTGCAGTCGTTAAGAATGCCAGTACATGTAACTGGTTTGTGAGCTGGGGCCAGGCTCAGATTGTCTATACCTTAGCTGGTTCTGACCTAACCCTTCCTGCCCCCACACGATCACCCAGATACTGTACCTCTGACATCCCCATCTGGAACTTCTTTGCCCTAACAGTCAAAAATGCGCCCTTCCACCCTAGTAATAGCCCTATTTGCTCCAGATTAACTTCCCAAATCTTACTGAAATTGGAAATGTCCTCTAGGTAACCATGAACTCTGTCCATCTCATCTACAAAAGAGTTAATACAGGGCAAGGGGTAGGTGTCAGACATGGGCACAGGCAGGGGACCTACTATGTCCACAGCCACTCGCTGAAAAGGTTCCCCAGTTATTGGCAAGGACCTGAGCGGAGCACGAGCACTGGGGTGCCCAAGACGCTGACACACATCACAGGACTTACAGTAGGCCAGAACATCATCAGACATTCCAGGACAGAAAAAGTTCTGTGTCAGGCGCTTCAGTGTTCAGTCTCTGCCCTGGTGTCCCACTATAGGGATTTAAGGGGCAGCTGACATTAGTTGCTCGCGAAAGCCCTGTGGTACTACCAGTTGAACTTGTTCCCGGACTGAACTATCCCCATCTACCTTCCTAGCTACATGGTACAATAACCCTTTACGCCAGGTCACACTCCCCACCTCCATCGCTGGAAGGCTGCCGGCAGCCTGGCGCCTCATGCCTTCCAGTGAGAGATCAGAGAGCTGCGCTGCCCTGAACTCTTCCCTGCGGCCCTCACTATCGTCTAAGTCAGAATACGTTGCAGGGGGGCCTATGTTGGGGTGACTAGGGTCAGTCAAATTGGGGTCAGTCAAAGGGAGGTCACTGTGGTCAGCTATACTCACCGCTGGAGCTGGTATACTGCTAGGGACAGGAGCATCACCGGGCACCCCCCACAAGATCAGGTTGGCAAGAGACAACATCCTCTGCGTTGCTAGGGGATGTAGTCTTTCCAGAGGCAGGCTGGCTGTTTCCTGAAGAAATAGCAGATGTGGTCTTTTCCTCTGGGCTGGCTGAAGCTGTGGTGGCTGGTGATGGCTGCTTTCTAGCAGCTGTGGTCTTTTCATCTGGGCTGGGTTGTGCAGGTGTAGATCCTAAAGACTGTAGCTTAGCAGCTTGGCTCAGGGTAATAGAGTTGAGAAATGCAGTCACAATTCCACCCCCAACATCGTTGACCAAAATCACATCAGTTAGGAGGCCATTCATAATGGCAACATCTCGCAACCCCATGCCATCTCCCCAGTCCAGATACACCCTTGCTACAGGCACTTTCTTCTGCAGTCCATCTGCCTGAGAAACTTTGGCAGTGCGATCCTGCAATACGGCAGCAGGATCAATAAGATGGGGACTCACAACAGTAATTGAGGTCCCTGAGTGTCTCAGTCCTTCACCCTTCAGGTTTCTCCACATGTTTTTGGGGGGTCTTTTGAACACACAGGTGACTCACTGACTCACCTTCAGACACGCCACACTCCACTGGGCTGGCAGGGGTGGAAACAGTCTCTACTGGCTCACTTTCACCAGTTAAGCAAGTCAGCCGGGCCCCAGGACTTGGATTAGGGGCAGGAGTCTGGGGTGCTGGGGCTATGAGACAATCCATCCTTAAATGACTGATTTTCCCGCAGCTATAGCACTTTCTCTCCAGCCTGGTCTCCGATGGTCTCTGATGACTCCCAGGGACAGGGCGGGGCAGTGGCTGGCGAGGGGTAACCGAATGGTTAGGTACTTGCTTTTGGGAGTGAGTAGAAGAGGGTTGCCCCCCTGATTGTACAGTCCTTTGGTGTTGGCTGTTAACCTGACGCTTCTGCAAGTGTGGCCTTACTGCCACATACTGATCCGACAGCTGTGCGGCTGCTTCCAGGGTGCCTGGCTTCCAGTCTAGCACCCATTCTATCACCTTTGGTGAGCACCGTCGGTGAAACTGCTCAAGTCTATTGAAATACACATAAAAAGGTATTATGGCGCTGCTGACTGCAATCACATAAATGGTGCATATAAAACCAACAAATTCATATATAAATAAACATCAAAAATACTTATATTTGAGGGTGGATCCGTGGGTCACTTTGTTCGGATCTCTCCTCCGTTATATAGTGAAGTACCATGCAAAATACTTTTGTTCTAATTCTGGGAATATTGTGTGATTCCTTAAAGGCGTTTTAGCAGCAGCTGATTTGCTGCGCAGACCACCGCTTCTACATCTACTTGTCTATTTTTGTACATCAAATCTATTACCTCATCCATGGTCTGGGCACCTGCCCCGCGCATGCACTTCCTGGCAAACTTCAGCAGCAGGTTGGCAAACTTCCTCGCGAGTGGCGTGGAAGTCCTTTGTAAAGTCCCGGAACTTTAAACGATAGGTCTCTGGGGTAATAGTGTACCGTTTAAGGCAGTGATGGCTAAACTGTGACACTCCAGGTGTTGTGAAACTACAAATCCCAGCATGCTCTACCAGCTATCAGGTAGTTATCTGCTGGCAAAGCATGCTGGGACTTGTAGTTTCACAACACCTGACGTGTCACAGGTTGGCCATCACCGGTTTAAGGAGTGCTCTTTTCACTATATCATAGTCCGCACAGTCCTCTGTGGGAATCCCACGGTAGGCCTCCACTGCACGTCCTTGCAGTGTGGGCACCAGATGCTTAACCCATTCGTCTCTGGGTACAGCGTGTAGCCTGCAGGTCCTTTCAAATACCTGCAGGTGCTCATCAATATTCCCAACACAGTCCTCAAATTTAGGGCAACGGTAAAAATAACAGTCCTGATCCTCTAGGGGGCGCCTCCCCCCTAGGCTGCAAGGCTGGTGCCCTTCCCTCTTGGCGCCATGCCTCGATGACCTGTGCTCGCTCAGCTGCAGATACGTTGTCCCCTAAGACCGCCAGCTGGATCTTTAGCCCGGCAGCCTTGCGCTCATCATAGGATAGAGGGGCTGGTTGTGCGGGTGAAGTCTGCTGGGTAGAGGTCTCTGCAGGCTGTTGATCAAGATTCTCTGCTGTCTGGCCGTCTGGGGTACCATGATGTCGGTGCCATTTGCTCAGCGCCTCTCTCATCTCCCCCGTTTGGCAAATGGCTGATGTCAATGCCCTTGGCACTGCACAAAGTCTCGAGATCCACCCTGGACACGCTGGTGTAATCAGACATCCTGTGCGTTCTCCTGGCTGCAGTTATTCCTCCCTGAATAACTCGGCTCTCCTGATTGGTTCACAAAAAGCCGTCTGCGGTTATCCCACCGCTCGCCACCAGAAATCTGTGAAAGGATGGACCGCCTATGCCACCCTGTCTGTTGTTGCTGGGAACCGGCTGGGCCTACTTTGCCACCATTCCCTTTTGTTATCCCAAAAGCGCCCTCTTGCCGCAGTAGGAGGGGCTTATAATGCTGCCACCACTGAGCTCCTTCTATGGCACTCAGAACCACATTCCTTCTGGGTCACTGATGCTGATAGTGTACCTCGTTGCTGGTGTACCCGGACTGGTAACTCCGGACCTCTTACTTTGGATCCGGGTTGTTGTGAATGGATTCCCCCTGGCCTATCACACTAACCAGGCTGCATGGGTAGCAGGCAGAGCGGTGGTACTGGAAAAGTTCTGGTCCAAACCTCAGACACAGCCGGTGAACAGATTAGATTTGGGTCTAATCTGTAGATCACAGGAATACAGCGATATTGAATATGTTTCCAAGCAGGTCTTTGAAGCAAGATGGTTTATTTTCTCTCACCCTAGTTGAAGGTACTAGGGTGATCAGGTCAGATGAAGTCAGAAGAATGATACATGTTCACACAGCTCATCTTTTATACAGTTCAGAAATAGTCTATTTTTAGAATCAGGATGTAACCCTGCTTAGCAAAACATAAAATGTACATGCATTGCAAAGCCACTAATATTTATACTATGAAATTCTTAAAATCCTTGCTGTGATTTCCTGCATCTTTGTTTGAGACGTCGGAAATGTAGCAGCACGTTTTAAATTAAACCTTCCTGTCTCCAAGTTAAACCTCACACATCAAAAGATCTAATTAACATGTGGCCTTTCATCAGACAGTTCGGAATCCATATTCACACAGAACAACAACAACCAAAACAAGCTACTTTCCCACATCACAATACACAAGAGGCTTTGTAAACACCGGCTCATTGTATCAGATATATACATCAGAAATAGGCATTTCCTATAGCAAGGTTAGACAAGAGAGGAATTTCTTCCCCTGGTCTCAGAAATAACGATTACCTATCTCACAATATAAACAATATAAAAAAATAAGTGCAAATGCAATTACATAAATAAGTGCCCTGCGCTATATGCTTTATATAAATTTTTACCAAAAGTTATTTAATAGTGATCCAGTAACAATCTTGTTTTCACATTGGAATGAATAATCAGGAACATTGCAGCAAGGAATATCCCAAGCTACCCAGTTTATAAACTGTTTCATCCTCATAATGGCTGCAATCTTGACAACCTAAACCATGTACAGGGAGCCCCTCATCCACATCGTAAATGGATTTGACCAGCTTTGCCTCTTCCTCTTCTGTTGCATCCCCCGCTGCCTGTTCTCTGGCTAGCTGTTCCGTGAAACCTTATACATGAACATTAACTGATTTTTGTGTCACATATGTTGTATTTTATAAAATCATATTCTATCCGGTCTGTGGGACAAGAATGAAAAAAGTACGTTTCAGACCAGTGATGGGCAACCAGATATAATTCTAGGGCTGCATGTGCTGTTCTCCAACCTTCCAAAGGGCCGCACATTAACCTTTAAAAACAGTTGAAAACTGCATCGGCAGTCATCATTCATCCCAAAATGTCCTCACATATGACCAAAGACCCCCACTTTCCACAAAATGCACCCACAAGCCCTAAGATTCCACATGTACGCCAAAACTCCCCCACATTCCACTCAGACCTACCAACATGTCAGTCAGACCTCCACACATGCTCCTCAAACCTCCACACATACCCCCAGGCCTTGCCACATACCCATCAGACCTCCACGTGTGCACCCCCTCATGCACATCAATCCTCCCCCATATGCCCCCAGGCCTCGCCACAAGACTCTCACTCCAAACCCACTGTTACAGCTGGAGCCCACAGTGGAAGAGAGAGCACACTACACTCCTCCTGTGGTGTGCTGTGTGACCTTTCTGCCATGTGCATATAGGGTATTGTGGCTTGGAAGTAACAAAGCAAAGAATATGTCAGATTGGGAGCTAGGTGCTGCAGGTGAAGGCTCGCCTGTTGCCCACCACTGCTTTACACCCTACAAAGGTACTAATCACAGCAGGAATGTATTATCCTTATGTGCAAAATAATACACTAATTTCCACCCCTTGCATTGTAACATGGTTTTGTCCAGGAGAAAACTTAAAACGTAAAAAAGATGAGTACTTTCCTTAATGAATCAGGCCCATAAGGTGTTGGTTAATGTTGAGGATATTTTGGGCAAATATATGATTACACACTTTTGGATGCCATTTATTTACCATTATGTACAAAGTGTAAAAGTGTTTTAATGTATCATTGTCTCCCACATTTCCATAGATGTCGAAGAAGAACAGGTTGCCGAGCTACCACCATCTGCAACCCTGAATGTTCCAATAGCATCGCCAGATGTTCCAGCACCTGAACAGACATCTTCAGTTGCAAAAATTGTCCAGGATCTGCAGTCTGACAGGGCTATAGCAATGGAGCTCAACCAAAATCTGGAGATTCAGCGGCAACAAATTGCACTGCAAGAGAAACAACTTGCAGAGCAAGAAAAACAAGTAAAAGCTCTGGCAGGTGTTAAGGAAACACTATCTACATTGGCCTCTGCACAAGATAGATTGTCCGCTGCTTGCATGATATCATTTTGTGCCTCTTCGGCAGTGTTGCTTGAGCTGAAAAATATGAAAGCTCAAATGGTACAAGGCCCACAAGAAATTTTGGATAGTGACGCATATGACACGGGTGAACAAGAGCTACAGGAGTCTACTGCTCCCTCTGCTCTAGCACCTATAGATGAAGCGATCCAAGGCCCACAAGAAATTTTGGATAGTGACGCATATGACATGGGTGAACAAGAGCTACAGGAGTCTACTGCTCCCTCTGCTCTAGCACCTATAGACCTAAGCGATCCAAGGCCCACAAGTAACTGGCCATAGTGACACATCTGGCACGGGTGATCAGGAGCATAGAGGTCAAGTTCTCTCTCTGTTCTTGCACCCATTACTGCTCGGTCCACCCGTAGCCAGGTACGTTCCCAAGTGCCAAATCAAGGGCCTGGGGGCAAAAGGTTTAAAAAAACAAAATAATTTTCTAAAGTTTATAGTTTGAGTAATATTTGTTCACCTTAGCAAATGTGATTAGGCTACATTATTTAAATGGCCATATATATTGAACTAAAGCATATGGTATGATGAACACATAGTTTAATTTCAGTTTCATTTAAGGTATGATGGTAAACAATCATGTTATGCTGCAGGGGACAAATGTAAGGAGTGCTTTAAAAGTTTGGAGGGTGGCTTCTTTCTATCAAATTAAACAATTAAGTAACAATGCAGATCAGTAGTTGGATGCAGCATGTATAATATGGCTATTAACTATTATTTTTATCATTGTTAACCTTCACACTGCAACATATTTTATCATGGTCTAAAAGCTCTGCAAGAAAATGTATTTGGTACAAACTCACTATCATATTGTACACACATTGACTTTTTAGTTACATGGACAACATAGCAACTGTGAATGATAATCGCTACAGATTTTGTGCCACATGGCTGCTGTGGGAGGAATTTAAAGAATCTGATTGTTAGAAAAACTATGGGCCTGATTTAAATTGGAACACAACCTGCAAGTTGCATTTTAAAAAAAAAACACAGAAAACCAAAAAAATTGATTTTAAAATAAACAAATCTTAACACTTAATACAAATATGGATTTCATTTTTGTTTTAATATTTTATATATTTTACACTTAATACATAAATATGCTTTTAAAGTGTTCTGTGCATACAATGTCTCTTTATAGTCTTACTTGTTCTGTGCTAGCTAGTGGCACACATACATGTAGTTTTTAAATGAAAGACTGTGCTGTGGCAGTCATCACTATCAGTGGCACTTACACCTGACATGTAGTTGGTGCAAACGATACAGGTGAAACCAAGCGTACTTACGACAAATACACAGGACTTGAATTGGCTGCATCTACGTCTGCGTCAGAATGCCCTTACAGTACATGGCCTACATTAGTTTACTCCCCCTCCACTTTCTGGCTTTCAAGTCGTAGACAGTTGTAAGTGTTATTTGTGTTTTTATAACAATTACTTACAATTGCGTTCATTGGTGTAAGGTCCGCTGCTGAGCATGTGCAGAGCTAATTCCCACAAGATACGCTACACAAATGGACGTACATCCGAACATGAATCAGGCCCTATATGATGTCATAACATACTTGGAATTTGGGTTAGACTTGCAGTTCCTTTCTTTTCTGATTATGGGACTTATGAGCAGACGTTCCCACCCCACGCCCATTCCTCTAACACCCTCTTCTACCCTCACCTTTTTTTCCTTGTCTGTTTTTTTAGCTTTATCTAGAGGTTGTAGAGTGTTAACTTTTGCTCTGTTATTTGCAATCCTCTTTTTGTCTTTTTCTGAGGCTCAGTAATGCAGTCTCAGATTTCAGTTGTGATTTGGGAATGTACTTTATTTTGTTGTATTTTATATGCTTTATTCCCAATAAAGACAAAGCAAGACACTGTCTGTATTTTGTACTGTTCTTAAAAACTTTCAATAAAAACATTTAAAAAAATGTAAATATTTTTGGATAACATGATCCATTATTCTCTGGCTATCTTTCATGTTCACAGAATCAGGATCTAAAACAAAGCATATATAAATGCAATGTTATGAAATATACCACACAGAGCAATTATGTTGTGCTTGGGTGGACATGTCGAGGACTGGCACAGGTTTGTGGGTGCACAAGTCGGGTGGGTTTAGGTGCAAGTGTGCACAAGTAAAGGGTTGATCACGGGTGTGTTAATGGATAAGGAGGTGTGGACTATCCTACCCTTATTTAAACTGGAAACATGGTGTAACTATCATTGAAAAAGTCAGACTGGGGGGGAGTGGCTTAACATGGCCGGACGTGGATACTGATAGCTCCGGCAACCAAGAATAGAGAGAGAAGTTTAAACAACTTTAACTTTGACAATAACACCTGAGCAGTGTATCCCTGGGCAGCAGAGCCCTCTGTGGCTGGTCTGAAATATAGCTGGAGGTTTTTGACCGAACGACAGCAGTGCCAGAAGTCCCTGAATGTTTTGACGCGAAAAGTGACTAAAGGGACGGATCTGTCTTGCACCTATTTATAAAACCCAGTACCCGGTGGAGGAGAAGTGCGGGCGACAAGGTAATACCTACTTATTTGATTATATCCAGGCTGGGAGGGAGAAGAACAGCGCTGGCACCTAGAGAGCCGCTAGTCTGGGACAGACCTGTGCCTAACCCCACCCGCCCTCGGTTACCTACCTGCCGCATGTGCCACATGCTGTGAAGCGGAGTCCACCTCACGCTGCTAAGACAGAGTTCCGGCAACATCATTTGACCAGCACCTCTGCTGATGTTTCACTGAAGCAGAGAGTCAGCCTTGCATAAAAGACACGCTTTGGAGCCAGCCGACACGGGGAGCGTGGTCTGGGCACTGCTGCAGCTTGACACAGCTTGTGTGATCTCCAGTCACGTCTGTCTCCAATCGTCAGGTGAGCTTCTTGAAGTCATTGTCATATCCAGCCTACCATTGCCTAAATACCATATATTTATACACTGACTCACTTCTAACTTTCTGCACAGTGAAAGCCACATATTTATTAGCATTCAATTCAAGCTGTTGCAATTCTCCGTGACGGATCCATAGCTAGCTATACAAAAAAAAAAAAAATCACCACTGCCATCTTGTGGTCAAAAGTTAGTCTGGATTCTTTGCAAATATATTTCTGAGCACTATCACCATCTAGTGGCTGAACTGAATAACTATTATTTCTGATATATCCAAAACTTGGTTGAATGTTGAAATGCGCTTTACTGATGTTCATAACAGCTGGACGTCAATGACACTTAAGTTCATTTTTGCTCCTGCTGATATAGCTCTGCCTGGTGTTTGCCTCCAGCTCTCCACTGTGACGTGATTATTCAACATAACAAGTTGGAGCATATCGATACTAGCTTGATAACCTACCTATGTTGTGCTACCTTCACCACCCGCCTGCATATCTACCTTGCAGTATGCAGTAATCTTCAATGCCCTACCTGGGCCTGATGCACTCTGTATAATTTTCTAAACTCTACTGTGCAGCACCCTCCTCCTCCCCCAACCTCATCATCCTCCTGCCCTATATACCTTACTATACCCTCAACATAACCAGCATGTCGCAGAAGAACAGAAAACCCTCAGGCAACTCTGCCACGTCTAACTTCTTCGGGACCAAAAATAAAGCTTTGCAAGCCTCTACTGACACCTCAGAAACCTCCCTTCTGTCCTCACCATCTGATCTAGATCCTCAGATCCAGGCAGTCATGACAAGTTTATTGGAGGGGGTTAAAGAAGCCTTCAAGCAGGAACTCTCAAAGGCAGTCACTGAACTCAAACTGGAACTCTCCTCCTTGGGGATGCGTACTGATACTCTAGAAACAAAAACGGACGACCTCTGTCACTCCCAAGCGACATTTGACAGAGAATTATCCCGTCTAAATGATGAAGTCGAGTCCTTAAAAGAAAAACAAGATGACTCTGAAAACCGCTCTAGGCGTAACAATATTCGAGTCCGTAACGTGATCGAAGACATTTCACCATCTGAAATTCAGCCGTTTCTCAAAGACCTCTTTTCACATTTACTTCCAGGTCTATCAGATTCTGACTGCATGATGGACCGCGCGCACCGCACCCTCAGAGCCAGACCAGCCTCTGACCAACCCCCACGTGATATAATTGTGCGCTTCCACTACTACCACATCAAAGAGCGTATTCTAACTCACACAAGGAACTCCACTTCAATTCCCTTTCGAGACATGGATATACAACTCTACCAAGACCTTGCTCCTTCTACTATCCAAAAAAGAAGAGCTCTTCAGCCCGTCACTAAGATCCTGCGCCAGCACAATATTCGCTACCGCTGGGGGTTTCCCTTTCAACTCCAAATCTTTGCGGAAAACGCCACTCATCACGTTAAAACCCTAGACCAAGGCCAAGAAATACTAGCCAAGCTGAACATTCTTCCCGGCTCCAGATCACTGTCCAGCACTACCCTAAGGCAAGACCGATCTCCACCTCCAACTCCTGAGTGGTCTAAGGTTCCTCGTCATCGAGCTCGAGATGACTCTTCAACCTGAAATGTTCTAGTATATCTTATTTTATTGTTTTCCATACTCATTGGTCCGGAGGTGCCTATAGCAGAAGGTTACACCTCGCAGATCTTATTCTCCTATCTGCAATCTGCCCAATATAGTCGTTTTTACATTTTATATTGTATTTTCCCTTTGCACCTCAATTCGGACACCGTCTTAAATATAACTCCGCCTATAACTTTAGCTGGATGTCTTTACTCCAAACATCTCATAGTCTTAGGTTTTGGAATCTTCTGTTCTTGTTCAGATGTTACAATTGTTGTTGTTATTACGATCTTATATTTTAGGGTACTCTCTACTTACCTGAAACAATAGTTATCTCATTTTGTTCCATTGTACTGTATTAATGTATAAAATGTCCTTGCTCACATCACCCTCCCCACCTCTATTTTCTTATTTCCCTTTCCCCCCTTTTCCCCTCCCCTCCCCTGCTGCACAACTTATCTATGCATCTGGATAACCTGTGGATGTGAATCCCCTTCCAATGGCTGTATCCAGTTTATTAGACAGAGCCATCGACATCTGATTAGATGTATCTACACCACCCCCCACGCTCCCTATACGACTTTTGTTTAGCTATACGATGTTTACTAACAATATGTCTGGATCCTTCCTGGATCCCACCGTTAAAGGGTTTCTGCCCAATTGGGCTACTCTTCTCTTTTTCCTCTTCTCTCTCTCTCTTTCCTCTTCTAGTGGCTGTCTGTTCTCTTTCCTCCCTTTCCCCTCTTCCCCCTTCACCTTCCCCTCCATTTAAAGCTCCTTGGTCCTACCCCTCTTACTTTTACAGCTCCCAGATGAGTCATTTAGCAACGAATACATCACTTTGGCCTCCATGACCCTGAAACTTCTCTCCATTAACGTCAACGGTCTCAACTCCCCCCGCAAACGCACAATAGTCCTTGGAGCCTGCAGAAGGGAAAAAGCGGACATAGTCTTCCTCCAGGAGACTCACCTTACAGGTTCACACACACAACTCCAGGGTAAGCAATTCTCCCAGACCTTTTTTGCCTCAGCTAACTGTAAAAAACGGGGGGTTGCGATTCTCATCCACAATAAGGTTCCATTTCGGCTTTCCTCCACATATTCCGACCCGGAGGGTCGCTTCCTACTAGTAATTGGCACGCTCCGCTCCTATCCGACCACATTAGTTGTTACCTATGCCCCTAACCAAGATCAAGCTCAGTTCTTCCCAATTCTATTTCGACACATTGAGCGATTGGCCCAGGGTCACATTGTATTAGGAGGTGACTTTAATTCTGTCCTGGACCCTCTTCTCGATAGGTCCTCCATCCCCCCTCACGGACTCCCCACACCCTCTTCCAAGGGCTCCTCCACCTTGTCTGCCTTGCTATTACAACACTCCCTGCATGACACCTGGCGCCTTAAAAATTCCACTGCGAGAGACTATACACATTTCTCAGCTCCCCATCAGATATACTCCCGCATTGACATGATCCATATCTCCCAATTTCTGATACCCCTAACAACTCAAGCGGGCATTGTCCCATTCTCATGGTCTGACCATGCGGGGGTATACATTCTTCTCAACCTTCTTCACCATCATCAACGCCCCTTTAGATGGCGACTGGACGACTCCCTGCTTTTAAATACTTCCTCCTTTAAGGACATTAAATCAGCTATGTCTGATTACTTTCAAGAGAACACCACTCAGGATTTGGCACCTGGCGTAATATGGGAAGCTCACAAAGCTACCATTCGCGGGCGACTCATAAGTGTTGCTAAAGTGTAAAGCCGCCCTAGAAATCTCCTCATTAGAGCAACGGATCTCCACTCTTTTGACTCAGCATAAGTTGGTCCCTGATCCATCTCTATTAACACAAATTAACTCTTTAAAGGGCCAGCTTAATTCCCTTCTGTCTCGACGGGCAGCTTCCATATTACAGAAACTTCAGCAATGCTTCTATGATAAGGCAGACAAGGCGGATTCATTGTTAGCTCGGAAGCTCCGTCAAAGGCGTGTCCGAGGAGCTATTGACAAACTCCATAAGAATTCCACTAATTCAGTAACATATGACCCTCTAGAAATTGTTAAGGAATTTAGAGACTTCTACGCTTCCCTCTATAACCTTCCTGGCTCCCCTCCCCGGGGGGATCTCCTATCGGATTCGCTGGAGTCGTACCTAGCTAATACCCCTCTTCCACACCTTTCTCAATCCCAGCTCACTTGCTTAAATGGGGACATCACTGCAGATGAAGTAAAATTAGCTATAAAATCCCTTAAACCCACTTCTGCCCCCGGTCCTGATGGCTTTTCAGCACAGTATTATAAAAAGTTTTCCGCGGACCTTGTTCCTTATCTAACATCCTTTTACAACCAAATTCTGGAGGGGGCTTCCTTTGACTCTGCTACTACGCTTGCCAATATTGCAGTAATTCCCAAACCTGGGAAAGACCTCCACTGTGCGGGCTATAGACCCATCTCCCTCCTCAACGTAGATCTCAAGCTCTACGCTAAAATCTTAGCTACCAGGCTTAACCCCCTGCTCCCCAAACTGGTTCATCCGGACCAAACGGGCTTCATCCCAGGGAGACAGGCCCCCGACAACACTAGAAGATCCATCAATTTGATCCACTCTATACATAATGGAAAACTGCCTTCCCTCATGATGGCCTTGGACGCGGAAAAGGCGTTTGACCGTATCTCTTGGACATTCATGAGGGGGGTTCTCGAATCCATGGGCTTTTGCGGTAGGTTTCTAACTGGTATTTTGGCTCTCTATAGAAACCCTTCTGCTACGGTTTCGGTCAATGGCCTAACCTCCAAACCATTTACAATTTCTAATGGTACTCGCCAGGGTTGCCCCCTCTCCCCATTGATCTTCGCCCTTATAATCGAACTGTTAGCATCCAGAATTCGTTTCAACCATTCTATTTCCGGTATAAAGGTCGGTTGTACGGAAAGCAAAATTGCTTTGTATGCAGATGATGTCCTCATTAGCGTGTCCAACCCCATTACCTCTCTGCCCCCCCTCCTTTTGGAACTAGATACTTATGGACACTTCTCGGGCTATAAAATTAACCATGCCAAAACTGAAACTTTGGATTTCTATGTCTCTAAAACAGATAAAGCAATCCTAGATCAAACATTCCCTTTCACTTGGCATCGCCATAAAATAAAATACCTGGGGGTCTTCTTTACCAAAAATCACTCCCATCTATTCCAAGCTAATTTCCCCCATACCCTTTCCCAAATTAAGAAAGATTTCAACACCTGGTCCCTCCAATTTATCTCCTGGATAGGTCGTATAAACTCTGTTAAAATGAATATTCTCCCCAGACTGTTATACCTTTTTCAAACCTAACCTATTAGAATTCCCCCCTATGTATTTAAATTCCTCCAATTTGAGTCTTCTAAATTTATTTGGGCAGGTAAACGCCCACGAGTACGACTCAGGGTCCTACAGAGATCCTCGCGGGGTGGCGGTCTAGGTATACCTAATTTTAAAAAATACTATCTATCGGACCAAATCGCTCAATGTGTCCTATGGAACGGTCCCGTTTTTGCTAGGGTCTGGGTGACACTAGAGGCGGAAAGTCTGGGGATGCTTACTCCTGCCTCTCTTCTGTGGATTCCAAGGGCCCATCGCCCCAAAAAAGCTTTGTCTCATCCCATAATTTCCCACTCTCTGGCTATATGAGACTCATCCATCAGGCTCCATGGTCTCTCTCCGCAGCCATCACCGATTATCCCCCTTTTTAATAACCCTGATTTCCCTCCTGGTCTACACCATTCCGCATTCCTTCCGTGGCATTCCCGAGGGATACGTTTCCTAAATGACATAACCCGTGATATAACATTTCCCCAATTTACGGACATTCAAACTAAAATTGGCCTGCCCACAAGGATATTTTATCAATTCCTGCAAATTCGCAATTTTCACTCCCTCTTCAAACCACGTCTTATTTCTCGACATCTCACAACAATTGATACACTGTGTCTGCGCCAGGCATTGACGTCAGGTCTTATTTCTACTATCTACTCTGAACTAATTGCTCCCTCTACTCTTCCTCGAGACCCTCATGAGATGTCATGGGAACATGACCTGGGCTCTCCTCTTGATGATGAGGAGTGGGCGGAAATTCGGGACAATGCTGCCTCCAGCTCAATCTGCGTCCGAATAAAGGAAAATGTTTACAAACTTCTCTACCGGTGGTACTATGTACCTACTCGGCTACAAAAGATACTGCCGGATTCTTCTGACAGGTGTTGGCGTCTATGCTCTGGTGCGGGCTCTTTCTTACATATATGGTGGGACTGCCCGAAACTGATTCCCTTCTGGAGCGAAATTAAAGCATTGATAGAAATGTTAATTCAAATCCCCTTACCCTACGACCCTAAATTTTTTATTCTTCCCCTCGGTTTCCCCTCGGCCACTAGACACCAAAATAAACTTGCTCGTCACATTATTTCAGCGGCCACATGTCAAATCGCCATAGAGTGGAGGCAGGCTGCCCCCCCTTCATTCTCCGCTGTAACTAATAGGATTTTGCATACGTATAAGATGGAATACATGACTAGCATTATGCGAAACACGGCCAAATCTTTTAACAAGGTCTGGGACCCCTGGATGTCTCACTTCCAATACCGCTCCCCCTTTACCTAATCATACCCCCTACCCTTACGTAACCCGTTCCTCTCCCATTTCATTGCCTCTGACTCAAGAGGGATCTCCCACGCACCTCCCCTTCTCCCTCTCCACCTTCTCTTTTTTTCTTCCTCTTTCTCTTCCTTCTCCTTTTCTTTTCTTCTCTTTGAAAAATAAAAATGCCGGTCTTTAGTTCATTGAATCTGTGCTATTTTATCTCTGAAGCACGGAGACTTCTACTTCACTATCGAATGTACTGAATATATTTTGTTTGATATAACATGTATCCTTTGCACTGTTAATTCTTTTTTCTTTTGACCGTTAATAAACACTTGTTTAAAAAAAAAAAAGAAAAAGTCAGACTGAGCCAGATGAAACGCCTCAGGAGCTTCTTCCTTTCAGGAGCATTACATACCCTGCAAGGTTTAAGTGACTCCTTAGAAGGAGCCATATGTCCCGGTGGTTTGTGCTATATGTGACTACATCAGAATACAACTATTTGATGGTAGAAATCACTGTGGAACAATGTTCCCTCTAATTTTTTTGGAAGCTGGGTGGAAAAAAGGATAACGTGTGCGGAAAAAAATAAAGCAAAAATTGACTGAGCGGAACTTGCGGAAGCCACAATAATTTTTATTAATTAGTTAGGCATGTAGCAGACTTATTGTATTTGATAAAATATGCATTTGTTGTGTGAAATAACTGTATTAGACAACCCAATCATAAATGTCAATTCTGTCATTACAGTATATTAAAATATACTTTTCCTTAACATAAATCAATAGTTTATATCAAGTTGATACTATACCTCGTTAGTCGACAGGCAATGTTATTTTACTCTTTTTTTGGTGTTTTTTCACGTCTATCCTTGTGTGCAGTCCAATGCTTGTAAACTGCAATTAGATCAATGTTATTTCCAAAGGAATTGTAGAACCTGATGTGCATTAGATTGTCCAAATGATCTACTTGTAGTCTGTTTCTAGATTTAGTTTTAATTGAGTTCATTAAGCTAAAACCACGTTCGCAGTCTGCACTTGATGCTTGAAATGTCCCAGAAATGTCCAGAAGAATCGACAGTTCTTTCATATCTGCATCTTTTAGGGCATAGCTCACAACGTCAGTGAAAGTCTTAATAGAACCAGTCTTCACTTTCTCCGCAATCAAAAATTTGAAGTTGTCTGATCTTTGAGATGACACTCTCTTGGCAATCTGGTATAACAGTTGAAAACTTTCTGATCAGACGCTTCACACTGTCTTTGCCAAATTCAAAATTTGTAGCCTTTGCAATGGCATCATGGTCAAAAGCTTGCCATTCCCTTAGTTCATCGTCCGGAAATCTTCTGTCTAGGTGGTGACATAGTAGTTGGATAAATCTAGGGATTGCAGCAGTGTCAAAGTCACTGTCAACTAAATTGAAAATATCCTTCCTTGCATCACTCCAATAAACTGTTTCGCAAAGATACTGCAACCTTAGTTTACTGATCTTGGCCTTTGCAAACTGAAACGCTTTAATGGTTGTCAAAATACTTCTCTGAAAGTATTTGCACATTGATGACAGTTCACCCGAAACATCATTCAGTACTGTCAAAGCCACACGAAACTGTGGATTTTGAAGCCTCTTCAAACAGTAATTGGTGATTGGATCGTTGCTCACTTTCACTTGTTCAGTGCAGTAGCCGATCAAAACGTTGTAGTTTCGCACAAACGCACTGACTGCAAAATGTCTAGACAGCCACCTCACCTCATGCAAAGGCCGAAATGCCACAGCATCGCACTCTGCGACATTGGCCAATTCATCGAACTTGTCTTTCTTAACCGACGACCTGTTGAACAATAAATACACTGTTCTAAGTAAAGTTTCAATATCTTGCATTAATGAAACTTGCTTCCAAGCATCATCAATGCCTAAGTCTTCTCGGTGGGCGACACAATGCTGTTCACACAAATGGTTTATGTCACGTCTCAGTAATGCAGCCACTCCATTATTTTTCCCTAGCATAACAGATGCACAGTCTGATGTAAACATCACCATCTTCTGTAGATAAAGGCAATTATCCAAGTAGAATTGATTAATTGCTGCCAAAATTGAGACGCTGTCGCATGTGGGCAACTTTACAATACCGGCAAAAATCGTTTTATAAACAATTTCAGTGTCCGCCCGATACTTAAAATACACAATCAGCATTTTGTTAACTGAAATATCTGTACATATATCTATAATCAATGTGTGGAAAGCCGATTGTCGCAATTCATTCGTAAGCTGTTTTTGTACAACGAAGTTGATGCACTCGACAAATTCAAAAGCATAGTTCTTGCAACGACAACTCTCTGGAATCGTAAAATATTTTGCAATATGGTCATGGATATCTTGTACACACAGTATGGATGCGTTCATTTTAATAGCAAGAATGACGTTATCAGTCAGCACTTTCACCATATCTGATGTTGACTTCTTTCGCTCTTCCAACTCTAATCTCACATTATGATCTTGGAGAGTTTCAGTAAGCATCCACAAGATTCCACCGCTCTTCTGATTACGTAACTTAATTACTGAATCAGTGTGCACTTTTTGATTGAGATGTCGCTTTAGGTAATCCAGTTTCCATTCGTCCCACTTTTTTCCCTTGCTGAACTCTCCTGTGATATGGATAATCAATCCACACAAATGGAAGTTGAATTAAAGCTGGTTATAAAATAAAATTAGGGTTAAGAGAGCTACGTGCATAAAAATATATTGGCAAATTAAGCTGTTTTACTGTTATAGACATATTGCTTAAGGTATGTCGAGAAACATGTCTAAAAAGTATTGCAAAAGTAACGTTTCTAAAGGAAATGTGCCCTCCATATTACGGGAATAGGGAAGTTGTGGTACAGTAAGGTACAGTAAGTTAGCGCCTGATAAGATGTGGAAAGATTAATTTAGATCAATGCCTATATCTGGGGGGCGAGGGGGAGATATTGATAGTTCCTGATATATGGAGTGATATTATTGGTTTAAAGTCTTGTATGATGCTCTATCTACGTATTAGTTTGTGGTTTTAAGGCATAAAATGTTTGCATAAGTAATATGAAATTACCATTATTCGATTTGAATTGAATGGTCTGTATTGCACATACATAAATAAAGAACATATTCTGAAGAGACTTCATTTTTGAATTAATTGTACAAAAGTCCATAACAATATTGGAGGTCCCTAGCCGAGATTAATCCATAATACCTGATACGACGCACAGAGGAGGACTGGCTTTGGGTACTTGAATCAACAATGCACCAAGGTAAGAAATTTCTTACTCTGTTTCAAGTGCTTAATTGCTGGTCCCCTGCAGTTGTGTGAGGTTTTGTGGTATATTTCTCATGTAAGTCTCTTCATTATATTACATATTCAGAGTGCTCATGTTATGGGGTCTATAAATGTGTCAGAGAATAATCTTTGTTGTCCAGACTGTAAATGTGTTGTTATCATTCAAAAGACATTGACGACACAAACTAAATTGATTGCGGTGATGGAAACTGACACTGAATGTTCAGTAACATATGTTAGACATAAAGATGGAATTTGTAATCCTACAATATTTACAGCGATAATTGGAAGTCATAGTTGTCCCGCCTATCTAAAAACCAAAATAGGATTGGGATGGTGGCAGATATATCATTCCTCTCTCTCCTAACTTTATTTTATAACCAGCTTTAATTCAATTTCCATTTGTGTGGATTGATTATCACCTGTGGCATTTGCCCTAAAGCAAACAGTGCAGACAACAGCACCAGCATCATTACAAGTAAAAATATCTCCAAGTTTCATTTTTTGCTTGTTCGACGATGATGGTATTTCCGTTTCCACCAGTTCTGAAAGCCACTCTTCTTTGAATCTTGAACAAGTTTTCTTTTTTAATGAATTTGAAGACTCTGCTGGTTTTCTCTTTGACATTATACACACGGTTCTATACACCTATATTAGGCCATATATATATACTAGAACTTCTTAATAGTATAAACTGCAACTTGCAGTTTATACTTGCAGTCTGCAAGTTCAAAGATGTGATTTATTCAGCAGCAGTGATGATATTTCATCACTTAGATATGTGCGGGTGGTGGGGACACATCCCGACTCAGTCTGGCTAGTCAGGCAGCATCTAAGACATCTAATCAGCGGGAATTCTGGACGGTCTACTATCCACCATTTGACATAGATATGCCAGCATCAGCAGTTGCAGTGTTGTCGCTCAGTTATACACGAGCATGCGTCAAAGAAGGTGCCACATCAACAGCTTGCGGCGTCTCCAGGCGTGTAACAATAACACGTGTCATTGCCATGACAAGTGAGGCAAATGGCTGCGCAGAGCCCGGCGGCCAGTGTGTGGCGGTGTTTGGGCAGCTGAGCTGACGCGCGAACGCGCAGCCTAGGGGGAACATTGAGTGTCTAAAGGTACTAAGATCGGAATCTGCTACGATTACCAACAGTTTTGAATAGACGGAGCAGCACTAATTTGAATGTAATATTACACACAGAGGATTGTATATACATATTAGTATGGAACTCTTCCTCATATGAGGATTAAGTCACTGAATAGTTCCTTGCAGTTTTGATAATTACAGTATTTCTGACTCCTGAACAATAAGGTTTATACTGTGTAGATCTACAGTATAGATATTTTAAAAAGGGTGGTGTTTTTTTTTACGATTGCAGTTCTATAGGATTTGTTTGTTTTAATAAATACATTTGAACTAATGAGCTGGTTCTTGGATATTACATTAGATATAATTTTGTTTATCAGAAGGTTTTAGAGTTTATACTGTTTTCTTATGCTTTTACATTTTTTTTCCTGGGACTAGGCATTGTTCCTTTTTTTAACAGCTGCAATCACTTATACATACTAATTAGTAGCAGCTCAGTGCTGGATTTCTTCCCTCTTTTGTTTTGCTTTTTTTACAGGTATGTGGGTGCAGAAGTCCTCTTGTGTTTGCTTTCAGGTATAATATTAGGAGCAATTTTTTTGCTATAGCCTGCATTTAATTGCCATCTCAATGATGCCATATTTCTGAAACTATTTCCCAATATAATGCCAGATAACTACTTTGCAAAGTTCATTCTATACATAATAAACAACATATAAAAAGAACAATAGTTCCAGTTCTAACTACAGCAGCAACACTCCACATGCCTGTGACAGTTGGACCATTGAGGAAACCCTATCTGTAGAGGGAACAGATTGTAGTCCTATGGTAAATATCTCATTCTACCACTGCTCAAGCTATCTGTAAAAGATCAATTGTGCAGATATTGTAGTCCTATGGTAAATATCTCATTCTACCACTGCTCAAGCTATCTGTAAAAGATCAATTGTGCAGATATTGTAGTCCTATGGTACGTTACCCTCTAATTGTTTGTTTAAGAATTTTATTACTTTGTTTGTAGTGTGTGATTAGTGGGGGTTAACTCATGAAGGTGGTCACATGGCTATTTGAACCTATTTAAACAGCAGTATTAGACTGTTTAAGCCTACGAGGCTGTTAGCTAGTGAGAATTCTTACAAGTGTATTAACTAGTACAGTTAGAGATATACAAGAGAAGAACAAGAGGGGAACCTTTTACCTGCAAACACTGCTACATGAGGACAACATTCAACAATCAGCCCTGAGCTCTGATATCTTTCACCACCTGGATTGTTAACTGCCTGGACACTCTATGCTGAACTGCTTCTCACACTTATTCAGGTCTGCTGCAGTATTATGACTTGGTGATTCCTCTTATGCTGCTTGGATTCCCACTTTTAATCCACACTGTTGCTCCACTTAGCTTGAACTTTGAACTGCCTCCTTCTCGTCCTGTGGACTTGTATAACCAGCTCAGTGCACCTTGTATTATGCCTTATGTTATACTATTGCCTTCCAATCATGCCTGATGTCACTGTCTCATCTAACTGTTTTTCTAAACACACTCATCTGGTATCTCTGCTGTCCTTTTTGCCTCTTATTCCCTGACTCATACTTTACATCTCTTCTTCTTCCTTCTCTTTTCTCTCCTTCTACCTTTGCACTCTTTCATTTTACTCACCTCTTGTGCTCTCACCATTTCAAACTGTAATCTAATGGTACACCTATTATTCTCCTGGTGCCCCACAGATACCAGTGCGATCTATGCTGTTTTCCCATTATTTAGAGCCACACATCTCAGACCAGCTATCTTGGTGGCCAGCTCCTGATCAACTTCTATTCCCAATGCCCAGAACTTGTCCCCCAATTGATCTGTGCATGTGTGTCACTTCTCTTGTTAACACACCTGCCTCTTTGCTGCAATCTGCCCAAATCATCAAACACTATAACTCACTTCTGGGGGTTCTCTCACATTTAGGGCATTGCTGGGCAACCAATAGTCAATCAGTGACAGTTGAGGAAGAGGAAGTAACAAGGGGCTGTGGATAGGAGCATGGTGGTCATTTATAGATTTAGGACTAGCCTCAATAATTACATTACATGTTACACGTCATGTGTAATTTTGGATAATCATGAAGTATCTTTGCCAGGCTGTGATCCCGGGTTGGCACTGAGGGATCACAACTTTTGGCATTTGGTGGGATTTCAATGATCTGAACTTACTTGACAATCTCATTACAAGCACTGCACAAGTACCTGCTAGGATTAGACGGTGCTGACACGTAACTGGGATTGCAGTATTCAAACAGCGCTTGGAGAGAATGCATTATATCACTTCCATTACATCATACTTGCCAACTCCCCCGGAAAGTCCGGGAGACTCCCGAAATTCGGGTGAGTCTCCCGGGCTCCCGGGGGAGCTGGCATTTCTCCCGGATCCAAGATTTCACAGAGAATCGCGTCATTTGATGCGATTCTCTGTGAATCACGCCATTTTGAAGGGCGGGAGGGGGCAGGGCGAGGTGAGGCCAATCGCGTCATTTTGGCCCCGCCCCCGCGACGTACAGTACGGTTTGCCCTCCCGCCCTCCAGTCACGCCCCCAACTCCCGGAAGCAAGTTTCCGGGAGTTGGCAAGTATGCATTACATATTTTCATCTCCACAAACGATTTTTTACTAGGTGCTGCCAAAGAAGTTTCACTTCAGCAAAACATTTTTGTTTACATCCAATCCTAAGTCTGTAAATTGTCAGTGTGTTTAAAGTGCATCTTTGGTAAGCACCACAACATATTCAGGTTTTTGTTTTTTTTAGATAAAAATTGAATTTGGGGTGCAATATTTTCCTGTGACCCTAGCAGGCTGTGTCCAAGGGTGTTGTGGAGGTTTTGGAGGCTTACAATGCAGAATGGTGGTGAAAATATAAAAAAACACTTTGAGTTGTGCAACCTTAACAGACAAATTAGTTGGGAAACAATTACAGCTCTGTGGCCTTGTTAGTATCAGTGAAACATGAAATTTGGTTGTCTTCCCCCCCACAACATCACAGACTGGGATCTGAAGATTAGAGATAAAGAAATTCAACTTGTGAGTGTTTATGTGGGAAAGAAAACTACTGATATCAAAATAAGGACTGGGGCAGACGCGGGCTGGGAGAGGCGTGTCATGTGATGCGGCTGCCTGTGCGCTGACGCGGCCGCATCTGACGCGGCCTGACCGAGCGGCCCGGGGGGGGGGGCGATGCCCCCCTACCCCCCGGGCCAGCCCGCCACTGACTGGGGGTGTTGTTGAATATCCAATTTCCAATTTTCTCGCGCTGATAATAACAAAATATATATAAAATGTAACTATATATATATATATATATATATATATATATATATTATACATATATAAAAATATATATACAATATATATAAACATAAATACAAACACACATATAAAGAGGGGCAACAAAAATAGCAGTCTAACCATTTTCAGGATCTAACCTATCTAGTATCATAGATTGTTCTGCTGATGATCTAATAAACAGACTCCCATTCATGTAAAGATGTTATACAGCGTATCCACTTATAAATATATATATATACACACAAATAAAAATGCGTATGTTATACACAAACAAAAATAGCAGCAATGTATGTTATATTCTTAAAAGACTTGGGAGGAATAATTAATGTAGTGATGCAGTAAGCTCTATAAAAAGGTGATTTAAATAAATTACCTCAGCTCAGAATCTTAAAGGATACGTGTGTGTGTCTTGATTACTGGACTCCCAGTTAACTAGTTTATAATAAATCACAGGCAAGCTGAAGGATGTTTATAATTGAAAGAAGAAGTACCTTAACAACACCCAATAATAAATCCGTGAGGTAAAACTGCAATAATGATTTATTCAATGTATAACAACATATGAAAAATATCATAAACAATAAAAATTGAGCGGTAAATACACTTAGTGGAATATCACTGACCAAACAGTAAGTATAGACTAACTGCAGCACACAGTATAGATACAAAGTCCATAAACTTCAATGAAGCTGCATAAGCATCAAATGATATAATGTGAAGCTGGTAATATTGCAACCAAAGATATGAAAATTCTGATCGTCCTGCTTCAAATAAATCTCCAATAAATCAGCTAAGAACAGAGTAGTGTTCCCGAAGTAAATGATGGTGTGGCCACACTGAAACTGATCAGTAGGTCAAACAGAACAATTACAAAATAATGGGCTCCCCTTGATTGAAATGCTGATAGCCGTTTCAATGACATTTAATACATAGTTCCCCAGAGCTTTAGCAAAGAATAAATTGCAAATATTTACCGTTAATGAATAGTCTTCTCCAGCTCTGGAATATCCGTCCCACTCAGTAAAGTCTGTGGTGTCCGCAATTGCGAATAAATCAAATGAAGTTGGTCCCTTCTTATGAAAAGAGCACACAACATTAATGAACAGTCTTCTTCTGCTCTGAAATCTCCATCCCACTCAGCGCAATGTGTAGTGCCGCAGCTGCGAATGGAATCAATGGAATAAGTCCTGTCCTTCAGAAAGAGCACGCGACTGTGAGAAACAGCCGTGAATGTGACCAGAAAAACGGGTTCATTGCTCCAAATTATGCTAATAGCTGAGCATAATAGGGAGAAATCTTGAACATTAAATCTGTGGACTAGCTGAACGGCACAGTGATATCCAAGTCTCACATAATCTGACGCGTTTCATCACCTGTGGGTGATTTCATCAGAGGTAGTAGATTGCTCTGATAAAGACTTCTATTATATACCTTCATTTTGATTAATTAGTCTACAGATGGCTCAAGCTGAAGTCTTATATCGTTCAATCTTTTGTTCGTATATTGGGTTTATATTAATCTTAAAAAATAAGATCTAATATCCCTAATTACAATTATTTAAACAACGCTTATATAAACATTGGACCCATTCAATTATTTCAAACAACATAAATAAAAAAAAATAACATTCAGAAAATCTGGCCCAAATCTTATTATAATTACCTTCACGGATTAAAAATGTAGAACACCATTTTGTATCCAATTTTCTCGCACTGATAATAACAAAATATATATAAAATGTAACTATATATATATATATATATATATATATATATATATATATATATATAATATACATATATAAAAATATATATAATATACATATAAAAAAATATATATAAAATATATATAAACATAAATACAAACACACATATAAAGAGGGGCAACACAAATAACAGTCTAACCATTTTCAGGATCTAACCTATCTAGTATCATAGATTGATCTGCTGATGATCTAATAAACAGCCTCCCATTCATGTAAAGATGTTATACAGCGTATCCACTTATAAATATATATACACACACACAAATAAATGATGCGTATGCATTACACTTACATATACATACAATAGATATAACTAGATAGGCTGAATGCCCCAAATTACAATATTAACCGATAAACGGAACCCTAATATTTTTCAAATTATGAGAGGATTTCATTCAGCTCTAATGATTCATGCAAAGAACTACACAACCTTCACTAAAGAAGTGTATGCAGCCAACAATTACAGATAGGATAAGGGTTCCATAGACTCTTTAGGGGGAATTCAATTCCCCCCGAATTAGCGCAGCGTTAAACCTATTACCGTTATTGCGGTAAATTTAACCCATCTTTCTGCTGCAAGCAAAAAGCAGGCGTTGAATCTACCATAATAACGGTATTTAAGCGCACTATTACCGTAATAATTGAATTCCCCCTTGGGTGCTATTTTGCACATTTAACTAAAAGGCCACGAAAGTTCAGTTTTTCTTTAAGAAATGACAGAACACGATAAAACACATTACTTTTTAATAAACTATAATTCAGATGCATTGAAATAATAAATAATTAACTGACATAAAAAAAACAATAAATAACAGTTAAAGCTCTCTGATAAATCTAATGTAATATATATGTGACTAACTCCACAATATTTTAGTTGTCGGTGCATTGTTAATATTTGCATGGTCCTCACTCAGAACTCTAGAAAAGGATACACACACACATGTCACATATTGACAATGAACCAGTAAAGCTTACTTTGCCAGATGGGCAATTTCAAGATCATGTCTAGAAAGTATTTACTTTCATTACTAAGCATGGATGTAACAGCCCTAGTTCCCAGGTAATAATCAAATTCCAATTTATTCTGCCGCAGGCATTTGTGCTTAACTATGTAATTTGTAGCCCATGTCACTGCCTATATTTCCTATACCCTTAGATGGTTTATTCCTTTTTGATTTCTAAATGCAAGAAAGTCGCCATTATGTTAAAAAGTATAAAAGTCCCTCTTGGGGAGTTGAAAAGAGACCCAGTTCACTAAAGGTCTTCATTATAGGACCCTGGTAAATATCATTGTGACTGGATCACTATTAAATAATTTTTGTAAAAATGTATTTAAAGCAAATAGCGCAGGTCACTTATTTATGTAATTGCACGTGCACTTATTTTTTTTATATTGTGAGATAGGAATCGTTATCTCTGCGACCAGTGTAGACAAGTTGGTTTTTCTGTTTACCCTTGCTAAAGGAAAATACCATATTTCGGATGTATATAGCTGATACAATGAGCCTTTGTTTAGAAAGTCTGCTGTGTATTGTGATGTGGGTAAATGACTTGTTAGAAGTTTAAACCTGTTTTTGGGAATCTATATTCTGCAACTGTTGGAACAAAAAGGTCTAATGCAAATCAGGCCTATTTATGTGTGAGGTTTCACTTGGAGACAGGAAGGTTTAATTTAAAACGTGCTGATACATTTCCTGCGTCTAAAAGAAAGATGCCAGACATCACAGCGTTTCTAGAATTTCACAGATAAATGTAAGTATTAGTGGTTTTGCAATGCATGTAAATCCATGCTTGTGTAAATAGATTACATTCTGAGATCTGATGGAATATTCTAGATGGGTTGGAGCCAGGGGCTGGCTTACCTCTGCTAGGAGTTATGTCAGAACTGTATAAAAGGTGAGCTGTGTGAGCATGTAATTTAATCATTCTGATGTTCCATTTGACCTGATCACTGATATCTTTAATCAGTGGAACTGTCCTTGTCAGGACACTTTAGCAATAAACATAACTCTGCTTCAAAGACCTGCTTGATAACTTCTTCAATATTGCTGTAATCCTGTGACCTGCCGATTAGACCCTAAATCTGATCTGTTCCCCGGCTGTCTGAGGTTTGGATCCATGCTTTTCTAGTACCACCGCTCTGCCTGCTACCCATGCAGCTCTGGTCAGTGTGATAGGGCAGGGAGGATCCATCCACAGCAACCCGGATTCAGAGTAAGAGGTCCGGAGTTACCAGCCCAAGTGTACCAGCACAGGAATACACTAGCAGTGACAGTTAACCAGAAGGAACATGGTTCTGAGCGCCATAAAGGAGTTCAGTGGTGGCAGCATTGTAAGCCCCTCCTCATGCGGCAAGAGGGCACATTTGGGATAATGAAAGGGAACGGTGGCAAAGTAAGCCCAGCCAGTTCCCAGCAACAACAGACAGGGTGGTATAGGCGGTCCATCCTGTCACAATCATCATTATTTATTTGTAGGGCATCACAAAACTCTACAGCACCGGACATTTAGAATTAGCATTTAGGGTGGATTGTAGAGGGGAGATTTTTGAAGGATGGTCATGATATTGTATTTGCGGTATGTGGCAAAGTGATGAACATTGAGTGAAAAGGGGGAGGGTAGATAAGATAGTTGATGGTGGAAAAGAGGCGGCGAGATAGTCAAAGGAGTGGATAGGTATAAATGAATAGGTAGTTAAAGTAGGTTTGCATGTCGAGAGAGGGTGATATAGTGAGAATGCAGGATAAAAGTATAGTGGCAGTGTTGGTCAGGGAAGCGGACTGGGCGTGCATTACAAAAATGAGTCTCACTATGACGATTATGTATTATTGTTATTTTCCCTTAATATTCAGGTATGACAATGAATATTGTATGTAACCTTGTAATTTCAACGTGTGTATTGCTAAATGACATGAGTCTGAACCTATGCAAGTGTCAATAGTCTTTCGAAATCAGCCAGGCCCAGGGACAGATAAGCATCTTTGTGGAGAATTTTGTATGCAAACGATGTGGACCTGACCTGCCAAGCAGAATGAGCAGAGGTGAGATTCATGCCCTCTGAGATGCCAGACATATCACTTCGAAAACCCTGTGTCATTCTGGGAATCAATCTGCCCTGGCATTGACAGATTAGGCTAAGTTCCAAAGGTAAGGGGTTAGAGATATGTGAAAAAGGTTTCAAATCTTTTAGACAAAAACGTGTGCATTTTCTTGAGGGGATCTATCTAGATTGAAATGTTCCATTGCTACCAAAGTGTACTTTGGTAGCAATGGCTACTGCTTTAGGGTACCTAGAAGCATAATCCACTACAGTCAGAATGTACTCTTTCCCTGAGCTACTGGGAATTGCTAGAGAACCCACAATATTCATAGCAACCCGTTCAAAGGTTCTGACGGGCAGGGGAATGAGAGGGGGATGTGAGGATGCCTCCCCACGTCACCAGACTTCCCAACCACTGGCACACATGGCATGAACGACAGTACTTGGCTATGTCAGTCAGCATGCCAGGCCAGTAAAAATTGTGTACCAAATGAGCTTTGGTTCTGGCAACACCCAAATGTCCTGCTAAGGGAATCTCATGGTCCACTTTCAGCAAGAGTCTGTGGTATCACTAGCTGTCTATCAGCAATTACATCTGGATATATATGCGTGACATTTTTCTCTCTGTACAAAAGACAAATTTCCCAAAAGATTGTTCACCTTCAAGATAGGACTTGATGACCTGTCCCTCACGGTTGATAGTCTGGGATCAGTGTGTTGTTCTGCTTTAAAAGTGTAGGGAGAAAGGGAGGGAGGGGGTGGAAGGGGATTAGTTTCTAGTGAGCACTCCTCCACACTTGCAGGGGTTATTGCACAGCTCCTTTGTGCTGCTCTCTGGGTCACTACTGCTAAAATATTGGATACATTTTCATACTTTGGGTCACCTTCAGAACTGGGCACAAGTAAATTGACCTTACTACCTAAAACATTAGCAAATATGGTATCACATTTAGGGGCACATTTATCAACAACCGCATAAAATGAAAAATAGTCTTCAATTCTTATCGCATTGATAAGGATTGAACTATTTCTCATATTTATGAAAAAACTTCAGCAGGGACAGCAGTCACAATAAACTGTGATCCCTCCACACATGCACTGTTCAGCTCGGAGGAGAGCTAACAGCTAGGAAAGTTTTCAATTATGTTAATGTACGCGTGTACATTAACATAACAAGTTTCCGAAAATTACTAATTTTCTGAACTTGTTAAATTGCGTTGGGGAGCAGTCACCATACTATTTGATGGTGACTGCTCAGAAAAACGAAATAGAATGCAAAAGAGCAGATATCCACAATATCTGCTGCGATGCAACAATAATGCATTTGAAGGATATTCCAAATTGCGCCTAAATGACGTTAAGTGTGCTTTAATAAGATTACACTTGTTGATAAATAGGCCCCTCAGGCACAATCGCATGCATTTTGATCTGATCAAATTCAGAAGCCAGTGGAGTATTACCTTTAGACACATTGGCACATAATTTCTCTCCCTGCATCACAGGTACCTGTAAATCTGCATGAGTATTTTCAGCAGGACATGAAATTTCATTACATATTTTTCCACTCGCATTATGCTGGTTAGCAGAGCCCACTTGGGAAAGAATAGTGTTAGTTTGCACCAGTGCATCAGAAATAACATCACATTCATTTATATAAGCAGCATGCATCCTTCCTAAATCAGTCCCTAACACTACCGTGCCAGGCAGATTTTTTAGTACCCCAACATCTCATATTCCGTTACCAGATTCCCAATCTAGGTACATTCTGGCTAGGGGTACGGCAGAGTGTAAGCCCCCACTCCTTGCACAGCAATAGCCTTTAAGGTAATAATGTTTTCTGGGTTCACTAGTGCTGAATATACAAGAGTCAGGTCTGCGCCAGAGTCTAACAACCCAAGTGCGACTTGGTGTCCTACCATGACCGCTTGCAGATTGTCTCTGGGGCGTTCTTGGGGTCCTCCCGCACACAGGACGGCTGGCACTGGCTTCGTTGCCGGGCCCCCCACAGGAGAAAGTGTTGTTTTCTTCTTTTCAGGGCAATTGACACTGATGTGCCCCACTTCATCACCTGTAAAACACCTGTGGCTAGTTGCCAAAACAGGTTTTGCCCCCGCCCCCCCAAAAGGTGCAGCAACAGCTGGTTTGGTTGATGGGGAACTCAGGGTTGATCCTCCAGGTTGCCTCTCTTTTCACATAGTGTGCCCTGGTACTCCCCAACTCTTCTTCATTACAGAAGCCCTGGTAATGGTGTACTTGTTGGCCAGGCTGGCAGCCTCTTGTGATGTCTTAGGGTCACGATCCACAACCCATTATTTCACCTCAGCTGGGCACAGTGTAAGGAACTGTTCCTGGAGAATGAGATCCTTTGGTTTATCATAGTCCAGTACCTGCAATCCCTAGATGCTAACCTGATGGAACGTGGAAGATCATTCCACAGCTGGGGAGCAGCTCGGGCAAAGTTCTGGAGAGGGGAGTGAGAAGAGGTGATCAGTGAAGTAATGAGGCGGCGGTCACAGACAGAGTGAAGGCAGCTAGGACGGTAGGTAGAGATGAGATTGGAGATGTAGGGAGGGGAGGATTGATTAAGAGCTTTGAAGGTGAGGGTGAGGAGTTTAAATTTAATTCTGTAGGCAATGGGGAGCCAATGTAGTGACTGTTTGAGGGAGGCAGCAGATAGAGGGAGAGAAAAATGAGGTGCTCATCAGCATTGAGGATAGACTTAAGAGGGTCAAGGTGAGAATCAGGTAGGCCAGAAAGAAGGAGGTTACAGTAGTCAAGGTGAGAGATTACAAGTCAGTGAACAAGGGTTTTCGTAGGTTCCGTGGTGAGAAAGGGGCGTATCTTGGATATATTCCAAAGGTGGAAGTAGCAGGATTTTGAGAGGGACAGAATGTGAGGCTTGAAGGAGAGGAAGGAATCAAGGATGACCCCAAGGCATTGGACTTGAGGGACAGAATCAAAGGTAGTGTTATTAACAGAAATAGAGAGGGAGGGAGGTGGAAAAGTCCTGGAAGGGGGGAAGACGATAAGTTTAGTCTTGGAAACATTGAGTTTATGGAAGCGTTGGGACACCCAAGATGAGCCGAGAGACAGCAGTAGACACGAGACAGAAGGGAAGGGGAGAGGTCAGGGGATGAAAGATAAACTTGGGTATCATCAGCATAGAGGTGGTACTGGAGGTGAAAGGAGCGGATGAGAATACCAAGGGAGGAGGTGTAGAGGTAGAAAAGCAGGGCCAAGAACGGAACCTTGAGGAATGTCAACAGGTAAGGGAAAAGGGGGGATGTAGAGTCATGTGTAGAGACTGGGAAGGAGCGGTTGGTGAGGTAGGAGGAAAACCAGGAGAGAACAGTGAGAGTTTGCAAAAGGAGTGCGTGGTCAACGATATTGAAGGCAGCAGAGAGGTCAAAAATGATAAGAAGGGAGTAGTGTCTTTTGGATTTAGCGAGGAGAAGGTCATTAGTGACCTTAGGGGGGAATTCAAACTATTATCGTTATTACGGTAGTTTTAACCCGGATTTTCAGCTCGCAGCTCAGGGAGCTGCGAGCAGGAAATAAGTTTCAGAAATAAAATAGGAAATAAAACCATAATCACTACTTCCTAGACTTGGCGTGTGAGGCGTACACTTTGGGAGCAATAGCACATTTCAATCTAGATAGATCCCCTCAAAAAAATGTTATTGTCTAAGGCAGAAGATTTTAAACCTTTTTCATATAGCTCTCACCCCCACATTTAAAACTTAGCCTAATCTGTCAATATCAGGGCAGGTTGATTCCCTGAATAACACAGGGATCTCAAAGGGCATGAATCTCACCTCTGCTCGTTCTGCTTGGCCGGTCAGGTCCACATCCTCTGCATATAAAAAAACTCCTCAGAGATGCTTATCTGTCCCTGGGCCTGGCTAATTTCAACAGACTATTGACACTTGCATAGGTTCAGACTCATGTCATTTAGCAAAGCACATATTGAGATTACATTACAAGTTTACATACAAAATACATTGTCATTATTAAAGTAATTTCATCATTTTCAAATAAGCATTGTCTATGCGATTTGTGTGGTTGCAAAGCACAAGCAATTTATTTTGCAAAAGCAAAAGTTTAGCAGTTCAATGTCACGAGTCGCGGCAGCTTCAGGCACCTCAGCGACTCGCGTCTTTCTGTGCCCTGACATCCCGGCCGTCGTCAATATACCTCTCTCAAAAAAAACAAAAAGGAAATCTCTACTAAATATAAAAAATGTATACAATGTTTATTCATCAAAGACTATTATGAACATCTATACAAATTAAAATACAAGTATAAATATAGACATACCACCAATTTACTATTGTACCATCAGGTATATCATATTTGGTGCATTGAAGGAACCTTCAGTACTGAGGTAATTAATTTAACTAATCGCAATTGGTATTGTTCTTAATTCCAATACAAAAAACTTGTCGCAGCTCAAAAATATATGTATATTCCTTCGAAGGTAGCTCAGTTTGCAAACATTTAAACACCTTGTGGGTTGTTAAGATAGTTAGGAATATTTTTCAGTGAGCACAATTATATATCCTGCAGATCTTAATCAAGTTAATATAATACAATTGTTGTCCAGTTCTCATTTGCGTGGGCAGTATTGTGGCTGACTGAATGGTATTCAAAACAATGAAATTTCCACACTGCTTACCCGTGTGGTCTTCACCCCTCCAGAGGGAATTGGTAAGAAATATAAATAAACAGAAAGGGACACTAAATGATAGGTTAATGATGGTGAGTATCCAAGCACTAGAGGGACTGCACACACGACCAAAGTATAATAACATCTGCTTTAAGGAAAAGAAACAACATGAGTTAAGGAAGTGTTTTATATGCACTAAAACAGGACACCAAGCAAGGGACTGTACAATGACAAGAGCGGAAGCAAAGAGACTTGGGCCACCTAAGGGGGAATCACATAGACACCCACAGAGAAGGTGCACACAAGACTCAGAGATTTCCCAACAGTTGCCTGCACACCTCACAGCAAGAAATGCTTTGAGGGAGAACTATAGCCAACTCTAGAGGTCAGGTCATACCTGTAGTCCTACAACCAGGCGGGGTAAATGTTAATCTGTGGTAAGTATCAGTGTGCAGGTTTAGAAAGAAACTGATTTAAAAGTATACTTTGTTGTTATTGCTTGTTTGTTTTATTTTGTCATACGTTTGCTTTCCTGATCACTGGCCGATAGTAAGGAATGAAAATGTTTGTTTCCTTTGTTGTTTAAAAATAACTATCTTGTCTTTTCTTTTTCATAGATAAGGATAAACAAAAGAAATATAGGCTTAGTGATTAAAGGGTGGGATGGAGAAGTGGAAAAATTACTCTTGAAAGACTAATTAACAATGGAGCATTGTAACACACTTTGTTTTAGGCTGCAGTGGCTCATGATAATTTGTTTGGCTGAGAGTCATTATTCAAAAATGAAGTATGTACATACTTTGCTCGTAATGTCGTTTTATGTATTTCAGATAGAAACACATGTGAGATACTAAGTATGAGTCACTAAGAGTTAATTTTGCACTTCTCTATTATAAGCCAGGAAGTCTGTCACAAAGGTATATAGTTATGGTGATACCGAGTTCCATATGAGCTAACGACGGACGACAATGGATTGCACGGTTGACGTAAGACCCCCTAGTTAAGTACGGGGATGGGTCATAGTTTAGCAAATAGCTAAAAGGATTAGTGGAATAAAATAGAGCCATTTTCCCATAGTGTCCAATCCAGCTGTAATGTTTGCTGTAAAATCTCCTTTTCTTCTTTTCTGTTTGTTTTCAAATTCTTGCATTCTTATCATTTCTTCGCTTTCCTATTTCTCATGCTTTACATCTCTGTTAGTATTTCACTCTTTTCTTGTATAGAGATACAAAAAGACGTAGACATGAGGGGAAATGTATCAAGGTCCGATTTTGCCAGCGTGTTAAAATTGCGGCACATCGCAGGTGCTAACCCGCGATTTAGTCCCAAACTCATCAAATGTATGTAGCTGCGATTTTTACCCTGATCTTCAAAATCGCTGGTCATCTCCGGCGATTTGCAGCAATTTCAAACACTCCTGTGTTTGTCAAACACTCTCGTATTTGGCAAACTCTGCTGTGTTGTAGCAGCGTGTTGTATACACAACACTGTTACAATGCCTGTCATACAGCTGCCAGAGCTCCGGCAGTTGTAAAAACTGTAAAGAATAGATAAAAGTTTCAAAAAATAAAAAGCGTGGGGTCCTCCCTCTATTCATGCTTAACCCTAGTGCTGCCTGACTACTGCTGGTTCCGTTAAAATCGGGTAAAAATTTTGCATGGGGTCCCCCCGATTTTCACTTAACCAGCACTAGGCAAACCAGCCGGGGTTAGAAGCACTATAGCAGGGGGACATGCGGCAGGGGTCCCCCTGCCATAATAACTAACCATCCCCAGGCTGTTCAGCGCTGGGCTGGATTCCCTAGGGAGTGGGGTCCGCCCAAGAAAACGAGCGGGCCCCCCCTATGGACACCGAGCCAAGTGCTGATAGCACTTGGGCTCTTCCTACACCCCTGGGCGGTGGGTGTAGGGTAATAACAGCGAATATATGGTTAAAAAAACAAACAGACTTCATTTTGTTTTGTGGAACTACAAGTCCCAGCCAGCCAGGTTGCCCAAAATATTGTGGCCATGCTGCTACTTGTATAACTACAAGCACCAGCATACCCATTGCAGCCAGGGACTTGGAGAACCACAAGTGCCAACATGCCCTGATATCCACGGCTTGCTGGGACCTGTAGTTCAACAAAAAAAAATGTTTACAAAACCACCACACCCTCATTAAAACCACTAGGATTTATTAAAAATAATAAACCCACAAAAACACAGTAAACACCCTCATTTACACCATATTTTTTTATTAACAATAATAAATTCCCTGATACTCACCAATGAAGTTTTCACCTCTTGTCAGCATCTTTCAATCCCAAAATGTCTGTAAACCAAGTCCAAAATAAATTTGTATCCAAAGTTCGGCTTGCCCCTGTCCCAAAGATATATGTACTTCCAAATGTCCTGGCTTGTAATCTGCTAATTTCTTCGCCCAGGGAGGGGCCATTGTTGATTGAAGTCTTCAGTTCTTCACCTAGGAGGGGCCCATATTTGTACATCCCACGAATCTTCTGTCTTGATTGCAGAAAAATAAAAAAGGGAGGAGCCACCGCAAACAGCTCCTAGCTAGCTAGGAACTCCGCTACGCAATGAACTTAGCTCATTGCAATATGTCTATTTACATCATTCAGTAATTTTTCCACGCTAGTGGCAAACAGTCGGGAGTTTGATCTCTGGCGATTTTGCAAATAGCGATTTTGACAGAAGCACAACTCTGGTGATTTTGCATGAAATCTCAGCTTCATACATGTGCGAGTTTCAACTCTCCTGAGAAAATTGCTGATTTTGCAAAATCGCACCTTGATACATTTACCCCACGGTCTCATTGATGGGGCTAAGACATTTGTGACATCAGACGGAGTCAGTGATACACACAATAGATTGACATAAGTCACAGAAGTGTCTAGGGGTTTGTTTTTATGTGTATAGAAGCTGCTGATTTTAAGCATAAAAGTTTTTTTGTTGTGGAAATATGATTCATGTTTTATAGATTGCATATCTGCCTTTTTGTCTCCTGTGCAAAGTGTGCCTTTATATATATGCACAAAGGGTGGGACAGGAGATCGCTGGAGGTTAGACATACAGATATGCATCTCTGTGTAGAACATTGGAGTAGGATTTTTGCCACAAGATATGACATAATGTGAAACCCTAGAAAATGTAAAATTGTTCATGTTTTATAGTTTTTTACTGTTAGACAGAAATGTACTGGATACTGTTATATTTGAAGAAAGTGTTATAGAGATAGACCCCATTGACCTTCTCACCAAGTAGCTGAACGTGTGGGATTGAAAATAGCATGTGAGTTGGCAGAGGGAAAATCAATTGATATACGTTGGTCTTCAGCATTTTTCTAGTCTAGGGGGCGACGTTGAGCTGACTGAAAAACTTATATAGCAATGGTAGTACATAAGTAGAACATTACATGGAGGACTTGTGACAGTGACGCAGTTACCAACTGAAGTAGCTGCTAGTAAAGCCCACACTTACACACATTACTGTACATGGCTGTCAAATAGACAGCAAGGTTTTATGTGACAGCTGGCAAATCCATGTTTGTTTTGTTTTTTGTTTTTTTTTGTTTTAAACTGTGTACACACACACACACGCATGTACACACATATTAGTTAATATATGATTATTTTTGTTGCCTGAAGAATTTATCCAGGGAAAACAAATCCACGTCATCCAATTACCACCTTGCAGGATCCTCAAGTATGCACTGGTGTACCGATGAAATTTATCTGTGTAAAGGTGTATTGAAATGTTTCTAATGTATTACTGTGTCATACTCAGGGCTTTTGTTATTCAATGTGATAGCCCTAAAGTTAGAAAAGGTGATAGGGATAACAAGGGATAACAATTAGCCACAAACCAGTGTGGAAAAAAAGTAACGGTACTAGCCAAAATGAATTGAATAGAATGAGTGTTGAAACTTGATTGAAGTGGCTGGTAGCTTTGGCCACTAGTCCTCCCCACTAGCAAGATTATACCTGAGCTGCCTCTTAACCTGTTGTCTTTTGAAATGTTTTTGACTTTTCTTGTGACGAGTTTGTAATTGAGAGACTGGTCTAGACCTTGAGAGGAGAAGTAAATAGTGAGACAGCAACCGAGAACATTCAAAACACTGTCTCCTGAAAAGTTACACTAACTGTCAGGATGTTGGACCGGGAGAGTAAGTTGTGGAACTGTAATTTCCTATGCTCAGATTATTTGACAGAGAGGTACCAAGTGTTGACTACCAGAATCATGTTTTTAGGGGTAGCAGAGAGACACTAGTACCCATTCCATCAACTGCAGAGGAGCCAACACCCAGAGAAGGTTCCAATTACACTCGTGAATCTGTTCTGGGAGGCCCCGATTGCAGTTAGCAACACCTGAGCCAAGGACTTTGCAAAGACAGTTGTCCAGCATGAAGTGGCAGTTTTTCCTGTTCTGTGTTTTTCTCATCTCATTCCCTTTTCAGGACAATCAATTCTTTCGATTGTAGACAGGTGAAAAAGGCTGGTTCAGGTAGGGGGTAAAGGGGTAAAGGAAAATTTGGAAACCTTGGAGCTTGGAGAAAGTGCGAGGGGCTATTGTCTGAGGAGTATTGTGTCCGTAAGTACGTTGACTCCATAGTTGAAGAGAGGTACAGCGATGCCAGTCCAGTAATATTTGGACATGAGCAGGCATCCTTGAGAATGATTATCATTCTTGGGTGGGTAAGGTTTTAGACCAAACAGTGCTGGGTGTGCTCTCCAGTGCCTCAGAGACTATATCAAGTAGGATTAGTTCTCTTTCCACTAAATATTCCTGAGGTACTCGAATTATAGGGTAGGAGGTCACAGCTAGGTCCCTTAGTTTGGAGTCTCCCAATATTTGGCAAACCGATCACTATTTCACGTACAAAGAAACTTGAGTATTGGAAGACTGGGAAGAACAAACAGACAATAGCCCGCCACACAAGTGTGGAAGAAAGGAAATGTTCATATTATTGGAATGTATATTTTAACTCAGGTTGATGATGTTATTGGTGAACATGCAGTGTTTAAATGTTGTCTGTGCTTAAAGACATGCATTGGACGGATGAACCTGTTAGACTTGAAGAACTGTAGTAGAATATTCTATATTGTTGACACATGTTCTATCTGTCAAAGAGGTTTTATTTTGGATGAAGACAATTTATTAACTTGAAAATATTTACATTGTTTTATCTTATTTTAGTATATCATTTATATTTAATGTGGTTTTATTATGTATTTTGGATCCTTGCATGTGAGCTGATGAGAGGGATATGAACAGGAATGAAGGAGTTAATTTAAAGAACAGATGTTTCTAATCAGAGATGGTGAACAAAGAGTTGCAAGAATTTCTCCAAAATCTCCATTGAATCCAGGGGAGCAAAAAGGACCAAGACACGCCTATATGCCATCTCAGCCAATTGTAATATGACATTTGTGATTTGTAATACCACCTACTTTTGTGATTGATAAAAAGTGTCTGGTCTGTGAACAGACAGACTCTTCAGAGACTGAAAATTAGAGTGATATTATCACAGCGCAAGCTTTTCTTTTGTAAATAAACAATGATATAATTTTATTCTTAAAGTTTCTTTTGCTGAAGAAATTAAATTATTACTTTAACAAAATTGGAGGCAATCGCTGAGATTTCTCAACATGATTCGATTTGGAAAAGGGACATTTGGATTTCTAGTTTTTAAATGTATGGTTGACGATTTTCTCTTTTATAAAGGAAGGTAAGTTATTGCCGATCCTTTTGAAATAGAAAAAGAATGTACACCATAGATTGCAAACTGGTTATTTTGTGTGTTTTTTTCAAATAAAATTTGCGTTGCAGAAATGAGAACTTTTAGCTTATTATTTTTGTCTATAGTAACTGTTTTAGAATTTAAAAGTATGAGTTTAAAGTGTTACATTTTTCTGTCTGCTACTTTGCTAAACAGTACATCATATGTATTTCTGTTATTGAAATGTAGGCAATATAAAATATTTGCCTGAATTCAGGGGAAGCTGCTTTTGTGAGTTGCTTATCTGAGTATGAGTGTGTGTTAATGAGTGTTGAGAAGTTAAGAAATAAAATAAAGAGTTAATAAATCTACGTAGTCACTGAATACAGTGTTGAGATTGAGGCTATCTCTCAGACGTGAGGCCTAATGGATTTTCTGGATAGTGGAACTGCGGGGTTATTATCGATTGATTGTGCACTGCGGGATGCATTCAACTTGAGAAAATTGGACTTGTGTACTGCAGGGTCCAGTTCTTAAAAAACAAAAAAATAAAATGAAAATAAAATAAAGATGAATATAAAATATAATGAGCAATTTATGTCCTGCGGGGGATAAATCCTCAGTAAAGTATGAGAAATAGATTGTCCATAGGTTTAGATAGAAAAAGTTATATACATAGAAGTTATATGTTTGTAGAACTGCAGGGCTACAAAACAAAAATGTGTTTTGAGTGATTTGTGTAAGGCTGTATGAATATGACTAATCATTGTGATAAGCAGTTTCCAGTGCAGGGTCCTTTGATAAAAATATTTTGGATAATGTGCAAACAGAAATTGAGAAATTGAAAAATCAGAGAACAAAGCTATTGGCATACTGAAGTATTGTTTGACAGAGTGAAAGGGCTAAGAACTGATAAAAAAAAAAGTGTTTTACAGTCACCTAAATCTGATATAGGTGATTCTGAAACAGTTATGTCTGAAAAGACACATGAAAACAATAAAATAGTTGGAGAATTATCCCAATACAAATAGTTTAATAGGGAGTGGCTGCAATACTAGAAGTAACCAATAGATGGCGCAGGGGCTGTTTTAGTATATCAGAAATAGTTAACTGTAAATTTAATTTAAAAAAAACCAAAACAAAACAAAAAAGCCCATATTTGTTAGGTTGTCAGAAATTTATTATGGGTCTTGGAAATTTCCATGCCTCAGGGACACTGTTCAATTTTGTGATAATTCTAAATGCTGTGCATGAATGACACTTTTGATCATACTAAAATTACTAATATTTAATATTATTGTGTTGCTAATTATGTATTTTCTCCTGTTGATTAATATAAACTTTTCATGATTAAGCTAAAGAATAGTAAATCTTTTAAGGATTATTATGCATAAGATGTGGCTAAAATGTCACATTAGATGGGTATAGGTATATATATATATATATATATATATATATATATATATATATATATATATATATATATATATATATATGTGGACATAGGGCATAGATAAATGGCTGTTAAAGTTTGGAGCTGAAGTGTTAGCAGAAACATTGAGAAGCATTCTTCAAATTGCAACCCTAAAGTGTAGGAGTAAGAATTTGTGGAAATTAGAGTTGATCATTAATCGTGATATATTAATATTAATAAGAAAAAGGAAGATTTGAAGTATACATTTTTGACTGTTTAATTAAAATCCTTTAGACAAACAGAGAATTAATAGCCCAATAATTTTAAAATATTCAATGTATTTGTGAACCACACCTAAAAATGTAACTATTTTACATGTCGACAAGAATTATTCCTATTGTTGTTTTTTTGTTAGGACAGAGAAACACAGACCCATCCCCCACACCTTTCACTCGTAGTGGAAGGTCCCTTTGTGCCTGGCAGAAAGAGAAGGGGGGCCATGGGCTTTGAAGAAAAAAAACACATGAAGAAAAAAAACACGTGCAGATTTCTGACCAACAGCAGAAAACTTTAGATGTTGAACTATTAATTTTATTGTCTGATTCTCCTGAGACTTTTATATCACACTGTGATTTTGTATTTATCTTATATGTTAATAACTTACTTTTATTTTTTTGTTTTTTAGAGTCTTTGTAGACACTAATTTTAGCTGTTAATATTCCTATATCAACATGGCTACATGGTTTTCAGAAATAAATTGCAATTTTGCCTGTTCAGGTTAAGTATTTGGGTTATTGCTAGACCCAAGGACTGACACATCTTTCCTCAGAAAGAGTGCAAGTTATTCTGCATATGCACTAGTCGCTAAATAAATCACAAGATCACATTTTTCTAGGGATGTGTAGCTGGAGTTTACATGGAAACTATCAAAGACCTAGGGGTAAATGTATGAACCTCCAGATTCTTCAACTCCGGCGAGTTCAGCTTCTTCAGCGCTTAAATTTAAAGCGGCGCTGCCTTGTAAAGGGAAGTTTCCCTTTGCAAGGCAGCGCCGCTTTAAATTTAAGCGCTGAAGATGCTGAACTCGCCGGAGTTGAAGAATTCGGAGGTTCATACATTTACACCCTATTGTTTATTATAGTGATGAATTTAGACATAGATGCTCATTCATTGTCAATCTGTTTAAAAGTAGTTGCAACTGTAGCATTATTCATGGATAAAGTAAAATATCTAGTACTTAAATTATTTCGTTTTATACCGTATCCTGTTTTGCTCTTGATGAATTTTGCACAAACATGACAAGTCTTCGCTGCCAGATTCGTAAATTGTAAATGAGATCTTATGGCTTTTCTTTATATTACCATTTGTTGGTGTAATATCTTTAATACTGTTATGTTCTTAATTAGTGTGCATAGGAATGCACAGAGGGTGGATGAGAGTACTGATAAGTATATGAAATTTTTGATGAATTAATGCCTTTTTATGACTGTATGGAACTTTTGGACTAGAACCTTTACTGCTAGATCTGACATTGAGGATACACACTTACTAGGAGTAGGTATAATTTTTTTATACAGATGGTAGTTATCATAGATAAAATGAGATTGGAACATTATGAATAAGATATGCAAGTAGCACTCACAGCAGTGTGTGAGTTGGTGCAAGGTAAAAGTATTAAACATCTACAGATAGTAGATATGTATTCTATGCACTGTGGTGGCGCAGAGATTGTCTAACTGTAGTAGGTACTTCGATAGCACATTTTCACCATGTGAAGAAGATGCTAGATGCTATTCAGATGTCATTGCAGGCAGCAGTGATTAAGTGTTAAGATCACACAAGTAATACTGATCAATTGCATTAGGTAATGAAAGGACAGATGAAGTTACAATAGGTGTAGTAAGAAGTCCATTACTAATTAACATTTCTTCACAGGACTTGAATTTGTTGTTGTTGTTTCAGTTAATTACTGATCAGAAATTAATCAGAATGTAAAAGTTTTGTTATTCACAGGAATTGGCCCTCTGGAAGTTGAAGGGATGTGTACAAGATACCAATGGTACATGGAAAGATGGTAAAGATAGATCAGTGGCCCCAAAGGCTTACCTACCAGCACTGGCAGAAGCAGCCTATGGTCTGACTCATTTAGATAAGTATGGTATGTGTGGACTTGACGCCTACTGGTATGCACCTGGCTTCTCTTCTCATGCAGGTAAAAAGGCTGGTTCATGCTTTATTTGCCTGAGGGAAGAGTCCAGGTAAAGCCATATCTGTAGAACCATCACATATTCCTCCTGCAGTGACTTATTCCAGGTAAAATAAAATTGACTTCATCCAAATGCAAAAAAAAATGTCGTAATCTACAGTATATACTAGTGTTTGTAGACATGTTTTCTAAGTGGGATAGAAGTGTAATTCCAATGTAAGTTGCACTGCAGTATTTACAGCAAAGAAATTGGTATATGAATTTGTGTATAGATATGGTATATCACCAATGATTGAGAATGACAGAGGTACACATTTCACTGTGTAAGTTTTTTTTTACAAAATGTATTTTACTAGGAATAAAAAAAATATTGAAACTATTTAATGGTATATAAAATACACTGAATAAAGTGATGAAGAATACAGGGATGATTTGATTAGAGGTTTTATCTCTAATATTTTATAGTATCAGAACCCCTCCCAGACTTCCATTCAATTTTTTCACCATATGAGATTTTGTTCAGAAAACAACCCAATATTATTATCAGCCATCAAGAGACTTTTAAAATGCATTCAAAATGTAACTGTTAAGTAGCTGAATGAGATGAGTAAGCAGTTACAAAAGCAACAAGAGACTTTGAAACTGAGTGTACTACAAATGCCTATTGAGAACTGTCAGTATATACAACCAGGAAAATGTTATGGTCAGAATTTTTTAATGTTCTAGGGCCTGATTCATTAAGGATCTTAACTTGAGAAACTTCTTATTTCAGTCTCCTGGACAAAACCATGTTACAATGCAAGGGGTGCAATTTAGGATTTTGTTTTGCACATAAGTTAAATACTGACTGCTTTTTCATGTATTACACAAATATCAACTTTAAATTTCAGAGTACAGATAAGCTATCAAGTATTTGTGTGATACACGAAAAAACAGTCAGTATTTAACTTATGTGCAAAACACAATCCTAATTTGCACCCCTTGCATTGTTACATGGTTTTGTCTAGGAGACTGAAATAAGAAGTTTCTCAATTAAGATCCTTAATGAATCAGGCCCCTAGTTATTTGACAGATCGATGGGAATAACCACAGCATTGAAAATTGCTGAAATAAGATACTTGGATTCACATATCCCACTGCAAGAATGTAGTCGATCCGACAGTGACCTGAAAAGACGCAGAGACTAATAAAGTTTTGGAACCATATATAACAATTTTGTTTCAGGACTTGGATAAAGATGTGATTCGGGAAGAAGAATCTGACCCAGAAGTCAAAGGAAAATATCCTTATTATTATTGTTGTCACCACTATAGGCATGATTTATTTTTATTGTTATACCTTATATTATTTTTTATGGTCGTTTGGTTATGAGGACCTGATGGTAAGATCCGGTAGTGGTTTTGAGAAAATGGGGGCATATAGTCGTAAAAATAGAGAATCAGAACTGTCTTCATCATTCATTTTACTCATAACTAATAACACAAACAATAATGACACATATTAGGTAGACTTAAAAGATAAGTAATTGGAGATGAACCTGAAGATTGTAATGAGAGACTGTCAACTAAAATATGTATATGTCAATATTGTAATAACCTCCTGAAAATGTGTACAATGGTATGATAGGACGAGCAATTAAACTAATTGTTGGATATGTACACATACACTACATGGACACCAATATGTTGAACTGTTGCCAATACCTTTAAATCTTACAGAGTTGCACATTTTCCCAGAGGAAAGACCAGTTGCTGGGAACTATAATAAAACACGACCTCTTTATTTAAAATTGTTGCCACATGTATTGACTGAAAGTGTTATATGTATTTATTTTACTAACAGACCTTTAGATGAGAGAAATGAACATCTAGGTAATATTGGGAAAAGTCCTGCATTCAAAAATAAATCTAAAATTTAGATATATTGGATCAAAGATATCTTTGGGAACAGTAGCATGAAAATACAATATTATAATGTTACAAGATGGTGATTGTAAAGAGCGGTTAGAGAAAAACAAGTACGGAAAGTTTATAGATATTGTATACATAGATATATTACATGTAGCAATAACATGTATTTTATTAGATAATATATTACAAATATGGAAGTAAGGCATATAAGTGTATACCATTGAATTAAGGTAGAATATATTATCTGGATTAGGTGATTCCAGTTGTTAATGTATTTACAAAAAACGATTTAAAGGAAATTGTATCGCAAAAGTATTTAATAGATAATTGACTATAAAAAGAAAGGAAAGAAGTGATGAAAAGAGTGAACAATAACCAGTATCACAACTTATTAGTGAATCAACTGGTGTACAAGTATGGATTACATTTAAAGTTATAGGCATTGCACATAGAAATGTGAATTGATTTTATATCTAAGGTTTAGCTACATTGATTGATAAAATATCAAATGTGTATGATGAAACCTTTTGTTATGTTGCAAAAGAGCTTCAAGTTTTCAAAATATAGTTAATAGAACATAGATTGGTCTTAAATTATTTTACTGGACAAACAAGAGGTTATTTTGTAATATTACAGATGAAATATGAAACAAAGGAGATTTCTTCTCTTTATATTAGGAATATTGTTAGTTATCTATTTTGTATTAAAATGTATACCAGTACTGTTGAAATTTTGTAAGAAAACATTGAGTAGAGAAATTAAGAGAGTGAATAATATAGGGGAAGAAATTATAGAACTGTATGAACAAATTAAACCTCATAATCATAATATTGTGTGATAGTTTAGAGAACTATCAAACGGGGGACTGTCAAAGAGGTTTTATTTTGGAGGAAGACAATTTATTCACATGAAAATATTTACATTGTTTTATCTTATTTTAGTATATCATTTATATTTGATGTGGTTTGATTATGTCTTTTGGTTCCTTGCGTGTGAGCTGATGAGAGGGAGATGAACAGGAATGAAGGAGTTAATTTAAAGAACAGATGTTTCTAATAAGAGATGGTGAACAAAGAGTTGCAAGAATTTCTCCAAAACCTTCATTGAATCCAGGGGAGCAAAAAGGACCAAGACACGCCTATATGCCATCTCAGCCAATTGTAATATGACATTTGTGAACTGTAATACCACCTACTTTTGTGATTGATAAAAAAGTGTCTGGTCTGTGAACGGACAGAGTTTTCAGAGACTGAAAATGAGAGTGATAATAATTTTATTCTTAGGGGCATATTCAATTAGCTTTTGGATTCGCGGTAACGCGCGTTGCCGCGAAAAGTGCGCGTTCTTGCGGGTATTACGGTACCGCATTAACGCGGATTTTCGTTCGCAACCCTATGGGCTGCGAACGAAAATCCACGTTATTGCTGTACTGTGTATTACGTTTCGCGGCTGTTCCGGCGCGTTACCGCGAATCCAAAAGCTAATTGAATATGCCCCTTAAAGTTTCTTTTGCTGAAGAAATTAAATTATTACTTTAACATATCATACCCTGTACCCTTCCAAATAATGCATTACATGTTTTATTGCAACCTTGAATGGCATACAAAAGGTTATCTTCAAGCTCCAGAGGTATATGGTCTATAGTAAAAGTAAAAATTGTTTCTAGGATCAAGACTCTCTCTTATGGTAACCTGTCTGGGATCTATAGACAGCATGGTCATACACCAAGGGGGACTTACATTACTGAGCAATGAAACGTGATACTGAGATCCTGCATATAAAATCTTTAAGGTGATAGTTTTACCCTTTTATAGTATAATAAACTATCGAAGTCGTATAACTGGATGAGCGAAAGTATATTGGTTAATAATGTTTTACCGTGCAATTGCAATCATTATGCCACATAACATGTGGCATGGCGCGATCGCAAGATAAAATACGCAAACATACACTTGCACTTTCTCATTCATTTATTTATATATTTCATATCTATAATGGTTCCATTACACAGTGATTTATGAGTAGATGGTATTTCGTTTATAGTTATATATATTAAGGTTATATGTACACTTTAGGGATATTTAAGGTTCAGGTTACAGGAAACATGTCATGTTTAGTATCATTTTAATCCACTATATGTCCACAGTTGTCCGGTTCATTCGCCGAAGGAATCGCACATTGCATACTCTAGTTAGCGATATTAGGGAATAAATGTTTAAAATGTTACTGACTGTGTAATGTAAATAGACTAGCTTAAACTGGTTTCTGGGCGGGAGAATCATCTGGAATGTTGACCCTCACCCTTGGAGGGGGTTTATTGAACTGCCTATGACCTGCATTACACTGGACCCTCCTGAAGCCTGCACCTATAGAAGCAAGCCACATCATCTGTATTGTTTTCTCTGTAACACTGAGTGTATATAATACAGCTTTGCTGGGACCAGCTGCAGTCATCTCCGACCACAGTCTTCTGGACTGAAGTACTGTAGCTGGTACCAGCGGAGCGCAGGCGGGTGCGTCGGTATGTATGTATCTTTGGTATCGGCTGTACTGTATTATAATTATGTATTGAACTGCTAAAACTTTTGCATCTGCTACATAATTGGTTTGTGCTTTGGAAACACACGAAATTACTTAGACAATGCTTATTGGAAAATGATAAAATTACTTTAATAGGTTATTAGTCAAAGATTACTCTGTAAAGTACTACTTTACTATGTGATCTATTTAAGAAGTGACAAAGAGCCAAAATGCCAATGTAAACACTGGCAAAAAATTGATTTTAAGGTGAGTAAAAATCTTCTTTTCTCTTTCCTACCACTGGGGGACACTGCGACACATTGGGGACATACCAAAGCTGCCCCTAAGGGAGGGAACGCTCTAGAACTGCTGCGCGCAACACTTTTCGGCCAAAACTCGCATCTGAGGATGCGAACGCTTGCAATCTGTAGAACTTAGCAAACGTATGAGCAGATGACCAAGTGGCCACTTTGCAAAACTGTTCTGCTGAAGCACCATGACGATCCACCCAAGAAGCACCAACCGCCCTGGTAGAGTGCGCTTTCAGCAAATGAGGACTAGGCTTAGATGCTCGGACATATGCCAGACTGATGGTAGAAGTGATCCACCGAGCAATAGCATGTTTAGACGCTGGCCAGCCGCGCTTTTTTGCATTATACAAGACAAAAAGATCCTTTGTCTTGTGTACTAAAGCTGTACGGTCTACATAATACCAGAGAGCCCGGACTACATCCAGCAACTTTAAGTCATAATCCAAGGAATCAGAAGACGTGGAAGGGGAAGGCGAACCAGGCTGGAATGCCGGAACTACAATCTCCCGATTCAAATAGAACCTAGAGACGCCCTTTGGAACAAATGGAGGGTTTTGTGTGAAGCACCGCCCTATACTCGTGGAACACAAGAAAAGGGGAAGAGCAACAAAGAGCTGCCAGCTCCGACACTCTCCTAGCAGGTGAAATAGCTAAGAGAAAAACCGTCTTCCAAGTGAGATGGTGTAATTCTGCCATCTGAAGAGGCTCAAATGGCGGAAGGCAAAGAGCCCTGAGCACCAGATTTAAGTCCCAGAGTTCCACCGGATGAGTAAACGGTGGCTGAATATGAAGAACCCCCTGCAAGAAGGTCTGGACCTCACTGAGAGACGCCAGCTTTCTCTGAAAATAGAGAGCTCTGACACCTGTACTTTAAGCAATCCCAAACGGAGTCCTTTATCAAGACCCTCCTGCAAGAAGGCCAACAACCTGGGCAGGCTAAACCTGGAAGTATTGGACACCCTGAGACTCGCAAAAGAGAATGTATATTTTCCAGACTCTGTGATATATGGCGGAGGAAGATGACTTTCTAGCCCTGATCATGGTGTTAACAACCCGAGATGAGAACCCCTTTGCCTTAAGGACTAAAGATTCAATCGCCATGCCATCAAAGCTAGACGATTTAAATTGTGGAAAAGAAGGGGGCCCTGAACCAGAAGGTCTGGCCGCATGGGCAGACGAAACGGTGGTCCCGTGGACATTTTTAGAATGTCTGAGAACCACGCCCTGCCAGGCCAATAAGGGGCTACTAAGATGGCGGGAACCCGCTCTATCTTTAGTTTCTTCAGAACCCGCGACAGCAAGGGGATTGGTGGAAACAGATACACAAGTTTGAACCGCCATGGAATGGCCATGGTGTCGGAGGCATGAGCCAGAGGGTCGCGAGATCTGGCGCAGTACAGGGGACCTGATGATTCAGCCTGAAATCCATGAGGTCAATTTCCGGCATTCCCCAGTGTTGAACTAGGAGAGCAAAGGTCTCCTTGCACAGAGACCATTCGCCTGGATGAACTTTTTGTCTGCTGAGAAAATCGGCTTCCCAATTTTCTATGCCTGGAATGTATACAGCCGACATCCGAGGTACATGGCTCTCCTTCCATAACATGATCCTGGCTGTTTCCTGCATGGCCCTCACGCTGCGAGTTCCTCCTTGATGGTTTATGTATGCCACGGCTGTGGCATTGTCCGATTGAATCTGAAGAGGCTTCCCTACTAGGAACCTCTGAGCCTCCAACAAGGTTCTGAGAACTGCCCTGAGCTCCAATACATTGATTGGAAGAACAGTTCCCTGGGGAGACCAGAGACCCTGAAACCTTAAGGATCCTGTGACACCCCCCACTCCCTCCCCCAGCCTAAAAGACTTGCGTCTGTGGTAACTAAGGTCCAGAGGCCCGATTGGAGGGACTGACCCTTGTCCAGATTTTTCGTGGATAACCACGTCAGAGAAAGACGAGTCGGTCTCGACAGGCGGATGATCTGCCTGTCTAGCTGATCGTGAGACCCCGACCACTTCCGAAGGATCTCCAGCTGGAGAGAACGGGAATGGAACTGGGCGAATGGGACCGCTTTGTACACTGACATCATAGTCCCCAGCAGCTTCATGCAGCTGAGCATGGACACCTGAGGACGAGCCAACACATTCCTGGTTTTGCGCTGGAGGGCGCTGATCTTGTCCTGAGGTAGAAAGACTCTCTGCGACACTGTGTCGAACAGTAACCCCAGAAAGCGCATGCGCTGAGCTGGGACGAGGGAGGATTTTGGAACATTTAGGATCCATCCATGGGCTTACAAAAACTCCATCGTGGTCTGCACCTGACAAGACAATATTTCTGCCGACGGACCCTTCAGAAGAAGATCGTCTAGATAGGGACCTACAGTGATTCCCTTCTGTCTTAGCATGCTCGCCATGATCTTGGTGAATACTCGAGGAGCTGACGCCAGGCCAAAGGGAAGGGCCCTGAACTGAAATTGGTCTGGGCCCACCGCAGTTCGTCGGCGGGGAGAGATAGATCCCTGTATCTCACCCGCGCGACTTATTTCTACTGTGCCCCCTTGATTTACCTCTGTGGGCACCTAAAGCCCTAATGGCTGCATGACTCTAATTCAGCACCTAACTGTTCGTGACTAGGGGATGGAAGTGCCGGCAAGAACAGCGCAAGGAAGATATAGGGCATCAGCCACTTCTTACCTTATGCAGGGATCAGAGTGAAGGAAGTCCAGGACTGTTCACCCCCTCTGGGTCTTGGGATCGATCCCCGCTGGTGCCTTAAATAGAGATAAAAAATAAAATAAAAACGTGTCAAATATCTAACTAGACTGGGTATAGACAGGAGCCTATACCCTAAAGACCTGACTCCTAAGGCACTAAAAAAAGACTGAGTTCTCCAGGAGAAGAGGGGCATAGTAGAGGAGGGAAGTAAAAACCATAAAGTTTTAGTGCCTGAACTCCCATACCCACTACTATACCCCAATGTGTGTCGCAGTGTCCCCCAGTGGTAGGAAAGAGAAAAGGCTCTTTCACCCTTTTTTGTTATCTATCAAAGTGATAACATCGAGAAGTCATAGATTTCTCCACCATTAACCTAATTATTGGAGCTTACCACTGTTCTCATAGACCTCTATGGGGACAGCAGCATTTGTTAATTTCAGAATAGCTGTATTGGTTTTTTTTTAATCTAATTCAGCTAAAGCCTCTGCAGCTTAACTGGATCCCTCACCAGGAAAGCGCTATGCGCAAAGCACTTTCTTCGATCACCAGCAGCATTAGGCCGGTGAAGAGGGAAAAACTTTGTGTTGGAGCGGGCTCAATGCCGGCCTCCAGGAGCAGCCCTAGCATAGTAAATTGCAGCGGTAATTCTTTATGTACCATTGCGATTTACAGCTATACATATTGATGGTTACCCTGCTGGGGTCATAAATAGACTCCTATAGATTTTATGAACCTGTCACGAAAGAAAGATAATTGGAATGGTCCTGACCTCTGCTCGAGTGACAGTCTACTCACAGAGAAGTGCGGAATCTAACGGAGGAGAGGTATTCACCAGGGATTCCCGCAAGGGAATATGGTCTTAGCTGCTCTCAACCGCAATTTGCAGTCCTCAAGGGGGCGCAGAGCAGATAATGTGCAGAACCAGAGATCCACTGTAAGGCAGAGGGGAAGTAGTAGTAAGGAGATGAACTGCAGAGAGCTGGAGCACTGAGATCCACACAGGTGAACCACTCTGGAACTGGACCGGTGATGAGTGATGCTCTGCAGTGAAGCCACAGATTTAGACTGTAAGGTAGGCTGAACCAATTATTCGGTTGAAGCAATGAACTGCAGTGAACAATAGCACTGAGATCCACACAGGTGTATAACTCTGGAACTGGACCAATGATGAGTGATGCTCTGCAATGAAGCCACAGGTAAAGCTGAGAAGCGGAGAGCTGTATCGGTGAAGGCTGAGAAGCAGTGAGCTGCACAGGTAACGCTGAGAAGTGGTAAGCAGCACTAGCCAGGAACAACAGGAGTAGCTGAACGAGAGTCAGAGGAGATGCTTCCAATCAGGTAGGGAGACCTGATGATCTGACACTCATTAAATGGAGGAGGGCCCTTATAAAGGAAACTGGCTGCAGACGATCCAATCACCGCTGAGCAGAGGTTTGAATTTTCCCAGGGTAGTGCCTGCGCAGTAGACTAGGCAAGATGGCGTCTGATGAGAGAGGAACACCAAGCTGAACAGCAGATAGCAGTAACATAGGGAAACCAAGGAACACATTGAAGCACACAGAACAAAACTGGTGCGATGCGTGATGGAACCATACAGTAAATATTTAGCTGAGAAAACTTTTTTCCTTCTATAACCCATCCCATAATCCCATGCTACAGACGTGAAAAGGGCCGGCCCGGCCATTCTTAGATTCCTGGTGGCTGGCACCTCCCCAGGAACCAGCCACCTATGTTGCGCGACGGAGGAATGCTCCACTGCTCCCTCCCCTTATTCTCTGCACTGTGCCCTGCAATGTGGACGCAGTTTTGGTTTTTAGGTAGGTGGGGGTGCCGCGATTTTTGCATGGGGGGGTACCGTGATTTTCCACGTGTGGGGGTGCCACGATTCTTGCACGGGAGGTAATAAACATATCCTCAAATAGAAGGGGAAATGAAAGAGTAGATGACGGTGACCCCCACACTTGGTACAGTCTCATTTCTTACTTCCAGACCTCCTCCCTGATACCAACATGAGGCTAGATGACTGGGAAGAATAGAAGGAAGAATATAATTGTTCAGGAAACCATATAGCCTTTTTATAGTAAGGCAGATATAACACAGAAACACTCAGGGTTGTCCAGACATCTAGAGACTATAAGGGTTATATATTTCTATTTCTGTCTTGTGTCACGAGCAGCACAAACAGCTCCCTGCCCCCCCCCCCCCCCCCCGCAGGAGGGGGCAGGGTTGTCACGAGTGTGGGAGAGCCTGGGGGGAAGGGGGTGCTGGAAGAGGGGTGAGAGAGCCAGAGGGGAAAGGGGTGCTGGAAGAGGGGTGAGAGAGCCAGAGGGGAAGGGGGTGCTGGAAGAGGTGTGAGAGAGCCAGTGGGGAAGGGGGTGCTGGAAGAGGGTTGAGAAAGCCAGAGGGGAAAGGGGTGCTGGAAGAGGGGTGAGAGAGCCAGAGGGGAAGGGGGTGCTGGAAGAGGGGTGAGAGAGCCAGAGGGAAAAGGGGTGCTGGAAGAGGGGTGAGAGAGCCAGAGGGGAAGGGGGTGCTGGAAGACGGGTGAGAGAGCCAGAGGGGGAGGGGGTGCTGGAAGAGGGGTGAGAGAGCCAGGGGAACGGGGGTGCAGGAAGAGGGGTAAGAGCCAGAGGGGAAGGGGGTGCTGGGAGAGGGGTGAGAGAGCAAGGGGGGAAGGGGGTGCAGGAAGAGGGGTGATAGCCAGAGGGGAAGGGGGTGCTGGAAGAGGGGTGAGAGAGCCAGGGGGGAAGGGGGTGCAGGAAGAGGGGTGATAGCCAGAGGGGAAGGGGGTGCTAGAAGAGGGGTGAGAGATCCAGGGGAAAGGGGGTGCTGGAAGAGGGGTGAGAGCCAGAGGGGAAGGGGGTGCTGAAAGAGGGGTGAGAGAGCCAGGGGGGAAGGGGTGTTAAGTGAGAGGGACAAATGAGAAGATGGTGCAGGGGGCATAGGTAAAGAAAGTGTAAAGGGAGAGACATCTTAAGAATGGGAATGTCAGGGAAGCAGCCATCATAAAACACAAGTAGTAATGAAGAATGGGAATGCACAGAGGGGACAAGTGTTAAAAGAAAATAAAAAATCAAGCCTTCATACTCAATTCTCTTATATTTTCCATACCCCCACTTCTAAATTTACGCTTTGACCACTGCCCTCGGTCCCTGCTCCCGACTGGTTGTGTGAGCTGACAGCTGCTGATCCCTCCTCACCCAGCGCGCCCAGTAGGAGAACTGAACACAGAATGCCATAATCAGGTAAGTTCATATATTTTCTCGTGTGCAATGTGTTTTTAACCATCCTTTGTTGAACTGGGGGCACTACTGTGTATCCAATGACGTTGCAAACACTATGTATTGCTCATTATTGCGCTGTAATGTTTTTTGCATATTTATCTGTACAGAGACTTTTAATTAAGAGGAAAAAAGACTGCTTGTCATAAATTTTATCTGCGATTGTGTCAATATAGCTATTTTTGTTTGCATTGTAAATGGTGTATTAAGCTGGTGTGGCATAATATGAACTTCTGCCAAAGGCAAGTCTCTCATTGTTGAATATGATGGGGCCCAAAGAAGTTGCTATACTGGGGCCCAAAAATCCTCCTGTTGGCCCTGCCTGTGAATCAAGGGGGTAGATGTCTCCAGGTAAATAATCTAAATGTTTCCTATGTAATCAAACTGATGGATCACATCCAATTATCTCTCACCCACCTCCTCTATCCCCCATAATTAATATACTGTGTTATTTAAAATAAATAGAAAAGACGCATATCCAGTTGCTGTAGTATAAAAAATATTTTTCTCTGACATTTTGCTGTAGATGGAAATACTTGTAATGTGGCCGTGTGGGTTCAAATGATCATTTAATAGTTATGTTTTTTCTGATATATTTGTTACAGTTTTATTTCATGTGGAATGATTCATGAAAATTCTGCCATTACTATTTAATTGAGGGAAAAGGGTACCTGTTAACTATATGTGTGTAAGTATTCTGTTGTTGCTATTTTGTGGGAGATTTGAAAAAAGCAAAACATTGGTTTCCTACAGTGGCGCCTGTATAATTGGTGGTATTGCTGTAATATGGGGTGACGTGGTGGTGGCAATGTTGTAGTGTGTTTGGGGTTTAGTATTGCTAATAAGTATGATAGGGTATTGCTGTAATGTGGGGGGTGATGCCGGTTGCTGTAATGTGGGGTTGATGCTGGTTGCTGTAATGTGGGGGGTGATGCTGGTTGCTGTAATGTGGGGTTGATGCTGATTGCTGTAATGTGGGGGGTGATGCTGGTTGCTGTAATGTGGGGTTGATGCTGATTGCTGTAATGGGGGGGTGATGCTGGTTGCTGTAATGTGGGGTTCATGCTGATTGCTGTAATGTGGAAGTGATGCTGGTTGCTGTAATGTGGAGGTGATGCTGGATGCTGTAATGTGGGGGTGATACTGGTTGCTGTAATGTGGGAGGTGATGCTGGTTGCTGTAATGTAGGAGGTGATGCTGGTTGCTGTAATGTGGGGGGTGATGCTGGATGCTGTAATGTGGGGGGTGATGCTGGATGCTGTAATGTGGGTGGTGATGCTGGTTGCTGTAATGTGGGAGGTGATGCTGGATGCTGTAATGTGGGGGGTGATGCTGGATGCTGTAATGTGGGGGGTGATGCTGGTTGCTGTAATGTGGGAGGTGATGCTGGATGCTGTAATGTGGGGGGTGATGCTGGTTGCTGTAATGTGGGAGGTGATGCTGGTTGCTGTAATGTGGGGGATGATGCTGGTTGCTGTAATGTGGGAGGTGATGCTGGTTGCTGTAATGTGGGGTGTGGTGCTGGATGCTGTAATGTGGGGGGTGATGCTGGATGCTGTAATGTGGGCGGTGATGCTGGTTGCTGTAATGTGGAGGTAATGCTGGTTGCTGTAATGTGGGGGGTAATGCTGGTTGCTGTAATGTGGGGGGTGATGCTGGTTGCTGTAATGTGGGGGGTGATGCTGGTTGCTGTAATGTGGAGGTGATGCTGGTTGCTGTAATGTGGAGGTGATGCTGGTTGCTGTAATGTGGAGGTGATGCTGGATGCTGTAATGTGGGGGGTGATGCTGGTTGCTGTAATGTGGAGGTGATGCTGGTTGCTGTAATGTGGAGGTGATGCTGGTTGCTGTAATGTGGAGGTGATGCTGGTTGCTGTAATGTGGAGGTGATGCTGGTTGCTGTAATGTGGAGGTGATGCTGGATGTTGTAATGTGGGGGGTGATGCTGGTTGCTGTAATGTGGAGGTGATGCTGGTTGCTGTAATGTGGAGGTGATGCTGGTTGCTGTAATGTGGGGGTGATGCTGGTTGCTGTAATGTGAGGTGTAATGCTGGTTGCTGTAATGTGGGGGGTGATGCTGAATGCTGTAATGTGGGGGTTGATGCTGGTTGCTGTAATGTGGGAGGTGATGCTGGTTGCTGTAATGTGAGGGGTGATGCTGGTTGCTGTAATGTGAGGTTCATGCTGATTGCTGTAATGTGGAGGTGATGCTGGTTGCTGTAATGTGGAGGTGATGCTGGTTGCTGTAATGTGGGAGGTGATGCTGGTTGCTGTAATGTGAGGGGTGATGCTGGTTGCTGTAATGTGAGGTTCATGCTGATTGCTGTAATGTGGAGGTGATGCTGGTTGCTGTAATGTGGAGGTGATGCTGGTTGCTGTAATGTGAGGGTTGATGCTGGTTGCTGTAATGTGGGAGGTGATGCTGGTTGCTGTAATGTGAGGGGTGATGCTGGTTGCTGTAATGTGAGGGGTGATGCTGGTTGCTGTAATGTAGAGGTGATGCTGGTTGCTGTAATGTGGAGGTGATGCTGGTTGCTGGAATGTGAGGGGTGATGCTGGTTGCTGTAATGTGGGGGGTGATGCTGGATGCTGTAATGTGGAGGTCATGCTGGACGCTGTAATGTGGGGGGTGATGCTGGTTGCTGTAATGTGGGGGATGATGCTGGTTGCTGTAATGTGGAGGTGATGCTGGTTGCTGTAATGTGGGGGTGATGCTGGTTGCTGTAATGTGGGGTTGATAATGATTGCTGTAATGTGGGGGTGATGCTGGTTGCTGTAATGTGGGGTTGATGCTGATTGCTGTAATGTGGGGGGTGATGCTGGTTGCTGTAATGTGGAGGTGATGCTGGTTGCTGTAATGTGGAGGTGATGCTGGATACTGTAATGTGGGGGGTGATGCTGGTTGCTGTAATGTGGAGGTGATGCTGGTTGCTGTAATGTGGAGGTGATGCTGGTTGCTGTAATGTGGGGTGATGCTGGTTGCTGTAATGTGAGGTGTAATGCTGGTTGCTGTAATGTGGGGGGTGATGCTGGATGCTGTAATGTGGGGGTGATGCTGGTTGCTGTAATGTGAGGTGTAATGTTGGTTGCTGTAATGTGGGGGGTGATGCTGGATGCTGTAATGTGGGGGGTGATGGTGGTTGCTGTAATGTGGAAGTGATGCTGGTTGCTGTAATGTGGGGGGTGATGCTGGATGCTGTAATGTGGAGGTCATGCTGGACGCTGTAATGTGGGGGGTGATGCTGGTTGCTGTAATGTGAGGGATGATGCTGGTTGGTGTAATGTGGAGGTGATGCTGGATGCTGTAATGTGGGGGGTGATGCTGGTTGCTGTAATGTGGAGGTGATGCTGTAATGTGGGAGGTGATGCTGGTTGCTGTAATGTGGAGGTGATGCTGGTTGCTGTAATGTGGAGGTGATGCTGGTTGCTGTAATGTGGAGGTGATGCTGGATGCTGTAATGTGGGGGGTGATGCTTGTTGCTGTAATGTGGAGGTGATGCTGGTTGCTGTAATGTGGAGGTGATGCTGGTTGCTGTAATGTGGGGGTGATGCTGGTTGCTGTAATGTGAGGTGTAATGCTGGTTGCTGTAATGTGGGAGGTGATACTGGTTGCTGTAATGTGGGGGTGATGCTGGTTGCTGTAATGTTGGGGTGATGCTGGTTGCTGTAATGTGAGGTGTAATGCTGGTTGCTGTAATGTGGGGGGTGATGCTGGATGCTGTAATGTGGGGGATGATGCTGGTTGCTGTAATGTGAGGGGTGATGCTGGTTGCTGTAATGTGAGGGGTGATGCTGGTTGCTGTAATGTGGAGGTGATGCTGGTTGCGGTAATGTGGAGGTGATGCTGGTTGCTGGAATGTGGGGGGTGATGCTGGATGCTGTAATGTGGAGGTCATGCTGGACGCTGTAATGTGGGGGGTGATGCTGGTTGCTGTAATGTGGGGGGTGATGCTGGTTGCTGTAATGTGGAGGTGATGCTGGTTGCTGTAATGTGGGGGGTGATGCTGGATGCTTTAATGTGGAGGTCATGCTGGACTCTGTAATGTGGGGGGTGATACTGGTTGCTGTAATGTGGGGGATGATGCTGGTTGCTGTAATGTGGAGGTGATGCTGGTTGCTGTAATGTGGGGGTGATGCTGGTTGCTGTAATGTGGGGTTGATGCTGATTGCTGTAATGTGGGGGTGATGCTGGTTGCTGTAATGTGGAGGTGATGCTGGATGCTGTAATGTGGGAGGTGATGCTGGTTGCTGTAATGTGGAGGTGATGCTGGTTGCTGTAATGTGGAGGTGATGCTGGTTGCTGTAATGTGGAGGTGATGCTGGTTGCTGTAATGTGGAGGTGATGCTGGATGCTGTAATGTGGGGGGTGATGCTGGTTGCTGTAATGTGGAGGTGATGCTGGTTGCTGTAATGTGGAGGTGATGCTGGTTGCTGTAATGTGGGGGGTGATGCTGGATGCTGTAATGTTGGGGGTGATGCTGGTTGCTGTAATGTGGGGGTGATGCTGGTTGCTGTAATGTGAGGTGTAATGCTGGTTGCTGTAATGTGGGGGGTGATGTTGGATGCTGTAATGTGGGGGGTGATGTTGGATGCTGTAATGTGGGGGGTGATGCTGGATGCTGTAATGTGGGAGGTGATGCTGGATGCTGTAATGTGGAGGTGATGCTGGATGCTGTAATGTGGGGGGGTGATGCTGGTTGCTGTAATGTGAGGTGTAATGCTGGTTGCTGTAATGTGGGGGGTGATGTTGGATGCTGTAATGTGGGGGGTGATGCTGGATGCTGTAATGTGAGGTGTAATGCTGGTTGCTGTAATGTGAGGGGTGATGCTGGTTGCTGTAATGTGGGGGTGATGCTGGTTGCTGTAATGTGGGGGTGATGCTGGTTGCTGTAATGTGAGGTGTAATGCTGGTTGCTGTAATGTGGGGGGTGATGCTGGATGCTGTAATGTGGGGGTGATGCTGGTTGCTGTAATGCAGGGGTCGGGAACCAATGGCTCGCGAGCCAGGTGTGGCTCTTTTGATGATTGCATCTGGCTCGCAGATCGATTTTTCACTGCTCATGTCCTGTTCAGGGCTGCAGTTTGCTGTAGGAGCAATTTTCCATTATTTTAATTGGATGATACTGGCCTACGTGGCCGTTGCTGGGTAAACAGGTAAACGCCCCCTTTTGAATCAGTCTGCTCGGTCATTAGCAGTGTTGCCAATTGTCGCGGCTTTTTTTTGTCTGCCGCGGGTCGCGGTTTTTTGGGCTTTTTTTTTTTCCTCATCTGCTGGACAGCCGGGGAGGAGTACTCTGCAGGGGAGAAGATCGAGTGTAGGTAAAGTATAAAAGGTGTGAACTAGAGTAGAGTATGAATGGGGGTGTGAATGAAGTATGAATGGAGTGTGAACGGGGGTGTGAAATAGAGCAGAGGGGATAATGGACACTAAGGAGGAGGGTCATTGTAAAGCATATTTAAAAAAAAATAATAATAATCAATAAATCCTAAGTATATATATATATATATATATATATATATATATATATATATATATGTGTGTGTGTGTATATGTGTATATATATATATATATATAATATATATTGGGCTTGTTTTTGGGCTTTTTAGGATTGTGTTTGGCTTGTTTTGGGCTTGTTTTTTACGAATTGGTTGCTTATTCTGTATTTTATAGTTGGCAACCCTGGTCATTAGCTCAAAGCTAACCCTTTGACAAAGAAGATGGCGAAAAGAAAAAAAGATGATGAGTATCGTATATTTCGGGACGAATGGACCGAAGAATTCGCCTTTGTGGAGAGAGCAGGTTCTGCGGTGTGTCTAATTTGCAATGACAAAATTGCATCGATGAAACGGTCGAATGTAAAGCGGCACTTCGACACGCGCCATGCTACCTTTGCATCAAAATACCCTGCGGGAAACAGCAGAAAGAAAGCGGCCCAAGAGCTACTGAGCAGGGTGCAAGCTAGCCAGCAGCAACTCCGCGTATGGACCCGGCAAGGTGACTATAATTCCGCTAGCTTTGCTGGATCTTTAGCAATAGTGAGGAACGGAAAACCATTCACAGATGGCGAGTATGCTAAAACGTTCATGCTGGATGTAGCCAATGAACTTTTTGATGATCTTCCGAACAAAGACAAGATAATCAAACGGATACAAGACATGCCTCTGTCGGCAAGAACTGTTCATGATCGTACCATCATGATGGCAAACAAAGTGGAGGAAACGCAAGTGAAGGACATAAATGCAGCGCCGTTCTTTTCCCTGGCTTTGGATGAGTCAACAGACGTGAGCCATTTGTCGCAGTTCAGCGTGATTGCAAGATATGCTGTTGATGACACACTGCGCGAAGAAAGTCTTGCTGTTCTGGCAATAAAAGGGTCCACAAGAGGTGAGGATTTATTCAAGTCTTTCATGGAGTTTGCTCAAGAAAAAAATCTACCTATGGATAAACTTCTCTCAGTGTGTACTGATGGTGCTCCGTGTATGGTGGGGAAAAACAAAGGATTTGTGGCGCTTCTTCGTGAACATGAAAATAGACCCATCCTAAGTTTCCATTGCATTCTACACCAGGAGGCACTTTGTGCTCAGATGTGTGACGGGCAGTTTGGCGAAGTGATGTCGCTGGTCATTCGTGTGATCAACTTTATTGCTGCCCGAGCCCTAAATGATCGCCAGTTTAAAACACTGCTGGATGAAGTTGGAAATAACTATCCTGGTCTGCTTTTGCACAGCAATGTGCGTTGGTTGTCAAGAGGGAAGGTGCTTAGCCGTTTTGCGGCTTGCCTGAATGAAATCCAGACTTTTCTTGAAATGAAAGGCATCGAGCATCCTGAGCTAGCCGAAACTGAGTGGCTCCTCAAGGTTTACTATCTTGTAGATATGACTGAACATCTGAACCAGCTCAACGTGAAAATGCAAGGCATTGGAAATACAGTGTTATCCCTTCAACAAGCTGTGTTTGCTTTTGAAAACAAGCTAGAGCTCTTCATTATGGATCTTGAAACAGGTCGTTTACTACATTTTTAAAAACTGAGCCAGTTTAAAGATGCATGCACAGCAAGAGAGCCCATTCAAAACTTTGATCTCCACCAGCTAGCTGGCTTCACATCCAGTCTCCTACAGTCCTTCAAAGCACGCTTTACAGAATTTCGTGAGCACGCTCGTCTTTTTAAGTTCATCACCCATCCAACCGAGTGTTCACTGAACACAGCCGACCTGAGTTACATTGCTGGTGTCTCCGTCAGAGATTTTGAAGCAGAAGTGGCTGACCTGAAGGCCTCAGACATGTGGGTGAATAAGTTCAAGTCACTGAATGAAGATTTGGAAAGAATCACACGACAGAAAGCGGAGTTGGCGAGCAAGCACATGTGGACAGAAATGAAAAAACTTCAACCCGAAGACCAGCTGATTCTCAAAACTTGGAACGCGCTTCCTGTCACATACCACACACTGCAGCGTGTGAGTATTGCTGTGTTGACCATGTTTGGATCTACGTATGCATGTGAGCAGTCATTCTCACATCTTAAAAACATCAAGTCCAATCTGCGATCACGTTTAACGGATGAAAGTCTCAACGCTTGCATGAAGCTTAACCTCACCAAGTACCAACCAGACTACAAAGACATCAGCAAATCCATGCAGCACCAGAAGTCGCATTAATGGTGAGTATTATAACAACATTATTTAAAAGAATAAATTCAGAGGCGTTTTATACTGACATTTAGTTGAATTCACTTTTAAAATATATTATATGGCTCTCACTGAAATAAATTTCCAAATATTTTGCTTTCATGGCTCTCTTAGTCAAAAAGGTTCCCGACCCCTGCTGTAATGTAAGGTGTAATGCTGGTTCCTGTAATGTGGGGGGTGATGCTGGATGCTGTAATGTGGAGGTGATGCTGGTTGCTGTAATGTGGAGGTGATGCTGGTTGCTGTAATGTGGGGGGTGATGCTGGTTGCTGTAATGTGGGAGGTGATGCTGGTTGCTGTAATGTGGGGGGTGATGCTGGTTGCTGTAATGTGGAGGTGATGCTGGTTGCTGTAATGTGGGGGGTGATGCTGGATGCTGTAATGTGGAGGTGATGCTGGTTGCTGTAATGTGGAGGTGATGCTGGTTGCTGTAATGTGGGGGGTGATGCTGGTTGCTGTAATGTGGGAGGTGATGCTGGTTGCTGTAATGTGGGGGGTGATGCTGGTTGCTGTAATGTGGAGGTGATGCTGGTTGCTGTAATGTGGGGGGTGATGCTGGATGCTGTAATGTGGAGGTCATGCTGGACGCTGTAATTTGGGGGATGATGCTGGATGCTGTAATGTGGAGGTGATGCTGGTTGCTGTAATGTGGGGGGTGATGCTGGATGCTGTAATGTGGAGGTCATGCTGGACGCTGTAATGTGGGGGGTGATGCTGGTTGCTGTAATGTGAGGGATGATGCTGGTTGCTGTAATGTGGAGGTGATGCTGGATGCTGTAATGTGGGGGGTGATGCTGGTTGCTGTAATGTGGAGGTGATGCTGGATGCTGTAATGTGGGAGGTGATGCTGGTTGCTGTAATGTGGAGGTGATGCTGGTTGCTGTAATGTGGAGGTGATGCTGGTTGCTGTAATGTGGAGGTGATGCTGGATGCTGTAATGTGGGGGGGTGATGCTTGTTGCTGTAATGTGGAGGTGATGCTGGTTGCTGTAATGTGGAGGTGATGCTGGTTGCTGTAATGTGGGGGTGATGCTGGTTGCTGTAATGTGAGGTGTAATGCTGGTTGCTGTAATGTGGGAGGTGATGCTGGTTGCTGTAATGTGGGGGTGATGCTGGTTGCTGTAATGTTGGGGTGATGCTGGTTGCTGTAATGTGAGGTGTAATGCTGGTTGCTGTAATGTGGGGGGTGATGCTGGATGCTGTAATGTGGGGGATGATGCTGGTTGCTGTAATGTGAGGGGTGATGCTGGTTGCTGTAATGTGAGGGGTGATGCTGGTTGCTGTAATGTGGAGGTGATGCTGGTTGCTGTAATGTGGAGGTGATGCTGGTTGCTGGAATGTGGGGGGTGATGCTGGATGCTGTAATGTGGAGGTCATGCTGGACGCTGTAATGTGGGGGGTGATGCTGGTTGCTGTAATGTGGGGGGTGATGCTGGTTGCTGTAATGTGGAGGTGATGCTGGTTGCTGTAATGTGGGGGGTGATGCTGGATGCTTTAATGTGGAGGTCATGCTGGACGCTGTAATGTGGGGGGTGATGCTGGTTGCTGTAATGTGGGGGATGATGCTGGTTGCTGTAATGTGGAGGTGATGCTGGTTGCTGTAATGTGGGGGTGATGCTGGTTGCTGTAATGTGGGGTTGATGCTGATTACTGTAATGTGGGGGTGATGCTGGTTGCTGTAATGTGGAGGTGATGCTGGATGCTGTAATGTGGGAGGTGATGCTGGTTGCTGTAATGTGGAGGTGATGCTGGTTGCTGTAATGTGGAGGTGATGCTGGTTGCTGTAATGTGGAGGTGATGCTGGATGCTGTAATGTGGGGGGTGATGCTGGTTGCTGTAATGTGGAGGTGATGCTGGTTGCTGTAATGTGGAGGTGATGCTGGTTGCTGTAATGTGGGGGGTGATGCTGGATGCTGTAATGTTGGGGGTGATGCTGGTTGCTGTAATGTGGGGGTGATGCTGGTTGCTGTAATGTGAGGTGTAATGCTGGTTGCTGTAATGTGGGGGGTGATGCTGGATGCTGTAATGTGGGGGGTGATGCTGGTTGCTGTAATGTGAGGGGTGATGCTGGTTGCTGTAATGTGGGGGTGATGCTGGTTGCTGTAATGTGGGGGTGATGCTGGTTACTGTAATGTGAGGTGTAATGCTGGTTGCTGTAATGTGGGGGGTGATGCTGGATGCTGTAATGTGGGGGTGATGCTGGTTGCTGTAATGTAAGGTGTAATGCTGGTTCCTGTAATGTGGGGGGTGATGCTGGATGCTGTAATGTGGAGGTGATGCTGGTTGCTGTAATGTGGAGGTGATGCTGGTTGCTGTAATGTGGGGGGTGATGCTGGTTGCTGTAATGTGGGAGGTGATGCTGGTTGCTGTAATGTGGGGGGTGATGCTGGTTGCTGTAATGTGGGAGGTGATGCTGGTTGCTGTAATGTGGGAGGTGATGCTGGTTGCAGTAATGTGGGAGGTGATGCTGGTTGCTGTAATGTGGAGGTGATGCTGGTTGCTGGAATGTGAGGGGAATGCTGGTTGCTGTAATGTGGGGGGTGATGCTGGATGCTGTAATGTGGGGGGTGATGCTGGATGCTGTAATGTGGAGGTCATGCTGGACGGTGTAATTTGGGGGATGATGCTTGATGCTGTAATGTGGAGGTCATGCTGGTTGCTGTAATGTGGGGGGTGATGCTGGATGCTGTAATGTGGAGGTCATGCTGGACGCTGTAATGTGGGGGGTGATGCTGGTTGCTGTAATGTGAGGGATGATGCTGGTTGCTGTAATGTGGAGGTGATGCTGGATGCTGTAATGTGGGGGATGATGCTGGTTGCTGTAATGTGGAGGTGATGCTGGATGCTGTAATGTGGGAGGTGATGCTGGTTGCTGTAATGTGGAGGTGATGCTGGTTGCTGTAATGTGGAGGTGATGCTGGTTGCTGTAATGTGGAGGTGATGCTGGATGCTGTAATGTAGGGGGGTGATGCTTGTTGCTGTAATGTGGAGGTGATGCTGGTTGCTGTAATGTGGAGGTGATGCTGGTTGCTGTAATGTGGGGGTGATGCTGGTTGCTGTAATGTGAGGTGTAATGCTGGTTGCTGTAATGTGGGAGGTGATACTGGTTGCTGTAATGTGGGGGTGATGCTGGTTGCTGTAATGTTGGGATGATGCTGGTTGCTGTAATGTGAGGTGTAATGCTGGTTGCTGTAATGTGGGGGGTGATGCTGGATGCTGTAATGTGGGGGATGATGCCTGTTGCTGTAATGTGAGGGGTGATGCTGGTTGCTGTAATGTGAGGGGTGATGCTGGTTGCTGTAATGTGGAGGTGATGCTGGTTGCTGTAATGTGGAGTGATGCTGGTTGCTGAATGTGGGGGGTGATGCTGGATGCTGTAATGTGGAGGTCATGCTGGACGCTGTAATGTGGGGGGTGATGCTGGTTGCTGTAATGTGGGGGGTGATGCTGGTTGCTGTAATGTGGAGGTGATGCTGGTTGCTGTAATGTGGGGGGTGATGCTGGATGCTTTAATGTGGAGGTCATGCTGGACGCTGTAATGTGGGGGGTGATGCTGGTTGCTGTAATGTGGGGGATGATGCTGGTTGCTGTAATGTGGAGGTGATGCTGGTTGTTGTAATGTGGGGGTGATGCTGGTTGCTGTAATGTGGGGTTGATGCTGATTACTGTAATGTGGGGGTGATGCTGGTTGCTGTAATGTGGAGGTGATGCTGGATGCTGTAATGTGGGAGGTGATGCTGGTTGCTGTAATGTGGAGGTGATGCTGGTTGCTGTAATGTGGAGGTGATGCTGGTTCTGTAATGTGGGGGGGGATGCTGGTTGCTGTAATGTGGGGTTGATGCTGATTACTGTAATGTGGGGGTGATGCTGGTTGCTGTAATGTGGAGGTCATGCTGGACGCTGTAATGTGGGGGGTGATGCTGGTTGCTGTAATGTGGAGGTGATGCTGGTTGCTGTAATGTGGAGGTGATGCTGGTTGCTGTAATGTGGGGGGTGATGCTGGTTGCTGTAATGTGGGAGGTGATGCTGGTTGATGTAATGTGGGGGGTGATGCTGGTTGCTGTAATGTGGGAGGTGATGCTGGTTGCTGTAATGTGGGAGGTGATGCTGGTTGCAGTAATGTGGGAGGTGATGCTGGTTGCTGTAATGTGGAGGTGATGCTGGTTGCTGGAATGTGAGGGGTGATGCTGGTTGCTGTGTGGAGACGCCGGCTCCACACACGGGCCGCGGGCCAATCACGGCGCCCGCCCACGGACCAATCACGGCTCCCGGCCGTGATGAGGTCATAGGGAAGCGCCTGGCCCGGGGATATCGTCGGCGGCCACGTGGGAAGCGGCCTGTTCGGCGGAAGTGAAGCTGGAGGAAGGACGTCTGGACACAGCAGCACCCTCAGCAGCAGCACCCTCAGCAGCAGCACCCACAGTAGCAGCAGCAGCAGCAGCACCCACAGTAGCAGCAGCAGCAGCAGCACCCACGGCAGCAGCAGCAGCACCCACGGTAGCAGCAGCAGCACCCTCAGCAGCAGCAGCACCCTCAGCAGCAGCAGCACCCACAGCAGCAGCAGCACCCACAGTAGCAGCAGCAGCACCCACAGCAGCAGCAGCACCCACAGCAGCAGCAGCACCCTCAGCAGCAGCAGCACCAGGACCGAAGAGGAGTTACGCTGACGTCGCGAGCGGAGGACCTAGACCAGGTAAGACCCCAGTGGGACCACCCCTCCCGGGCCCACGCCCGCATCCTATCGGACACTCTTTACCCGGGCCCAGGGCCTTCTGCCGGCGTCCATTAAGTCTGTCTTTGTTCCCTCTCTCCCTTTTCCTAACCGTATCACCCTTGGGGCAGAGTAGGACAAGAACACACACACTCTGCTTTGATATTACACTTTCCGTGTTAATAGTGTCCTGGGTATTGTACTGTGCAATTGAGTATTGTACTGTCAATTGAGTATTGTATTGTGAGTATTGTACTGTCAATTGAGTATTGTATTGGGGGGTATTGTACGGTGTAGTGGGCGGTTGGGGCGTGTTGTGTCTCCCTGCAGGGGTCGGAAAGTGGTGTGTTGGGACTGATCGCCGGGTGGACTCAACTCGTTCCCGAGCCGGTAAGTATTGTCTATCCCCTTTCCCTTCCCCCTTCCGTGTAGGCCCTGGTGGGGCAGATCCTTGGGCGGCGGTGTGGCACGACTTCTTCGCGGGCTGGGAGAGATCCAGGTCTCCCTCGGTGCCTGGAAGTAGTGTAGCACAGCCCTTCTGAGTTCCTAGGGCGGTTCGGGCGTTCCGCGGTTCCACTGGGCAGTACAGCCCTGCCCTGGTGAGTTCCGGGGTTGGTCACAGCCGTCCACGGTTCCATTGGGGTGTCTGGCCTGAGTTCCGGCAAGGTTGCCTGACGGTTCCAGGGCAGACGGTGCCTCGTGGGGTAAAACGGAGTCCGCCCGCACGCCGGCAGGAGACTGACGGTTCTGGGTGGGGACTGTGATACCTCGCGGCGCACCGCCGGCGGAGTGAGTCTTGTCCCCACACTTGTGGCGCTCCCCAGAGGGGAGTAGGGAGTTCGGGCGAGAACGTTCTCTACCCCGAACTCTTGGAGCCGCGTGGCTCGGCCAGAATAAAACGGAGAGTCGCCAAGCGGGGCTGAGTAACCCTCTAGTCCTGGGCGCATTCCGGACACCCCCTTCCACTTCCCCCATTGTTTTCGTGCCTCTGTTCCTCTCGCACGCAGGAGGGACCGTGACTGCAGCAGAAGCCTCCTGCACTTGACGGGTTCCGCCCATAGCGACCCTCGGGATCAGGTGAGAACCTTTCCTCATTACAGGGGATCCTTTGAGACGTTCTTCGGGAGTACCGCTCTCACATTTGGCGTAGTCGGCAGGATCCCGACAGGTAACTATGGAGCCCACGGGCAACAACGACGATCCAGAGGGCCGGCCGTCTGGAAGGCCGGCGGGCGAGGAGGATCTGCCTAGTGCCGCCGGGAACAGCCCACGCGACGTGGAACCGGTAGGGGAGCCGGCGGAGCGCTCCCGAGTTGTAGCGATAGGGGCAGCTCTTTCTCACGTACCGAAGTTCGATGGTACGAACATAACGTTAGCCGACTGGGAGATGCAGTTACGAATGGTCATCCGGCTATATGGTGTGCCCCCAGACATGCAAGCGGAAGTGGCCGTGCTCGCCTTGGAGGGAGATGCCCGCCAGGCCGCACTTCTATGTGAGCCTGAACAGCGAAAGACTTTGGCGGATGTGTTGAGGGTCTTAAGCGATGTGTATGGGGACAAGTCTACCACCGCGACCCTGCGCAAACGTTTTTTTACCCGATTTCAGCGAGAGGAGGAGACCATCCCCAAATTCGCTATAGCCCTCCAAGGCCTGCTGGCGAATTTAAAGAAAAAGGACACTAAGGTATTGGGAGAAACAGATACCGTACTACGGGATCAATTTATCAACGGCTTACGTAGTGAGCACCTGCGAACCTATATGCAGGACCGATTGGAATTGTTGCCGAGCATGACCTTCCATCAAGCACAAACCACGGTCATCGCCCGGGACGACAATACAGGCAGCGGCCCGAGCACCGTGGCCGTGCAGCAGGTCCGCGCCCCCATCCCAGCGTCCGCCGCACCATGGGAAAGCTGCATCCGAGACCTGACGGACGTAATTCTACAGATGAAGGAGGACATGGGACGGATGCAGAAGCGGATCGAGGGAATACCGTCCGGCCGCGGGGATAGAGAGTATCCACGGAATGAACCAAGGGACGCCCCACGGCGACGCCCAGCGGACGGGCCCCGGTGTTGGCAATGTGGGCAGGTGGGACATCTGGCCCGTAATTGCCCCAACGCCGCACCCAGGCCGACTTTAAACTAGAAACCCTTGCGGTAGTGGGACCCACCGCAAGGGAAGCCGACTCAGAACGACTGATTGTTAATTCGGCTGAATTAGTAGGAGAGTGTCCCGTAGTTGTGGCTCGCTTCCAGGGTCACAACCAGCGTTGCCTATTAGACACCGGGTCCCAGGTCACCACGATGACAGCGGCCTGTTTCCAAAGAACTATCAACATCTACAACAGGCCCAGACGGGGGACTGGATTCATCTCACGGCCGCCAATAATCTACCCATCCCTGTGGTGGGAGTCGTGTGGATGGAGGTGGAGCTCTACGGGCGCCCGTTGGGGAAGCAGGGCATTGTGGTCATAGACAGCCCGGAACTACGACATGGCCCCGTGATTCTGGGGATGAACATCCTCCGAGGATTAGACCATATGCTGTGGTCCGAGAGGGGTCCGGCTTACTGGAAGAAACTGGGGGTCCAACGACCGGTACAACAGGCGCTACAGCAGGTGAACCGCCTGCGAGTCCCAACATTTCCCCAAGGCCGTCCTGCTCCCCTGGGATCCATCCGCACGAACTATCGGCAGGAGGTGGTCGTTCCCCCTCGGCAGGAGCTCCTGTTGTGGATGAGGGTGGGGACCAAGCGGAGGCTCGAAGGCCGGGAGGTGCTCCTCGAACCGGTATCCTCGGGCGGGACGGAGGAGAGCAACCAGAGGACGCCAATGGTGGCCGTGCACTGGTCAGGATACGGGAAGGACGAGTCCCCGTTCGTTTCTGCAATATGGCGACCAACCACAGAAAATACCGCCCAACACCCTGCTGGCCTTGCTCCACCCAACCACCGGAGAAGAGGTGGAAACCACTCAAGATGTGTCGTTGTTCCCCGACCCCCAAAGACCTTGGACCATGGTGGTCCAAGTAGCACCCCCGGAACAACCCACCTCCACCTGGAACGGACGGGTAATCCGTGAAAGCATGGATGTTTCAGAAGGTGACCTACCGCCGAACGAAATCCAACAACTGGAAGCGATGCTGTGGAGAAGACAGCGAGTGTTCTCCCGACACGAGGACGATTTCGGGCTAACGGATCAAATGGAGCACGAGATCCATACGGACGGGGCCGTGCCGGAGAGAGAACGTTACCGTCAAATACCCCCGAAGCTGTACCAGGAGGTCAAGACCATGCTGCGTCAGATGTTGGACAACGGGGTGGTGACTGAAAGCCGTAGTCCCTGGGCGGCACCGATCGTCCTGGTGCGGAAGAAAGATGGCACTGTCCGGTTCTGTGTGGACTATCGGAAGCTTAATCACTGCACCGTGCGCGATGCATACCCATTACCACGCATAGAGGAATCCCTCGCGGCGCTGGGCCGGGCCAAATACTTTTCTACGTTAGATCTGGCAAGCGGCTATTGGCAGGTACCCGTGGCCGAGAAGGACAGGGCAAAGACGGCGTTTATTACACCCATGGGGCTATTCGAATTCCAACGAATGCCGTTTGGGTTAACCAACGCGCCAGCCACCTTCCAGCGACTCATGGAGCGCTGCCTCGGAGATCTGAATTTGAAGCCCTGTTAATCTACCTGGACGACATCATCGTATTCGCATCCACCCTGGAGGAACACTTAGCCCGCCTAGACCTGGTGTTCCAACGACTGGAACGGTTTGGGCTGAAACTCAAGCCGAGGAAATGCCATCTGCTGAAGGATCAGTTGGAGTACCTGGGCCATGTGGTGTCGCGGGACGGAGTGCGTCCCACCCAGGACAAGGTATCCGCGGTGACCAATTGGCCAGCCCCCACGACCATCACGGAGCTTCGAGCGTTTCTGGGCCTCGTTGGGTATTACCGCAGGTTCATCAAGGGATTCTCCAAGATCGCCGGACCATTGTTTGACTTGCTCCGAGGAAGCCCTGCGGGAGCCAAGTCCCGAGTGGAGGCGTGGAATGCCCCCCACGAGGCTGCTTTCACCCAGCTAAAAGAGGAACTTACCCGCGCCCCCGTGTTGGCATACGCCGACTTCAGCCAGCCGTTCATCCTGTACACGGATGGCAGCCACCAAGGGCTAGGAGCAGTACTGGCCCAGATACAGGATGGTAAGGAGCGCGTGATCGCCTATGCCAGCCGGACCTTGCACGACTCCGAGCGAAACCCCGCCAATTACAGCTCCTTCAAACTGGAGTTCTTGGCAGTAGTGTGGGCCATGACCGAAAAATTTGCAGAGTACTTAACGGCCGCGGAGGTGGAGGTAGTCACCGATAACAGTGCACTGGTGCACCTGGACTCGGCCAAATTAGGAGCCTTAGAACAACGGTGGCGAGCCCGCTTGGCCAAGTTCTCTCATCGCTTCCGCTATCGCCCCGGCCGGAATAACGGCAACGCCGACGCACTCTCCAGATTCCCAGTGGTCATGACAACTCACTCCAAAGACGAAGAAGAGGAAGAAGTGGAAATCCCAAACTTCACGCGGTTTCACAAAATGGTCTCCAAGACACCGCTAGACGCCAGAATATGCGCCACCCTCCTTGCCAACCAGATGCCAGACTGGGCCGCAGAACAACAACGGGACCCCGGTATACGCCAGGTCTTCCAGTGGTGCCAGCAGGGACACTGGCCCTCGAAGGGGGAGAGGAAGCGCCTGCCGGTGAGCGAACAGAAACTTGTGGAGCATTGGAACCAGCTGGCGGTGCACGAGGGCGTGCTGCGACGCCGCGCCTATTTGGAACACGAACTACGGCCGGTGTGGCAGATTGTGGTGCCAGCCGAAACCACGCGGCGCCTGGCCGAGGAGGCCCATGTTCGAGGCGCCCACCTGGGGGCCATGAAAACAACCCAATGGCTAAGACAGCGGTTCTATTGGCCAGGGCTGCCAACGTTAGTGGAACAAGTGTGCCGTGAATGCCGAAGATGTGGCGTGACCAAACCCACCCAACAACGGGTGCCCGTCCACACCATCTCGTCGGGACGGCCCCTGGAGCTCCTCATGATCGACTACGTGGCTATCGGAGAGTCTACCCGCGGACACCAGTATGCATTGGTCATGACCGATCATTTTACCAAGTTCACCGTCGTGACCCCTACTCGGGACCAGACGGCTGAATCCGCCGTCACGGCCGTCGTGGAAGACTTCATCAGGAAGTACGGCTGCCCGGAGCGAATCCACTCCGACCAGGGAGCCTGTTTCCAGGGGCGCATCATGCAAGGACTCTGCGACATGTATGGGATACGCCGGTCTAGGACTACCCCCTACCACCCCCAAGGGAATGGCGGGTGTGAGCGCTTCAATCGGACCCTAATCCAGATGCTGCGAACCCTCGAAAAGGAACAGCGGACCCACTGGCCAGCCGCGGTGCCGGATCTTACGTGGGCTTACAACAACCGAGTACATAGCACCACCGGGTACACACCCTATTTCTTAATGTTTGGCCGAGCAGGGAAGGACATGCAAGAGCTGGCTCTGGGACCGGCAGAGGAGGAGCAATGGACATGTCCTGCCTGGGTCATGGAGCAACGGCGGCGGCTGAAGATCGCATGCAGCCTTGCCAAACACCACATCGAAGCCAAGATCCATGATGGCGCCCAGCGAAAGGCACCCCCGGACTTCACAGAAGGGCAGCGCGTCATTGTCCACGTGTCTAAACCGGCAGACAAGCTACAAGAGAGATGGGAAACCGCCCCCTATGTGGTCCGGCGGCGGTTGAGTCCAGAAAGCCCCGCCTACGAGGTTGAGTCCACCAAGGTACCCGGACTCACGAAAATACTACACCGAGACAAGCTGAGGCCCTGCCTGTTCCACCAGGCCCCAGCAGAGGACCCGGTTCCGGAAATCCTGGGACCCGCACCATGCCCAGGGGGTGAAACCGAGAAAGGGTGGGTCGAGGTACCCCGACCAGCTTTGCCGGGCTCCCCCCGAGATAAAAGATCGGACGACCTCGCAGAAGCACCCGGAAACGTAGGATGGGGGGCGACAACCCTACAAACCCCCACCCTTGGCCCCCAGACGCAAACGGACCCGGATCGCCCTGTCCCTTCCTCTCCGCTAAGACTCATGGCGCCTCGGCAGTCACAGAGGAGCAATCGAGGCGTTCCGGCCCCACGATTCGCCGATCCGCATTTCGATTGGTCCCAAGCCGTCATTGCAGGGACTGCAATGGGAAACGTAGGGGGATGTGTGGAGACGCCGGCTCCACACACGGGCCGCGGGCCAATCACGGCGCCCGCCCACGGACCAATCACGGCTCCCGGCCGTGATGAGGTCATAGGGAAGCGCCTGGCACGGGGATATCGTCGGCGGCCACGTGGGAAGCGGCCTGTTCGGCGGGAAGTGAAGCTGGAGGAAGGACGTCTGGACACAGCAGCACCCTCAGCAGCAGCACCCTCAGCAGCAGCACCCACGGTAGCAGCAGCAGCAGCAGCACCCACAGTAGCAGCAGCAGCAGCAGCACCCACGGCAGCAGCAGCAGCACCCTCAGCAGCAGCAGCACCCTCAGCAGCAGCAGCACCCACAGCAGCAGCAGCACCCACAGTAGCAGCAGCAGCACCCACAGCAGCAGCAGCACCCACAGCAGCAGCAGCACCCTCAGCAGCAGCAGCACCAGGACCGAAGAGGAGTTACGCTGACGTCGCGAGCGGAGGACCTAGACCAGGTAAGACCCCAGTGGGGACCACCCCTCCCGGGCCCACGCCCGCATCCTATCGGACACTCTTTACCCGGGCCCAGGGCCTTCTGCCGGCGTCCATTAAGTCTGTCTTTGTTCCCTCTCTCCCTTTTCCTAACCGTATCACCCTTGGGGCAGAGTAGGACAAGAACACACACACTCTGCTTTGATATTACACTTTTCCGTGTTAATAGTGTCCTGGGTATTGTACTGTGCAATTGAGTATTGTACTGTCAATTGAGTATTGTATTGTGAGTATTGTACTGTCAATTGAGTATTGTATTGGGGGGTATTGTACGGTGTAGTGGGCGGTTGGGGCGTGTTGTGTCTCCCTGCAGGGGTCGGAAAGTGGTGTGTTGGGACTGATCGCCGGGTGGACTCAACTCGTTCCCGAGCCGGTAAGTATTGTCTATCCCCTTTCCCTTCCCCCTTCCGTGTAGGCCCTGGTGGGGCAGATCCTTGGGCGGCGGTGTGGCACGACTTCTTCGCGAGCTGGGAGAGATCCAGGTCTCCCTCGGTGCCTTGGAAGTAGTGTAGCACAGCCCTTCTGAGTTCCTAGGGCGGTTCGGGCGTTCCGCGGTTCCACTGGGGCAGTACAGCCCTGCCCTGGTGAGTTCCGGGGTTGGTCACAGCCGTCCACGGTTCCATTGGGGTGTCTGGCCTGAGTTCCGGCAAGGTTGCCTGACGGTTCCAGGGCAGACGGTGCCTCGTGGGGTAAAACGGAGTCCGCCCGCACGCCGGCAGGAGACTGACGGTTCTGGGTGGGGACTGTGATACCTCGCGGCGCACCGCCGGCGGAGTGAGTCTTGTCCCCACACTTGTGGCCCTCCCCAGAGGGGAGTAGGGAGTTCGGGCGAGAACGTTCTCTACCCCGAACTCTTGGAGCCGCGTGGCTTGGCCAGAATAAAACGGAGAGTCGCCAAGCGGGGCTGAGTAACCCTCTAGTCCTGGGCGGCATTCCGGACACCCCCTTCCACTTCCCCCATTGTTTTCGTGCCTCTGTTCCTCTCGCACGCAAGAGGGACCGTGACTGCAGCAGAAGCCTCCTGCACTTGACGGGTTCCGCCCATAGCGACCCTCGGGATCAGGTGAGAACCTTTCCTCATTAGAGGGGATCCTTTGAGACGTTCTTCGGGAGTACCGCTCTCACAGCTGTAATGTGGGGGGTGATGCTGGATGCTGTAATGTGGGGGGTGATGCTGGATGCTGTAATGTGGAGGTCATGCTGGACGGTGTAATTTGGGGGATGATGCTGGATGCTGTAATGTGGAGGTCATGCTGGACGCTGTAATGTGGGGGGTGATGCTGGTTGCTGTAATGTGAGGGATGATGCTGGTTGCTGTAATGTGGAGGTGATGCTGGATGCTGTAATGTGGGGGGTGATGCTGGTTGCTGTAATGTGGAGGTGATGCTGGATGCTGTAATGTGGGAGGTGATGCTGGTTGCTGTAATGTGGAGGTGATGCTGGTTGCTGTAATGTGGAGGTGATGCTGGTTGCTGTAATGTGGAGGTGATGCTGGATGCTGTAATGTGGGGGGGTGATGCTTGTTGCTGTAATGTGGAGGTGATGCTGGTTGCTGTAATGTGGAGGTGATGCTGGTTGCTGTAATGTGGGGGTGATGCTGGTTGCTGTAATGTGAGGTGTAATGCTGGTTGCTGTAATGTGGGAGGTGATACTGGTTGCTGTAATGTGGGGGTGATGCTGGTTGCTGTAATGTTGGGGTGATGCTGGTTGCTGTAATGTGAGGTGTAATGCTGGTTGCTGTAATGTGGGGGGTGATGCTGGTTGCTGTAATGTGGGGGATGATGCCTGTTGCTGTAATGTGAGGGGTGATGCTGGTTGCTGTAATGTGAGGGATGATGCTGGTTGCTGTAATGTGGAGGTGATGCTGGTTGCTGTAATGTGGAGGTGATGCTGGTTGCTGGAATGTGGGGGGTGATGCTGGATGCTGTAATGTGGAGGTCATGCTGGACGCTGTAATGTGGGGGGTGATGCTGGTTGCTGTAATGTGGGGGGTGATGCTGGTTGCTGTAATGTGGAGGTGATGCTGGTTGCTGTAATGTGAGGGGTGATGCTGGTTGCTGTAATGTGGAGGTGATGCTGGTTGCTGTAATGTGGAGGTGATGCTGGTTGCTGGAATGTGGGGGGTGATGCTGGATGCTGTAATGTGGAGGTCATGCTGGACGCTGTAATGTGGGGGGTGATGCTGGTTGCTGTAATGTGGGGGGTGATGCTGGTTGCTGTAATGTGGAGGTGATGCTGGTTGCTGTAATGTGGGGGGTGATGCTGGATGCTTTAATGTGGAGGTCATGCTGGACGCTGTAATGTGGGGGGTGATGCTGGTTGCTGTAATGTGGGGGATGATGCTGGTTGCTGTAATGTGGAGGTGATGCTGGTTGTTGTAATGTGGGGGTGATGCTGGTTGCTGTAATGTGGGGTTGATGCTGATTACTGTAATGTGGGGGTGATGCTGGTTGCTGTAATGTGGAGGTGATGCTGGATGCTGTAATGTGGGAGGTGATGCTGGTTGCTGTAATGTGGAGGTAATGCTGGTTGCTGTAATGTGGAGGTGATGCTGGTTCCTGTAATGTGGGGGGGGATGCTGGATGCTGTAATGTGGAGGTGATGCTGGTTGCTGTAATGTGGAGGTGATGCTGGTTGCTATAATGTGGGGGGTGATGCTGGTTGCTGTAATGTGGGAGGTGATGCTGGTTGCTGTAATGTGGGGGGTGATGCTGGTTGCTGTAATGTGGGAGGTGATGCTGGTTGCTGTAATGTGGGAGGTGATGCTGGTTGCAGTAATGTGGGAGGTGATGTTGGTTGCTGTAATGTGGAGGTGATGCTGGTTGCTGGAATGTGAGGGGTGATGCTGGTTGCTGTAATGTGGGGGGTGATGCTGGATGCTGTAATGTGGGGGGTGATGCTGGATGCTGTAATGTGGAGGTCATGCTGGACGGTGTAATTTGGGGGATGATGCTGGATGCTGTAATGTGGAGGTCATGCTGGACGCTGTAATGTGAGGGGTGATGCTGGTTGCTGTAATGTGAGGGATGATGCTGGTTGCTGTAATGTGGAGGTGATGCTGGATGCTGTAATGTGGGGGGTGATGCTGGTTGCTGTAATGTGGAGGTGATGCTGGATGCTGTAATGTGGGAGGTGATGCTGGTTGCTGTAATGTGGAGGTGATGCTGGTTGCTGTAATGTGGAGGTGATGCTGGTTGCTGTAATGTGGAGGTGATGCTGGATGCTGTAATGTGGGGGGGTGATGCTTGTTGCTGTAATGTGGAGGTGATGCTGGTTGCTGTAATGTGGAGGTGATGCTGGTTGCTGTAATGTGGGGGTGATGCTGGTTGCTGTAATGTGAGGTGTAATGCTGGTTGCTGTAATGTGGGAGGTGATACTGGTTGCTGTAATGTGGGGGTGATGCTGGTTGCTGTAATGTTGGGGTGATGCTGGTTGCTGTAATGTGAGGTGTAATGCTGGTTGCTGTAATGTGGGGGGTGATGCTGGATGCTGTAATGTGGGGGATGATGCCTGTTGCTGTAATGTGAGGGGTGATGCTGGTTGCTGTAATGTGAGGGGTGATGCTGGTTGCTGTAATGTGGAGGTGATGCTGGTTGCTGTAATGTGGAGGTGATGCTGGTTGCTGGAATGTGGGGGGTGATGCTGGATGCTGTAATGTGGAGGTCATGCTGGACGCTGTAATGTGGGGGGTGATGCTGGTTGCTGTAATGTGGGGGGTGATGCTGGTTGCTGTAATGTGGAGGTGATGCTGGTTGCTGTAATGTGGGGGGTGATGCTGGATGCTTTAATGTGGAGGTCATGCTGGACGCTGTAATGTGGGGGGTGATGCTGGTTGCTGTAATGTGGGGGATGATGCTGGTTGCTGTAATGTGGAGGTGATGCTGGTTGCTGTAATGTGGGGGTGATGCTGGTTGCTGTAATGTGGGGTTGATGCTGATTACTGTAATGTGGGGGTGATGCTGGTTGCTGTAATGTGGAGGTGATGCTGGATGCTGTAATGTGGGAGGTGATGCTGGTTGCTGTAATGTGGAGGTGATGCTGGTTGCTGTAATGTGGAGGTGATGCTGGTTGCTGTAATGTGGAGGTGATGCTGGATGCTGTAATGTGGGAGGTGATGCTGGATGCTGTAATGTTGGGGGTGATGCTGGTTGCTGTAATGTGGGGGTGATGCTGGTTGCTGTAATGTGGGGGGTGATGCTGGATGCTGTAATGTGGAGGTGATGCTGGTTGCTGTAATGTGGGGGGTGATGCTGGATGCTGTAATGTTGGGGGTGATGCTGGTTGCTGTAATGTGGGTGTAATGCTGGTTGCTGTAATGTGGGGGGTGATGCTGGATGCTGTAATGTGGGGGGTGATGCTGGTTGCTGTAATGTGAGGGGTGATGCTGGTTGCTGTAATGTGGGGGTGATGCTGGTTGCTGTAATGTGCGGGTGATGCTGGTTGCTGTAATGTGAGGTGTAATGCTGGTTGCTGTAATGTGGGGGGTGATGATGGATGCTGTAATGTGGAGGTCATGCTGGACGCTGTAATGTGGGGGGTGATGCTGGTTGCTGTAATGTGGGGGATGATGCTGGTTGCTGTAATGTGGAGGTGATGCTGGTTGCTGTAATGTGGGGGTGATGCTGGTTGCTGTAATGTGGGGGGTGATGCTGGTTGCTGTAATGTGGAGGTGATGCTGGATGCTCTAATGTGGGAGGTGATGCTGGTTGCTGTAATGTGGAGGTGATGCTGGTTGCTGTAATGTGGAGGTGATGCTGGTTGCTGTAATGTGGAGGTGATGCTGGATGCTGTAATGTGGGGGGTGATGCTGGTTGCTGTAATGTGGAGGTGATGCTGGTTGCTGTAATGTGGAGGTGATGCTGGTTGCTGCAATGTGGGGGTGATGCTGGTTGTTGTAATGTGAGGTGTAATGCTGGTTGCTGTAATGTGGGGGTTGATGCTGGAATGTGGGGGTTGATGCTGGATGCTGTAATGTGGGGGTGATGCTGGTTGCTGTAATGTGGGAGGTGATGCTGGTTGCTGTAATGTGAGGTGTAATGCTGGTTGCTGTAATGTGGGGGGTGATGCTGGATGCTGTAATGTGGGAGGTGATGCTGGTTGCTGTAATGTGGAGGTGATGCTGGATGCTGTAATGTGGGGGTGATGCTGGTTGCTGTAATGTGGGGGGTGTTGCTGGTTGCTGTAATGTGGGGGGTGATGCTAGTTGCTGTAATGTGGAGGTGATGCTGGTTGCTGTAATGTGGGAGGTGATGCTGGTTGCTGTAATGTGGGGGGTGATGCTGGATGCTGTAATGTGGGGGGTGATGCTGGTTGCTGTAATGTGAGGGGTGATGCTGGTTGCTGTAATGTGGGGGTGATGCTGGTTGCTGTAATGTGGGGGTGATGCTGGTTGCTGTAATGTGAGGTGTAATGCTGGTTGCTGTAATGTGGGGGGTGATGCTGGATGCTGTAATGTGGGGGTGATGCTGGTTGCTGTAATGTAAGGTGTAATGCTGGTTGCTGTAATGTGGGGGGTGATGCTGGATGCTGTAATGTGGAGGTGATGCTGGTTGCTGTAATGTGGAGGTGATGCTGGTTGCTGTAATGTGGGGGGGTGATGCTGGTTGCTGTAATGTGGGAGGTGATGCTGGTTGCTGTAATGTGGGGGGTGATGCTGGTTGCTGTAATGTGGGAGGTGATGCTGGTTGCTGTAATGTGGGAGGTGATGCTGGTTGCTGTAATGTGGGAGGCTATGCTGGTTGCTGTAATGTGAGGGTGATGCTGATTGCTGTAATGTGAGTTGTAATGCTGGTTGCTGTAATGTGGGGGGTGATGCTGGATGCTATAATGTGGGGGTGATGCTGGTTGCTGTAATGTGAGGGGTGATGCTGGTTGCTGTAATGTGAGGGGTGATGCTGGTTGCTGTAATGTGGAGGTGATGCTGGTTGCTGTAATGTGGAGGTGATGCTGGTTGCTGGAATGTGAGGGGTGATGCTGGTTGCTGTAATGTGGGGGGTGATGCTGGATGCTGTAATGTGGAGGTCATGCTGGACGCTGTAATGTGGGGGGTGATGCTGGTTACTGTAATGTGGGGGATGATGCTGGTTGCTGTAATGTGGAGGTGATGCTGGATGCTGTAATGTGGGAGGTGATGCTGGTTGCTGTAATGTGGAAGTGATGCTGGTTGCTGTAATGTGGAGGTGATGCTGGTTGCTGTAATGTGGAGGTGATGCTGGTTGCAGTAATGTGGAGGTGATGCTGGTTGCTGTAATGTGAGGGTGATGCTGGTTGCTGTAATGTGAGGTGTAATGCTGGTTGCTGTAATGTGGGGGGTGATGCTGGATGCTGTAATGTGGGGGGTGATGCTGGTTGCTGTAATGTGAGGGGTGATGCTGGTTGCTGTAATGTGAGGGGTGATGCTGGTTGCTGTAATGTGGAGGTGATGCTGGTTGCTGGAATGTGGGGGGTGATGCTGGATGCTATAATGTGGAGGTCATGCTGGACGCTGTAATGTGGGGGGTGATGCTGGTTGCTGTAATGTGGGGGGTGATGCTGGTTGCTGTAATGTGGAGGTGATGCTGGTTGCTGTAATGTGGGGGGTGATGATGGATGCTGTAATGTGGAGGTCATGCTGGACGCTGTAATGTGGGGGGTGATGCTGGTTGCTGTAATTTGGGAGATGATGCTGGTTGCTGTAATGTGGAGGTGATGCTGGTTGCTGTAATGTGGGGGTGATGCTGGTTGCTGTAATGTGGGGTTGATGCTGGTTGTTGTAATGTGGGGGTGATGCTGGTTGCTGTAATGTGGGGTTGATGCTGATTACTGTAATGTGGGGGTGATGCTGGTTGCTGTAATGTGGAGGTGATGCTGGATGCTGTAATGTGGGAGGTGATGCTGGTTGCTGTAATGTGGAGGTAATGCTGGTTGCTGTAATGTGGAGGTGATGCTGGTTCCTGTAATGTGGGGGGGGATGCTGGATGCTGTAATGTGGAGGTGATGCTGGTTGCTGTAATGTGGAGGTGATGCTGGTTGCTATAATGTGGGGGGTGATGCTGGTTGCTGTAATGTGGGAGGTGATGCTGGTTGCTGTAATGTGGGGGGTGATGCTGGTTGCTGTAATGTGGGAGGTGATGCTGGTTGCTGTAATGTGGGAGGTGATGCTGGTTGCAGTAATGTGGGAGGTGATGTTGGTTGCTGTAATGTGGAGGTGATGCTGGTTGCTGGAATGTGAGGGGTGATGCTGGTTGCTGTAATGTGGGGGGTGATGCTGGATGCTGTAATGTGGGGGGTGATGCTGGATGCTGTAATGTGGAGGTCATGCTGGACGGTGTAATTTGGGGGATGATGCTGGATGCTGTAATGTGGAGGTCATGCTGGACGCTGTAATGTGAGGGGTGATGCTGGTTGCTGTAATGTGAGGGATGATGCTGGTTGCTGTAATGTGGAGGTGATGCTGGATGCTGTAATGTGGGGGGTGATGCTGGTTGCTGTAATGTGGAGGTGATGCTGGATGCTGTAATGTGGGAGGTGATGCTGGTTGCTGTAATGTGGAGGTGATGCTGGTTGCTGTAATGTGGAGGTGATGCTGGTTGCTGTAATGTGGAGGTGATGCTGGATGCTGTAATTTGGGGGGGTGATGCTTGTTGCTGTAATGTGGAGGTGATGCTGGTTGCTGTAATGTGGAGGTGATGCTGGTTGCTGTAATGTGGGGGTGATGCTGGTTGCTGTAATGTGAGGTGTAATGCTGGTTGCTGTAATGTGGGAGGTGATACTGGTTGCTGTAATGTGGGGGTGATGCTGGTTGCTGTAATGTTGGGGTGATGCTGGTTGCTGTAATGTGAGGTGTAATGCTGGTTGCTTTAATGTGGGGGGTGATGCTGGATGCTGTAATGTGGGGGATGATGCCTGTTGCTGTAATGTGAGGGGTGATGCTGGTTGCTGTAATGTGAGGGGTGATGCTGGTTGCTGTAATGTGGAGGTGATGCTGGTTGCTGTAATGTGGAGGTGATGCTGGTTGCTGGAATGTGGGGGGTGATGCTGGATGCTGTAATGTGGAGGTCATGCTGGACGCTGTAATGTGGGGGGTGATGCTGGTTGCTGTAATGTGGGGGGTGATGCTGGTTGCTGTAATGTGGAGGTGATGCTGGTTGCTGTAATGTGGGGGGTGATGCTGGATGCTTTAATGTGGAGGTCATGCTGGACGCTGTAATGTGGGGGGTGATGCTGGTTGCTGTAATGTGGGGGATGATGCTGGTTGCTGTAATGTGGAGGTGATGCTGGTTGCTGTAATGTGGGGGTGATGCTGGTTGCTGTAATGTGGGGTTGATGCTGATTACTGTAATGTGGGGGTGATGCTGGTTGCTGTAATGTGGAGGTGATGCTGGATGCTGTAATGTGGGAGGTGATGCTGGTTGCTGTAATGTGGAGGTGATGCTGGTTGCTGTAATGTGGAGGTGATGCTGGTTGCTGTAATGTGGAGGTGATGCTGATTACTGTAATGTGGGGGTGATGCTGGTTGCTGTAATGTGGAGGTGATGCTGGATGCTGTAATGTGGGAGGTGATGCTGGATGCTGTAATGTTGGGGGTGATGCTGGTTGCTGTAATGTGGGGGTGATGCTGGTTGCTGTAATGTGGGGGGTGATGCTGGATGCTGTAATGTGGAGGTGATGCTGGTTGCTGTAATGTGGGGGGTGATGCTGGATGCTGTAATGTTGGGGGTGATGCTGGTTGCTGTAATGTGGGTGTAATGCTGGTTGCTGTAATGTGGGGGGTGATGCTGGATGCTGTAATGTGGGGGGTGATGCTGGTTGCTGTAATGTGAGGGGTGATGCTGGTTGCTGTAATGTGGGGGTGATGCTGGTTGCAGTAATGTGCGGGTGATGCTGGTTGCTGTAATGTGAGGTGTAATGCTGGTTGTTGTAATGTGGGGGGTGATGATGGATGCTGTAATGTGGAGGTCATGCTGGACGCTGTAATGTGGGGGGTGATGCTGGTTGCTGTAATGTGGGGGATGATGCTGGTTGCTGTAATGTGGAGGTGATGCTGGTTGCTGTAATGTGGGGGTGATGCTGGTTGCTGTAATGTGGGGTTGATGCTGATTGCTGTAATGTGGGGGTGATGCTGGTTGCTGTAATGTGGGGTTGATGCTGATTGCTGTAATGTGGGGGGTGATGCTGGTTGCTGTAATGTGGAGGTGATGCTGGATGCTCTAATGTTGGAGGTGATGCTGGTTGCTGTAATGTGGAGGTGATGCTGGTTGCTGTAATGTGGAGGTGATGCTGGTTGCTGTAATGTGGAGGTGATGCTGGATGCTGTAATGTGGGGGGTGATGCTGGTTGCTGTAATGTGGAGGTGATGCTGGTTGCTGTAATGTGGAGGTGATGCTGGTTGCTGCAATGTGGGGGTGATGCTGGTTGTTGTAATGTGAGGTGTAATGCTGGTTGCTGTAATGTGGGGGTTGATGCTGGATGCTGTAATGTGGGGGTGATGCTGGTTGCTGTAATGTGGGAGGTGATGCTGGTTGCTGTAATGTGAGGTGTAATGCTGGTTGCTGTAATGTGGGGGGTGATGCTGGATGCTGTAATGTGGGAGGTGATGCTGGTTGCTGTAATGTGGAGGTGATGCTGGATGCTGTAATGTGGGGGTGATGCTGGTTGCTGTAATGTGGGGGGTGTTGCTGGTTGCTGTAATGTGGGGGGTGATGCTAGTTGCTGTAATGTGGAGGTGATGCTGGTTGCTGTAATGTGGGAGGTGATGCTGGTTGCTGTAATGTGGGGGGTGATGCTGGATGCTGTAATGTGGGGGGTGATGCTGGTTGCTGTAATGTGAGGGGTGATGCTGGTTGCTGTAATGTGGGGGTGATGCTGGTTGCTGTAATGTGGGGGTGATGCTGGTTGCTGTAATGTGAGGTGTAATGCTGGTTGCTGTAATGTGGGGGGTGATGCTGGATGCTGTAATGTGGGGGTGATGCTGGTTGCTGTAATGTAAGGTGTAATGCTGGTTGCTGTAATGTGGAGGTGATGCTGGATGCTGTAATGTGGGGGTGATGCTGGTTGCTGTAATGTGAGGGGTGATGCTGGTTGCTGTAATGTGAGGGGTGATGCTGGTTGCTGTAATGTGGAGGTGATGCTGGTTGCTGGAATGTGGGGGGTGATGCTGGATGCTATAATGTGGAGGTCATGCTGGACGCTGTAATGTGGGGGGTGATGCTGGTTGCTGTAATGTGGGGGGTGATGCTGGTTGCTGTAATGTGGAGGTGATGCTGGTTGCTGTAATGTGGGGGGTGATGATGGATGCTGTAATGTGGAGGTCATGCTGGACGCTGTAATGTGGGGGGTGATGCTGGTTGCTGTAATGTGGGAGATGATGCTGGTTGCTGTAATGTGGAGGTGATGCTGGTTGCTGTAATGTGGGGGTGATGCTGGTTGCTGTAATGTGGGGTTGATGCTGATTGCTGTAATGTGGGGGTGATGCTGGTTGCTGTAATGTGGGGTTGATGCTGATTGCTGTAATGTGGGGGGTGATGCTGGTTGCTGTAATGTGGAGGTGATGCTGGATGCTGTAATGTGGGAGGTGATGCTGGTTGCTGTAATGTGGAGGTGATGCTGGTTGCTGTAATGTGGAGGTGATGCTGGTTGCTGTAATGTGGAGGTGATGCTGGATGCTGTAATGTGGGGGGTGATGCTGGTTGCTGTAATGTGGAGGTGATGCTGGTTGCTGTAATGTGGAGGTGATGCTGATTGCTGTAATGTGGAGGTGATGCTGCTTGCTGTAATGTGGAGGTGATGCTGGTTGCTGGAATGTGGGGGGTGATGCTGGATGCTGTAATGTGGAGGTCATGCTGGACGCTGTAATGTGGGGGGTGATGCTGGTTGCTGTAATGTGGGGGGTGATGCTGGTTGCTGTAATGTGGAGGTGATGCTGGTTGCTGTAATGTGGGGGGTGATGATGGATGCTGTAATGTGGAGGTCATGCTGGACGCTGTAATGTGGGGGGTGATGGTGGTTGCTGTAATGTGGGGGATGATGCTGGTTGCTGTAATGTGGAGGTGATGCTGGTTGCTGTAATGTGGGGGTGATGCTGGTTGCTGTAATGTGGGGTTGATGCTGATTGCTGTAATGTGGGGGTGATGCTGGTTGCTGTAATGTGGGTTGATGCTGATTGCTGTAATGTGGGGGGTGATGCTGGTTGCTGTAATGTGGAGGTGATGCTGGATGCTGTAATGTGGGAGGTGATGCTGGTTGCTGTAATGTGGAGGTGATGCTGGTTGCTGTAATGTGGAGGTGATGCTGGTTGCTGTAATGTGGAGGTGATGCTGGATGCTGTAATGTGGGGGGTGATGCCGGTTGCTGTAATGTGGAGGTGATGCTGGTTGCTGTAATGTGAGGTGTAATGCTGGTTGCTGTAATGTGGGGGTTGATGCTGGATGCTGTAATGTGGGGGTGATGCTGGTTGCTGTAATGTGAGGTGTAATGCTGGTTGCTGTAATGTGGGGGGTGATGCTGGATGCTGTAATGTGGGGGTGATGCTGGTTGCTGTAATGTGGGGGTTGATGCTGGATGCTGTAATGTGGGGGTGATGCTGGTTGCTGTAATGTGAGGTGTAATGCTGGTTGCTGTAATGTGGGGGGTGATGCTGGTTGCTGTAATGTGGGAGGTGATGCTGGTTGCTGCAATGTGGGGGGTGATGCTGGTTGCTGTAATGTGGGAGGTGATGCTGGTTGCTGTAATGTGGGAGGTGATGCTGGTTGCTGTAATGTGGAGGTGATGCTGGATGCTGTAATGTGGGGGTGATGCTGGTTGCTGTAATGTGGGGGGTGATGCTGGTTGCTGTAATGTGGGGGGTGATGCTGGTTGCTGTAATGTGGAGGTGATGCTGGTTGCTGTAATGTGGGAGGTGATGCTGGTTGCTGTAATGTGGGGGGTGATGCTGGATGCTGTAATGTGGGGGGTGATGCTGGTTGCTGTAATGTGAGGGGTGATGCTGGTTGCTGTAATGTGGGGGTGATGCTGGTTGCTGTAATGTGGGGGTGATGCTGGTTGCTGTAATGTGGGGTTGATGCTGATTGCTGTAATGTGGGGGGTGATGCTGGTTGCTGTAATGTGGAGGTGATGCTGGATGCTGTAATGTGGAGGTAATGCTGGTTGCTGTAATGTGGAGGTGATGCTGGTTGCTGTAATGTGGAGGTGATGCTGAATGCTGTAATGTGGGGGGTGATGCTGGTTGCTGTAATGTGGGGGGTGATGCTGGTTGCTGTAATGTGGAGGTGATGCTGGTTGCTCTAATGTGGAGGTGATGCTGGTTGCTGTAATGTGGGGGTGATGCTGGTTGCTGTAATGTGAGGTGTAATGCTGGTTGCTGTAATGTGGGGGGTGATGCTGGATGCTGTAATGTGGGGGTGATGCTGGTTGCTGTAATGTGAGGTGTAATGCTGGTTGCTGTAATGTGGGGGGTGATGCTGGATGCTGTAATGTGGGGGTGATGCTGGTTGCTGTAATGTAAGGTGTAATGCTGGTTGCTGTAATGTGGGGGGTGATGCTGGATGCTGTAATGTGGAGGTGATGCTGGTTGCTGTAATGTGGAGGTGATGCTGGTTGCTGTAATGTGGGGGGGTGATGCTGGTTGCTGTAATGTGGGAGGTGATGCTGGTTGCTGTAATGTGGGGGGTGATGCTGGTTGCTGTAATGTGGGAGGTGATGCTGGTTGCTGTAATGTGGGAGGTGATGCTGGTTGCTGTAATGTGGGAGGTGATGCTGGTTGCTGTAATGTGAGGGTGATGCTGATTGCTGTAATGTGAGTTGTAATGCTGGTTGCTGTAATGTGGGGGGTGATGCTGGATGCTGTAATGTGGGGGTGATGCTGGTTGCTGTAATGTGAGGGGTGATGCTGGTTGCTGTAATGTGAGGGGTGATGCTGGTTGCTGTAATGTGGAGGTGATGCTGGTTGCTGTAATGTGGAGGTGATGCTGGTTGCTGGAATGTGAGGGGTGATGCTGGTTGCTGTAATGTGGGGGGTGATGCTGGATGCTGTAATGTGGAGGTCATGCTGGATGCTGTAATGTGGGGGGTGATGCTGGTTACTGTAATGTAGGGTATGATGCTGGTTGCTGTAATGTGGAGGTGATGCTGGATGCTGTAATGTGGGAGGTGATGCTGGTTGCTGTAATGTGGAAGTGATGCTGGATGCTGTAATGTGGGAGGTGATGCTGGTTGCTGTAATGTGGAGGTGATGCTGGTTGCTGTAATGTGGAGGTGATGCTGGTTGCTGTAATGTGGAGGTGATGCTGGTTGCTGTATTGTGGAGGTGATGCTGGATGCTGTAATGTGGGGGGGTGATGCTGGTTGCTGTAATGTGGAGGTGATGCTGGTTGCTGTAATGTGGAGGTGATGCTGGTTGCTGTAATGTGGGGGTGATGCTGGTTGCTGTAATGTGAGGTGTAATGCTGGTTGCTGTAATGTGGGGGGTGATGCTGGTTGCTGTAATGTGGGGTTGATGCTGATTGCTGTAATGTTGAGGTGATGCTGGATGCTGTAATGTGGAGGTAATGCTGGTTGCTGTAATGTGGAGGTGATGCTGGTTGCTGTAATGTGGAGGTGATGCTGAATGCTGTAATGTGGGGGGTGATGCTGGTTGCTGTAATGTGGGGGGGGATGCTGGTTGCTGTAATGTGGAGGTGATGCTGGTTGCTCTAATGTGGAGGTGATGCTGGTTGCTGTAATGTGGGGGTGATGCTGGTTGCTGTAATGTGAGGTGTAATGCTGGTTGCTGTAATGTGGGGGGTGATGCTGGATGCTGTAATGTGGGGGTGATGCTAGTTGCTGTAATGTGAGGTGTAATGCTGGTTGCTGTAATGTGGGGGGTGATGCTGGATGCTGTAATGTGGGGTTGATGCTGGTTGCTGTAATGTGGAGGTGATGCTGGTTGCTGTAATGTGGGGGTGATGCTGGTTGCTGTAATGTGAGGTGTAATGCTGGTTGCTGTAATGTGGGGGGTGATGCTGGATGCTGTAATGTGGGGGCTGATGCTGGTTGCTGTAATGTGAGGGGTGATGCTGGTTGCTGTAATGTGGGGGTGATGCTGGTTGCTGTAATGTGGGGGTGATGCTGGTTGCTGTAATGTGAGGTGTAATGCTGGTTGCTGTAATGTGGGGGGTGATGCTCGATGCTGTAATGTGGGGGTGATGCTGGTTGCTGTAATGTGAGGTGTAATGCTGGTTGCTGTAATGTGGGGGGTGATGCTGGATGCTGTAATGTGGAGGTGATGCTGGTTGCTGTAATGTGGAGGTGATGCTGGTTGCTGTAATGTGGGGGGTGATGCTGGTTGCTGTAATGTGAGGTGTAATGCTGTTTGCTGTAATGTGGGGGGTGATGCTGGATGCTGTAATGTGGGGGGTGATGCTGGTTGCTGTAATGTGAGGGGTGATGCTGGTTGCTGTAATGTGAGGGGTGATGCTGGTTGCTGTAATGTGGAGGTGATGCTGGTTGCTGTAATGTGAGGTGTAATGCTGGTTGCTGTAATGTGGGGGGTGATGCTGGTTGCTGTAATGTGGGAGGTGATGCTGGATGCTGTAATGTGGGGGTGATGCTGGTTGCTGTAATGTGGGGGTTGATGCTGGATGCTGTAATGTGGGGGTGATGCTGGTTGCTGTAATGTGAGGTGTAATGCTGGTTGCTGTAATGTGGGGGGTGATGCCGGTTGCTGTATTGTGGGAGGTGATGCTGGTTGCTGTAATGTGGGGGGTGATGCTGGTTGCTGTAATGTGGGAGGTGATGCTGGTTGCTGTAATGTGGGAGGTGATGCTGGTTGCTGTAATGTGGAGGTGATGCTGGATGCTGTAATGTGGGGGTGATGCTGGTTGCTGTAATGTGGGGGGTGATGCTGGTTGCTGTAATGTGGGGGGTGATGCTGGTTGCTGTAATGTGGAGGTGATGCTGGTTGCTGTAATGTGGGAGGTGATGCTGGTTGCTGTAATGTGGGGGGTGATGCTGGATGCTATAATGTGGGGGGTGATGCTGGTTGCTGTAATGTGAGGGGTGATGCTGGTTGCTGTAATGTGGGGGTGATGCTGGTTGCTGTAATGTGGGGGTGATGCTGGTTGCTGTAATGTGAGGTGTAATGCTGGTTGCTGTAATGTGGGGGGTGATGCTGGATGCTGTAATGTGGGGGTGATGCTGGTTGCTGTAATGTAAGGTGTAATGCTGGTTGCTGTAATGTGGGGGGTGATGCTGGATGTTGTAATGTGGAGGTGATGCTGGTTGCTGTAATGTGGAGGTGATGCTGGTTGCTGTAATGTGGGGGGGTGATGCTGGTTGCTGTAATGTGGGAGGTGATGCTGGTTGCTGTAATGTGGGGGGTGATGCTGGTTGCTGTAATGTGGAGGTGATGCTGGTTGCTGTAATGTGGAGGTGATGCTGGTTGCTGGAATGTGAGGGGTGATGCTGGTTGCTGTAATGTGGGGGGTGATGCTGGATGCTGTAATGTGGAGGTCATGCTGGACGCTGTAATGTGGGGGGTGATGCTGGTTACTGTAATGTGGGGGATGATGCTGGTTGCTGTAATGTGGAGGTGATGCTGGATGCTGTAATGTGGGAGGTGATGCTGGTTGCTGTAATGTGGAAGTGATGCTGGATGCTGTAATGTGGGAGGTGATGCTGGTTGCTGTAATGTTGAAGTGATGCTGGTTGCTGTAATGTGGAGGTGATGCTGGTTGCTGTAATGTGGAGGTGATGCTGAATGCTGTATTGTGGAGGTGATGCTGGATGCTGTATTGTGGGGGGGTGATGCTGGTTGCTGTAATGTGGAGGTGATGCTGGTTGCTGTAATGTGGAGGTGATGCTGGTTGCTGTAATGTGGGGGTGATGCTGGTTGCTGTAATGTGAGGTGTAATGCTGGTTGCTGTAATGTGGGGGGTGATGCTGGATGCTGTAATGTGGGGGGTGATGCTGGTTGCTGTAATGTGGGGTTGATGCTGATTGCTGTAATGTGGGGGTGATGCTGGTTGCTGTAATGTGGGGTTGATGCTGATTGCTGTAATGTGGGGGGTGATGCTGGTTGCTGTAATGTGGAGGTGATGCTGGATGCTGTAATGTGGGAGGTGATGCTGGTTGCTGTAATGTGGAGGTGATGCTGGTTGCTGTAATGTGGAGGTGATGCTGGTTGCTGTAATGTGGAGGTGATGCTGGTTGCTGTAATGTGGAGGGTGATGCTGGTTGCTGTAATGTGGAGGTGATGCTGGTTGCTGTAATGTGGAGGTGATGCTGGTTGCTGTAATGTGGGGGTGATGCTGGTTGCTGTAATGTGAGGTGTAATGCTGGTTGCTGTAATGTGGGGGGTGATGCTGGATGCTGTAATGTGGGGGTGATGCTGGTTGCTGTAATGTGAGGTGTAATGCTGGTTGCTGTAATGTGGGGGGTGATGCTGGATGCTGTAATGTGGGGGGTGATGCTGGTTGCTGTAATGTGGAGGTGATGCTGGTTGCTGTAATGTGGGGGTGATGCTGGTTGCTGTAATGTGAGGTGTAATGCTGGTTGCTGTAATGTGGGGGGTGATGCTGGATGCTGTAATGTGGGGGCTGATGCTGGTTGCTGTAATGTGAGGGGTGATGCTGGTTGCTGTAATGTGGGGGTGATGCTGGTTGCTGTAATGTGGGGGTGATGCTGGTTGCTGTAATGTGAGGTGTAATGCTGGTTGCTGTAATGTGGGGGGTGATGCTGGATGCTGTAATGTGAGGGGTGATGCTGGTTGCTGTAATGTGGGGGGTGATGCTGGATGCTGTAATGTGGGGGTGATGCTGGTTGCTGGAATGTGAGGGGTGATGCTGGTTGCTGTAATGTGGGGGGTGATGCTGGTTGCTGTAATGTGGAGGTGATGCTGGTTGCTGTAATGTGGGGGTGATGCTGGTTGCTGTAATGTGAGGTGTAATGCTGGTTGCTGTAATGTGGGGGTTGATGCTGGATGCTGTAATGTGGGGGTGATGCTGGTTGCTGTAATGTGAGGTGTAATGCTGGTTGCTGTAATGTGGGGGGTGATGCTGGATGCTGTAATGTGGGGGGTGATGCTGGTTGCTGTAATGTGGAGGTGATGCTGGTTGCTGTAATGTGGAGGGGATGCTGGTTGTTGTAATGTGAGGGGTGATGCTGGTTGCTGTAATGTGGGGGGTGATGATGGATGCTGTAATGTGGGGGTGATGCTGGTTGCTGTAATGTGAGGTGTAATGCTGGTTGCTGTAATGTGGGGGGTGATGCTGGATGCTGTAATGTGGGGGGTGATGCTGGTTGCTGTAATGTGGAGGTGATGCTGGTTGCTGTAATGTGGGGGGTGATGCTGGTTGCTGTAATGTGAGGTGTAATGCTGGTTGCTGTAATGTGGGGGGTGATGCTGGATGCTGTAATGTGGGGGGTGATGCTGGTTGCTGTAATGTGAGGGGTGATGCTGGTTGCTGTAATGTGGGGGTGATGCTGGTTGCTGTAATGTGGGGGTGATGCTGGTTGCTGTAATGTGAGGTGTAATGCTGGTTGCTGTAATGTGGGGGGTGATGCTGGATGCTGTAATGTGGGGGTGATGCTGTTTGCTGTAATGTGAGGTGTAATGCTGGTTGCTGTAATGTGGGGGGTGATGCTGGATGCTGTAATGTGGGGGTGATGCTGTTTGCTGTAATGTAAGGTGTAATGCTGGTTGCTGTAATGTGGGGGGTGATGCTGGATGCTGTAATGTGGAGGTGATGCTGGTTGCTGTAATGTGGAGGTGATGCTGGTTGCTGTAATGTGGGGGGGTGATGCTGGTTGCTGTAATGTGGGAGGTGATGCTGGTTGCTGTAATGTGGGGGGTGATGCTGGTTGCTGTAATGTGGGAGGTGATGCTGGTTGCTGTAATGTGGGAGGTGATGCTGGTTGCTGTAATGTGAGGGTGATGCTGATTGCTGTAATGTGAGTTGTAATGCTGGTTGCTGTAATGTGGGGGGTGATGCTGGATGCTGTAATGTGGGGGTGATGCTGGTTGCTGTAATGTGAGGGGTGATGCTGGTTGCTGTAATGTGAGGGGTGATGCTGGTTGCTGTAATGTGGAGGTGATGCTGGTTGCTGTAATGTGGAGGTGATGCTGGTTGCTGGAATGTGAGGGGTGATGCTGGTTGCTGTAATGTGGGGGGTGATGCTGGATGCTGTAATGTGGAGGTCATGCTGGACGCTGTAATGTGGGGGGTGATGCTGGTTGCTGTAATGTGGGGGATGATGCTGGTTGCTGTAATGTGGAGGTGATGCTGGATGCTGTAATGTGGGGGGTGATGCTGGTTGCTGTAATGTGGAAGTGATGCTGGATGCTGTAATGTGGGAGGTGATGCTGGTTGCTGTAATGTGGAGGTGATGCTGGTTGCTGTAATGTGGAGGTGATCCTGGTTGCTGTAATGTGGAGGTGATGCTGGTTGCTGTATTGTGGAGGTGATGCTGGATGCTGTAATGTGGGGGGGTGATGCTGGTTGCTGTAATGTGGAGGTGATGCTGGTTGCTGTAATGTGGAGGTGATGCTGGTTGCTGTAATGTGGGGGTGATGCTGGTTGCTGTAATGTGAGGTGTAATGCTGGTTGCTGTAATGTGGGGGGTGATGCTGGATGCTGTAATGTGGGGGGTGATGCTGGTTGCTGTAATGTGGGGTTGATGCTGATTGCTGTAATGTGGGGGTGATGCTGGTTGCTGTAATGTGGGGTTGATGCTGATTGCTGTAATGTGGGGGGTGATGCTGGTTGCTGTAATGTGGAGGTGATGCTGGATGCTGTAATGTGGGAGGTGATGCTGGTTGCTGTAATGTGGAGGTGATGCTGGTTGCTGTAATGTGGAGGTGATGCTGCTTGCTGTAATGTGGAGGTGATGCTGGTTGCTGTAATGTGGAGGTGATGCTGGATGCTGTAATGTGGAAGGTGATGCTGGTTGCTGTAATGTGGAGGTGATGCTGGTTGCTGTAATGTGGAGGTGATGCTGGTTGCTGTAATGTGGGGGTGATGCTGGTTGCTGTAATGTGAGGTGTAATGCTGGTTGCTGTAATGTGGGGGGTGATGCTGGATTCTGTAATGTGGGGGTGATGCTGGTTGCTGTAATGTGAGGTGTAATGCTGGTTGCTGTAATGTGGGGGGTGGATGCTGGATGCTGTAATGTGGGGGGGTGATGCTGGTTGCTGTAATGTGGAGGTGATGCTGGTTGCTGTAATGTGGGGGTGATGCTGGTTTCTGTAATGTGCGGTGTAATGCTGGTTGCTGTAATGTGGGGGGTGATGCTGGATGCTGTAATGTGGGGGGTGATGCTGGTTGCTGTAATGTGAGGGGTGATGCTGGTTGCTGTAATGTGGGGGTGATGCTGGTTGCTGTAATGTGGGGGTGATGCTGGTTGCCGTAATGTGAGGTGTAATGCTGGTTGCCGTAATGTGGGGGGTGATGCTGGATGCTGTAATGTGGGGGTGATGCTGGTTGCTGTAATGTGAGGTGTAATGCTGGTTGCTGTAATGTGGGGGGTGATGCTGGATGCTGTCATGTGGAGGTGATGCTGGTTGCTGTAATGTGGAGGTGATGCTGGTTGCTGTAATGTGGGGGTGATGCTGGTTGCTGTAATGTGAGGTGTAATGCTGGTTGCTGTAATGTGGGGGGTGATGCTGGATGCTGTAATGTGGGGGGTGATGCTGGTTGCTGTAATTTGAGGGGTGATGCTGGTTGCTGTAATGTGAGGGGTGATGCTGGTTGCTGTAATGTGGAGGTGATGCTGGTTGCTGTAATGTGGAGGTGATGCTGGTTGCTGGAATGTGAGGGGTGATGCTGGTTGCTGTAATATGGGGGGTGATGCTGGATGCTGTAATGGGGAGGTGATGCTGGACGCTGTAATGTGGGGGGTGATGCTGGTTGCTGTAATGTGGGGGGTGATGCTGGTTGCTGTAATGTGGAGGTGATGCTGGATGCTGTAATGTGGTGGGTGATGCTGGTTGCTGTAATGTGGGGGTGATGCTGGATGCTGTAATGTGGAGGTGATGCTGGTTGCTGTAATGTGGGGTGTGATGCTGGATGCTGTAATGTGGGAGGTGATGCTGGTTGCTGTAATGTGGAGGTGATGCTGGTTGCTGTAATGTGGAGGTGATGCTGGTTGCTGTAATGTGGAGGTGATGCTGGATGCTGTAATGTGGGGGGTGATGCTGGTTGCTGTAATGTGGGGGTGATGCTGGTTGCTGTAATGTGGAGGTGATGCTGGATGCTGTAATGTGGGGGGTGATGCTGGTTGCTGTAATGTGGGGGGTGATGCTGGTTGCTGTAATGTGGAGGTGATGCTGGTTGCTCTAATGTGGAGGTGATGCTGGTTGCTGTAATGTGGGGGTGATGCTGGTTGCTGTAATGTGAGGTGTAATGCTGGTTGCTGTAATGTGGGGGGTGATGCTGGATGCTGTAATGTGGGGGTGATGCTGTTTGCTGTAATGTGAGGTGTAATGCTGGTTGCTGTAATGTGGGGGGTGATGCTGGATGCTGTAATGTGGGGGTGATGCTGGTTGCTGTAATGTAAGGTGTAATGCTGGTTGCTGTAATGTGGGGGGTGATGCTGGATGCTGTAATGTGGAGGTGATGCTGGTTGCTGTAATGTGGAGGTGATGCTGGTTGCTGTAATGTGGGGGGGTGATGCTGGTTGCTGTAATGTGGGAGGTGATGCTGGTTGCTGTAATGTGGGGGGTGATGCTGGTTGCTGTAATGTGGGAGGTGATGCTGGTTGCTGTAATGTGGGAGGTGATGCTGGTTGCTGTAATGTGGGAGGTGATGCTGGTTGCTGTAATGTGAGGGTGATGCTGATTGCTGTAATGTGAGTTGTAATGCTGGTTGCTGTAATGTGGGGGGTGATGCTGGATGCTGTAATGTGGGGGTGATGCTGGTTGCTGTAATGTGAGGGGTGATGCTGGTTGCTGTAATGTGAGGGGTGATGCTGGTTGCTGTAATGTGGAGGTGATGCTGGTTGCTGTAATGTGGAGGTGATGCTGGTTGCTGGAATGTGAGGGGTGATGCTGGTTGCTGTAATGTGGGGGGTGATGCTGGTTGCTGTAATGTGGAGGTGATGCTGGATGCTGTAATGTGGGAGGTGATGCTGGTTGCTGTAATGTGGAGGTGATGCTGGTTGCTGTAATGTGGAGGTGATGCTGCTTGCTGTAATGTGGAGGTGATGCTGGTTGCTGTAATGTGGAGGTGATGCTGGATGCTGTAATGTGGAAGGTGATGCTGGTTGCTGTAATGTGGAGGTGATGCTGGTTGCTGTAATGTGGAGGTGATGCTGGTTGCTGTAATGTGGGGGTGATGCTGGTTGCTGTAATGTGAGGTGTAATGCTGGTTGCTGTAATGTGGGGGGTGATGCTGGATTCTGTAATGTGGGGGTGATGCTGGTTGCTGTAATGTGAGGTGTAATGCTGGTTGCTGTAATGTGGGGGGTGATGCTGGATGCTGTAATGTGGGGGGGTGATGCTGGTTGCTGTAATGTGGAGGTGATGCTGGTTGCTGTAATGTGGGGGTGATGCTGGTTTCTGTAATGTGCGGTGTAATGCTGGTTGCTGTAATGTGGGGGGTGATGCTGGATGCTGTAATGTGGGGGGTGATGCTGGTTGCTGTAATGTGAGGGGTGATGCTGGTTGCTGTAATGTGGGGGTGATGCTGGTTGCTGTAATGTGGGGGTGATGCTGGTTGCCGTAATGTGAGGTGTAATGCTGGTTGCCGTAATGTGGGGGGTGATGCTGGATGCTGTAATGTGGGGGTGATGCTGGTTGCTGTAATGTGAGGTGTAATGCTGGTTGCTGTAATGTGGGGGGTGATGCTGGATGCTGTCATGTGGAGGTGATGCTGGTTGCTGTAATGTGGAGGTGATGCTGGTTGCTGTAATGTGGGGGTGATGCTGGTTGCTGTAATGTGAGGTGTAATGCTGGTTGCTGTAATGTGGGGGGTGATGCTGGATGCTGTAATGTGGGGGGTGATGCTGGTTGCTGTAATTTGAGGGGTGATGCTGGTTGCTGTAATGTGAGGGGTGATGCTGGTTGCTGTAATGTGGAGGTGATGCTGGTTGCTGTAATGTGGAGGTGATGCTTGTTGCTGGAATGTGAGGGGTGATGCTGGTTGCTGTAATATGGGGGGTGATGCTGGATGCTGTAATGGGGAGGTGATGCTGGACGCTGTAATGTGGGGGGTGATGCTGGTTGCTGTAATGTGGGGGGTGATGCTGGTTGCTGTAATGTGGAGGTGATGCTGGATGCTGTAATGTGGTGGGTGATGCTGGTTGCTGTAATGTGGGGGTGATGCTGGATGCTGTAATGTGGAGGTGATGCTGGTTGCTGTAATGTGGGGTGTGATGCTGGATGCTGTAATGTGGGAGGTGATGCTGGTTGCTGTAATGTGGAGGTGATGCTGGTTGCTGTAATGTGGAGGTGATGCTGGTTGCTGTAATGTGGAGGTGATGCTGGATGCTGTAATGTGGGGGGTGATGCTGGTTGCTGTAATGTGGGGGGTGATGCTGGTTTGCTGTAATGTGGAGGTGATGCTGGATGCTGTAATGTGGGGGGTGATGCTGGTTGCTGTAATGTGGGGGGTGATGCTGGTTGCTGTAATGTGGAGGTGATGCTGGTTGCTCTAATGTGGAGGTGATGCTGGTTGCTAATGTGGGGGTGATGCTGGTTGCTGTAATGTGAGGTGTAATGCTGGTTGCTGTAATGTGGGGGGTGATGCTGGATGCTGTAATGTGGAGGTGATGCTGGTTGCTGTAATGTGGAGGTGATGCTGGTTGCTGTAATGTGGGGGGGTGATGCTGGTTGCTGTAATGTGGGAGGTGATGCTGGTTGCTGTAATGTGGGGGGTGATGCTGGTTGCTGTAATGTGGGAGGTGATGCTGGTTGCTGTAATGTGGGAGGTGATGCTGGTTGCTGTAATGTGGAGGTGATGCTGGTTGCTGTAATGTGAGGGTGATGCTGATTGCTGTAATGTGAGTTGTAATGCTGGTTGCTGTAATGTGGGGGGTGATGCTGGATGCTGTAATGTGGGGGTGATGCTGGTTGCTGTAATGTGAGGGGTGATGCTGGTTGCTGTAATGTGAGGGGTGATGCTGGTTGCTGTAATGTGGAGGTGATGCTGGTTGCTGTAATGTGGAGGTGATGCTGGTTGCTGGAATGTGAGGGGTGATGCTGGTTGCTGTAATGTGGGGGGTGATGCTGGATGCTGTAATGTGGAGGTCATGCTGGATGCTGTAATGTGGGGGGTGATGCTGGTTACTGTAATGTAGGGGATGATGCTGGTTGCTGTAATGTGGAGGTGATGCTGGATGCTGTAATGTGGGAGGTGATGCTGGTTGCTGTAATGTGGAAGTGATGCTGGATGCTGTAATGTGGGAGGTGATGCTGGTTGCTGTAATGTGGAGGTGATGCTGGTTGCTGTAATGTGGAGGTGATGCTGGTTGCTGTAATGTGGAGGTGATGCTGGTTGCTGTATTGTGGAGGTGATGCTGGATGCTGTAATGTGGGGGGGTGATGCTGGTTGCTGTAATGTGGAGGTGATGCTGGTTGCTGTAATGTGGAGGTGATGCTGGTTGCTGTAATGTGGGGGTGATGCTGGTTGCTGTAATGTGAGGTGTAATGCTGGTTGCTGTAATGTGGGGGGTGATGCTGGATGCTGTAATGTGGGGGGTGATGCTGGTTGCTGTAATGTGGGGTTGATGCTGATTGCTGTAATGTGGGGGTGATGCTGGTTGCTGTAATGTGGGGTTGATGCTGATTGCTGTAATGTGGGGGGTGATGCTGGTTGCTGTAATGTTGAGGTGATGCTGGATGCTGTAATGTGGAGGTAATGCTGGTTGCTGTAATGTGGAGGTGATGCTGGTTGCTGTAATGTGGAGGTGATGCTGAATGCTGTAATGTGGGGGGTGATGCTGGTTGCTGTAATGTGGGGGGTGATGCTGGTTGCTGTAATGTGGAGGTGATGCTGGTTGCTCTAATGTGGAGGTGATGCTGGTTGCTGTAATGTGGGGGTGATGCTGGTTGCTGTAATGTGAGGTGTATGCTGGTTGCTGTAATGTGGGGGGTGATGCTGGATGCTGTAATGTGGGGGTGATGCTAGTTGCTGTAATGTGAGGTGTAATGCTGGTTGCTGTAATGTGGGGGGTGATGCTGGATGCTGTAATGTGGGGGGTGATGCTGGTTGCTGTAATGTGGAGGTGATGCTGGTTGCTGTAATGTGGGGGTGATGCTGGTTGCTGTAATGTGAGGTGTAATGCTGGTTGCTGTAATGTGGGGGGTGATGCTGGATGCTGTAATGTGGGGGCTGATGCTGGTTGCTGTAATGTGAGGGTGATGCTGGTTGCTGTAATGTGGGGGTGATGCTGGTTGCTGTAATGTGGGGGTGATGCTGGTTGCTGTAATGTGAGGTGTAATGCTGGTTGCTGTAATGTGGGGGGTGATGCTCGGATGCTGTAATGTGGGGGTGATGCTGGTTGCTGTAATGTGAGGTGTAATGCTGGTTGCTGTAATGTGGGGGGTGATGCTGGATGCTGTAATGTGGAGGTGATGCTGGTTGCTGTAATGTGGAGGTGATGCTGGTTGCTGTAATGTGGGGGGTGATGCTGGTTGCTGTAATGTGAGGTGTAATGCTGGTTGCTGTAATGTGGGGGGTGATGCTGGATGCTGTAATGTGGGGGGTGATGCTGGTTGCTGTAATGTGAGGGGTGATGCTGGTTGCTGTAATGTGAGGGGTGATGCTGGTTGCTGTAATGTGGAGGTGATGCTGGTTGCTGTAATGTGAGGTGTAATGCTGGTTGCTGTAATGTGGGGGGTGATGCTGGTTGCTGTAATGTGGGAGGTGATGCTGGATGCTGTAATGTGGGGGTGATGCTGGTTGCTGTAATGTGGGGGGTGATGCTGGATGCTGTAATGTGGGGGTGATGCTGGTTGCTGTAATGTGAGGTGTAATGCTGGTTGCTGTAATGTGGGGGTGATGCCGGTTGCTGTATTGTGGGAGGTGATGCTGGTTGCTGTAATGTGGGGGGTGATGCTGGTTGCTGTAATGTGGGAGGTGATGCTGGTTGCTGTAATGTGGGAGGTGATGCTGGTTGCTGTAATGTGGAGGTGATGCTGGATGCTGTAATGTGGGGGTGATGCTGGTTGCTGTAATGTGGGGGGGTGATGCTGGTTGCTGTAATGTGGGGGGTGATGCTGGTTGCTGTAATGTGGAGGTGATGCTGGTTGCTGTAATGTGGGAGGTGATGCTGGTTGCTGTAATGTGGGGGGTGATGCTGGATGCTATAATGTGGGGGGTGATGCTGGTTGCTGTAATGTGAGGGGTGATGCTGGTTGCTGTAATGTGGGGGTGATGCTGGTTGCTGTAATGTGGGGGTGATGCTGGTTGCTGTAATGTGAGGTGTAATGCTGGTTGCTGTAATGTGGGGGGTGATGCTGGATGCTGTAATGTGGGGGTGATGCTGGTTGCTGTAATGTAAGGTGTAATGCTGGTTGCTGTAATGTGGGGGGTGATGCTGGATGTTGTAATGTGGAGGTGATGCTGGTTGCTGTAATGTGGAGGTGATGCTGGTTGCTGTAATGTGGGGGGGTGATGCTGGTTGCTGTAATGTGGGAGGTGATGCTGGTTGCTGTAATGTGGGGGGTGATGCTGGTTGCTGTAATGTGGAGGTGATGCTGGTTGCTGTAATGTGGAGGTGATGCTGGTTGCTGGAATGTGAGGGGTGATGCTGGTTGCTGTAATGTGGGGGGTGATGCTGGATGCTGTAATGTTGAGGTCATGCTGGACGCTGTAATGTGGGGGGTGATGCTGGTTACTGTAATGTGGGGGATGATGCTGGTTGCTGTAATGTGGAGGTGATGCTGGATGCTGTAATGTGGGAGGTGATGCTGGTTGCTGTAATGTGGAAGTGATGCTGGATGCTGTAATGTGGGAGGTGATGCTGGTTGCTGTAATGTTGAAGTGATGCTGGTTGCTGTAATGTGGAGGTGATGCTGGTTGCTGTAATGTGGAGGTGATGCTGGATGCTGTATTGTGGAGGTGATGCTGGATGCTGTATTGTGGGGGGGTGATGCTGGTTGCTGTAATGTGGAGGTGATGCTGGTTGCTGTAATGTGGAGGTGATGCTGGTTGCTGTAATGTGGGGGTGATGCTGGTTGCTGTAATGTGAGGTGTAATGCTGGTTGCTGTAATGTGGGGGGTGATGCTGGATGCTGTAATGTGGGGGGTGATGCTGGTTGCTGTAATGTGGGGTTGATGCTGATTGCTGTAATGTGGGGGTGATGCTGGTTGCTGTAATGTGGGGTTGATGCTGATTGCTGTAATGTGGGGGGTGATGCTGGTTGCTGTAATGTGGAGGTGATGCTGGATGCTGTAATGTGGGAGGTGATGCTGGTTGCTGTAATGTGGAGGTGATGCTGGTTGCTGTAATGTGGAGGTGATGCTGGTTGCTGTAATGTGGAGGTGATGCTGGTTGCTGTAATGTGGAGGGTGATGCTGGTTGCTGTAATGTGGAGGTGATGCTGGTTGCTGTAATGTGGAGGTGATGCTGGTTGCTGTAATGTGGGGGTGATGCTGGTTGCTGTAATGTGAGGTGTAATGCTGGTTGCTGTAATGTGGGGGGTGATGCTGGATGCTGTAATGTGGGGGTGATGCTGGTTGCTGTAATGTGAGGTGTAATGCTGGTTGCTGTAATGTGGGGGGTGATGCTGGATGCTGTAATGTGGGGGGTGATGCTGGTTGCTGTAATGTGGAGGTGATGCTGGTTGCTGTAATGTGGGGGTGATGCTGGTTGCTGTAATGTGAGGTGTAATGCTGGTTGCTGTAATGTGGGGGGTGATGCTGGATGCTGTAATGTGGGGGCTGATGCTGGTTGCTGTAATGTGAGGGGTGATGCTGGTTGCTGTAATGTGGGGGTGATGCTGGTTGCTGTAATGTGGGGGTGATGCTGGTTGCTGTAATGTGAGGTGTAATGCTGGTTGCTGTAATGTGGGGGGTGATGCTGGATGCTGTAATGTGAGGGGTGATGCTGGTTGCTGTAATGTGGGGGGTGATGCTGGATGCTGTAATGTGGGGGTGATGCTGGTTGCTGGAATGTGAGGGGTGATGCTGGTTGCTGTAATGTGGGGGGTGATGCTGGTTGCTGTAATGTGGAGGTGATGCTGGTTGCTGTAATGTGGGGGTGATGCTGGTTGCTGTAATGTGAGGTGTAATGCTGGTTGCTGTAATGTGGGGGTTGATGCTGGATGCTGTAATGTGGGGGTGATGCTGGTTGCTGTAATGTGAGGTGTAATGCTGGTTGCTGTAATGTGGGGGGTGATGCTGGATGCTGTAATGTGGGGGGTGATGCTGGTTGCTGTAATGTGGAGGTGATGCTGGTTGCTGTAATGTGGAGGGGATGCTGGTTGTTGTAATGTGAGGGGTGATGCTGGTTGCTGTAATGTGGGGGTGATGCTGGATGCTGTAATGTGGGGGTGATGCTGGTTGCTGTAATGTGAGGTGTAATGCTGGTTGCTGTAATGTGGGGGGTGATGCTGGATGCTGTAATGTGGGGGGTGATGCTGGTTGCTGTAATGTGGAGGTGATGCTGGTTGCTGTAATGTGGGGGGTGATGCTGGTTGCTGTAATGTGAGGTGTAATGCTGGTTGCTGTAATGTGGGGGGTGATGCTGGATGCTGTAATGTGGGGGGTGATGCTGGTTGCTGTAATGTGAGGGGTGATGCTGGTTGCTGTAATGTGGGGGTGATGCTGGTTGCTGTAATGTGGGGGTGATGCTGGTTGCTGTAATGTGAGGTGTAATGCTGGTTGCTGTAATGTGGGGGGTGATGCTGGATGCTGTAATGTGGGGGTGATGCTGTTTGCTGTAATGTAATGTGTAATGCTGGTTGCTGTAATGTGGGGGGTGATGCTGGATGCTGTAATGTGGAGGTGATGCTGGTTGCTGTAATGTGGAGGTGATGCTGGTTGCTGTAATGTGGGGGGGTGATGCTGGTTGCTGTAATGTGGGAGGTGATGCTGGTTGCTGTAATGTGGGGGGTGATGCTGGTTGCTGTAATGTGGGAGGTGATGCTGGTTGCTGTAATGTGGGAGGTGATGCTGGTTGCTGTAATGTGAGGGTGATGCTGATTGCTGTAATGTGAGTTGTAATGCTGGTTGCTGTAATGTGGGGGGTGATGCTGGATGCTGTAATGTGGGGGTGATGCTGGTTGCTGTAATGTGAGGGGTGATGCTGGTTGCTGTAATGTGAGGGGTAATGCTGGTTGCTGTAATGTGGAGGTGATGCTGGTTGCTGTAATGTGGAGGTGATGCTGGTTGCTGGAATGTGAGGGGTGATGCTGGTTGCTG